>NC_074717.1:42091790-42417700 GCF_947242115.1 Biomphalaria glabrata | reverse complement strand
TTGATGCTACTGTATTTGATATTCGTTCTATACACTGATCTTAAAATATGTATTCCCGCTCCAAATCGATTTGGAGATATTAATTTAGAGTTTTTTTAATTGGACTTTAACGTGGTACACCTGCAAGTGAGACTTGTCAAGCAATGTAGCGCTAGATTACAAAACTCTATGCTGTTAAGGTAAAACTTAACTCTTTCTCTCCGAACTGACGATACCAGCGTTGATTCCACCATAATCTGGTAAATAATTACGGAGAGAAAGAGTTTAACTGGTTTACCATTGTTGTCATAGCAAACACCCATTACACAATATATTATGTAGATATGTACCAGTATTTTATTTTTAAACTGACATTGTAAAACGAATAATATTACATTTTCTGTGTTGCAAAATATGCTCAGTGCTATAATGATCTAATATCTTTTATAGATATGTGCAGCCTTTGGATGGAATATCTGGTTGAAGGTTTCCATGCTGCCTATTGTCACTTATGTGGGGACTTGTTCGGATTCCAGCGAATACTGGGATTTCGGATTTCGGACACCCCTGCGTCCACACAACTCTAATGGGTATCTGACATCAGTTAAAGAAAAGGTTGGGGTTGGTTGTGCTAATAACATGACATCCTCTTTAACCGTGGGTCACAGAAGTAGATGACCTTTAGATCACCTGCCCTATAGATCACAAGGTCTAAAATGGGCTCTTTACTTTTATATTTCTGGCTCTGATAAAGCAACTCATCTTGATATAAATCTTGAACTACAATTTCCTACCCTCCACTGGGATTCGAACCCGAGCCACACTTAAGTGGACACTTCTTTTAAGCCACACAATCTAAAGTTTATATAGTTATGCCGGGGAAGGGGACATAATTTATAACACAAAGAAGTCGATCGAATATTCCTTAAGACACGAAATCGTCCTTGTAATGGCAATAAAGAAATAATCCTCAAATTTGATGTTTGTCTGGGTTAGGCTGACCTTGACCTGGACACTGGGTGAATATATCCTCAAAATCGGAGGGAAGAAATTGTAGATATAATCTGACAAGTACGCTGTGATCTAGTCTAAAATTATTTGCTTGTCGATGCCTGGTGTGTGTTTATGGGGTTAGCTGGCAAGATTTAATGTAATCTTTTTTTTTTTATAAAGAATAAACAGGAAATATATTTTATTTGATTCCAAGAAGATAAGTTCATGTTTCTCTACGCTTATCTGTAGTCTTATACTCAATAGTGCTATGTTTTACATTTGACTAATATTAATACATGGCCGGGTAGAGAAATACAATTTGGTCTTTCTTTTCATATGATAATGTATGACCATTATTGTAGGCACTCTTATGCACTAATCCTAGTACACTTCTTGATTATTAGCGCTTCCCGAAATGGGTATAATTGCAATAGTAAGTTCCCTTTCAGACCTTGCGATCTATAGGGCAGATGATGTTATGGTCATATGTTTCTTTGGCCAACGGTTAACGAGCAGGGTGTCATGTGGCCAGCACAACGACCAGCCGCCGGTTACTTTCCCCATCTAAAGTCAAGTAGCCACTAGAGTTGGGTGGACTCAGGGGCGCCCTAAAAATCCAGAAATTTAATATGTCTTCTCTGAGATTCGAACCCCGGGTTTGGAAGCTAAGCGCTGGATGGCTTCCTGGTCTTGCGGTTTGCGAGCTGGACTGTCGTTTGGATTTATCGATGGTCCCGGGTTCAAACCCTGCCAGCTCCCATCCCCCGTCGACCGAAACATGTAAAACATTTTTTTACAAAAGCGCTTGACCACTCGCCCATCTTGCCCCTAAACGCTAAATGTCTTGCAGAATGTACACAATTTTTATTGTTTTTTGTTTGAATTTGTGTAAATTCTGCAACGCAGATTGCACTTACTAAATGAAAAGGCTCCTTGAGGCTTTAATAAAAGATTGACCATTTAGAAAACCATCACTTTAGGATCATTAATTCAGTAACACCCGTTTGGCCAGTCTCATTTTTAAACCCTAAATTCTAAACAACAGTTTATTGCATACATAGGAATATTAACCATGTAATGCTAATAATAACGTATCCTGTGGTATCATATCGTCAGTCACACTAACAATAATATCAGCAATACTTTTCTTGTTTTTATAGAGAAGGAAATAATAGTTAATAATAATCTTTATTGTCCGTAAGGAAATTTGTCTTACAATGTGTGCATTTCACAATAGGGTTGCTGATACTTCATAGCTTTAGATATTTATGTTGAAAATATTGAGACCTGTTTTTTTTACCTTCCTGAGAGGGCCACTTCGGGGACCGATTCTGAATTTGCGTTACCACACAAACTGTCTTTTCAACAACATTTTTTTGTTGTTGAAAACATTACATTATATATTAGTCAGGGTTTGAATATCGGTAGAGTTTGCTTTTAAGACACAAGACCAAGGCTGGTGTCTATTCAAAGAACAAATCTTATGTCTTCGGACCAAGGTTTGAATCATTGTTAACATTGTGATCTACAAATTAAGCCAATTGACCTAAAACCAGCGGTAAAGAATATGTGTGTGTGTGTGTGGTGCGACCTAACCCAGAGGGAAAGAGTGTATGATTGTGTGGATAAAAGAAAGAGAGAGTGAGAGAATTCACAAATTGACTTACATTAATACTTGTAATACATCATTAAATGTATTAATCATTTTTAAGTTGTAGATAGTGATGTCTATACTACTAGACATTCCTAAATTTTCGTATGAAGAATTAACATATTGCTGTCTTAAAATGATTACATATAAGAGACAAGATGTATCTAAATTTAATGTAACTTCTTGATGGTTGAATTTTTTAAAACTCATCTATATTCTTTATCTTACTTAGAGCAGATTATGTAAAGATTATTTTTTTCTATGGTGGAACTCACATAAGCCAACCGCCTTTTCCTTTCACCAACTCACGTCATGCACCCATGAGAGTTCAGTAGACTCAGATACGTCCTAAAAATTATAAAATTAAGCAATTCCCTTTTTTCGCCAAGATTTCAACACGAAATTCCGCGGTTTAGCTAAGCGCTTAACCAATCATCCACCAAGCCCAATACTCTAAATAGTAATTTCTATAAATAGAATAGCTTGAGTGATATATAAAGAAAAAAAAAACTTTTTTTTTGGGGGGGGGGGGGGGGGGTTAAGAGCAAAACCTAAACGTATAAGAATTCCAAAACACTGACATACATAAGTTTATGGATTACATACATTTCTGTCCGGTGGGTCAATGAACTCAATTGTCGACTCCTCCCCGTCCAGTAGAACCGACACTGTATGAGGCTCGTGGCTTTCTGAAAATTAAGAGAAAAATAATCTTTGATAATTACTGTTCTCCAACTTTTCAAAATAAAAACAATTAGTTGAAATTGTTGAAATTTAAAAAAAAAAAACATTACTTCCTCGTGTATACATAATACATATCATTATGTTGTTCTACACAAATCATAATTTTGGAATCAAAGGTAATCAACTCCATAATTATGTTCTAAATCCCATGAAGTTAATTCCCCTTGAAACAGTATTATTTCGTAAACGTATTTACAAGATTGTCCACCTATTAAAAATCAAAAAAAACTATCCTGTTTCCCCCTTCCCCAAACACCGCCCTCTTTTCATCACTCTGCACTAACATTTGGTTTCAGCGGGCAGGTAATTACAAAAAATCGAATAGCACACTTAGTGATATCATCATTAGCTCTATTAAGCCAGTGTTTCCCAAACTATGTTCCGCGGAACCTTAGTGTTCCGCTAGGTGTGAATAAGTGTTTCACAAACTACTGGACTACTGGAACAATTAACTAGAAGGCCACCACGTGAATTAATCTCTTACAAAAATATGCAAATTATTCCCTTAAATAGTCAGAATGTGCGAAGTGTTCCGTTAAAGGAAAACGTGTGGGAATTAAGCACTCGTTGTTCATGTGCTTTGTTCAGGCGCGGACTTGTTCATCTGATTAAAATATGAAATGAATGGACTATATTTTGTACGCTCATGTGTTAAAGTATAAAGCTATCTTTGCGAAAAGTAGATGTATCATCTTAGACTTTTATTAGATCCAGATCTAGACTTTCGATAGAATTTTAAGTTCTGCACATGCGTAACCTTTTGGTCTTGTCGAATGAGAGTAACACGCAATAACATGAAAGGGATTTAATGTACGTCGAGACATCTAAATTCGCAGATACAAGGAACGAATTTATATAAAAATGCTTATTAAACACAACTTTGAAAGATATTTTTATTAAATAATGAAATGATAGGACTATATGTGTCAAATAAAAAATATAAAAAAACTATCTTTGCAAAGTGTAGTTCTTAAAATTACATCTAAATGGCGCCTTCGCTCTGCGTATGCGCCTTGTCTCATGTAAACATGGCTATATGACCTAGATCCATGAAATAGTAATACTTTCATAGAGTTGGACAACTTTTTTTTTGGAGGGTCATAAGCTTGTTTAATGGCTACTTTACATATGTTACTGTTCCAGATTGTACCCAAGTACCCTAACGCCTTACTTTCTACATTATATTATAGAAGATATAAAATCTAATCGTTCTTGAGTTTCAGTGTAGACTTGAATTAAGACTGGATACGGCCCTAATTTAATTGTGCTATAGGGGCCCTTGTAATCAAACAAAAGACAAATTTTACTTTGTTTTTTCTTCAAAATGATTGCAACTATCCCAATAAAGATTTTTTACGGGGACCCCCAGTCAGTGAAGGCCCTTAGCTGTTGCTAGTGTTGACTATATGTAAATCCAGCAATTAGTTCTATTAGGTTTTAGCTTGACACAGTTGATCCAATCAAACCATGTAAGCGTCATAGTTGTCTCATTCACACAGTTTCATAAAAACTTGAAAATCTCTTTTACGAAGAAAATGAAGACATTCACAGTCTCTTAATAATATTATTAAATGTAAAAAAAACCAAAGAAATGATAATCGATTTTCGAAGGGACAAGAAGGAAAATGATATTGTTTCTGTAGCTGGAGAGACTATTGAAATTGTGCAAACCTTTAAATACCTCTGTACTATCCTAGACATTAAACTAAATTTAACTGCAAATACTGATTATATCAGCAAAAAAGGGCAGCAAAGATTACGATTACTAAGAAAACTGTCCTCGTTTAATGTTAGCGAAAAGGCCTTGGCTATGTTTTATCACGCTCACATCTGCAATATTTTAAGTTTCAATATCACTGCCTGGTATGGCAATCTGAGCATTAAAAATAAAAATAAACTTTATAGAATCCTAAATGCTGCTGGTAAAATCATTGGCAAAAAAAACAAACCCCAGTTGGGCAGTTGTTTGAGAAAAACATCTATAAAAAAGCTAACAAGATCCTCGAAATAAAGAATCACCCTTTGTGTCATGGCAGTCAAATCATTAAATAAGAACAATCTGGTATAAACTTTGTCACATGTAAACTAAGAGTGAGTCTGGTGTGAATGTACACTTTGGTTTCTTATATTTATAAGGTTTTTTGTTTGGTGTAATGCACAAATTGTAAGACAAATTTCCATACGATAATAAAGATTATTATTATTAATATTAATATTAATGTAGCAAAATATAAACTACGAATTAGTTTAGAAAATGTTCAAGTATTATCAAACCATCTCACAGTTCAGGTAAGTTTACCTACATATACAGTCAATAATGAGATGTAGAAAGAAGGAGTACAATGAAACAGCGCCTGGTGATTACAGATACCCAACCCTTGACTGCAGCTGTGTATCAAGGATTGGCCTCTTTAGTCACGTGAGAAGTTGCAAAGGGATAACATTACTCCTTGAGATGGCAAGACGTAAAATGCTACAGAGATATTCAATAGTCACACGCTTCCATCTATGGGGTTGGGTGGATAAGTGGTTAAGCGCTTGGGATTTTTAGGGCGCCACTGAGTCCACTAACTCTAATGGGTATCTGACTTTAGTTGGGGAAAATATAGGCGGTTGGTCGTTGTGCAGGCCACATCACACCCTGCTTGTTAACCGTTTGCCATAGAAACAGATCTGAAATGGGAACCCTTACTTTACACGCTTCCATCTGGTGCCTTGTCATCAGCCACTAATCTCCTTTATACCTGTTACATGCGATTGCATCTTAGTAAACGCAGACACATTACGTCATTGCGTGTTATTACATCAGATGACAACATTTAATACGCACATACAAACATACATTTCATAATTGTCCTCTTAAACGGCTTATTTACTCATAAGTATTTTTAAATTCCTTAAGACCTATCTGTTCAAAACTATTGTTTTAGATTAGTTGGTCATTTTAGCTCTCGTTATTATGTTGGTAATGTTGCCCGCAGATATGTCCATAAGAGTTTTATTACCATGGGAATCTCATGGGAAACGTCCCATGAGATGTGATGGGAAAGCACACATTTGCATTTCCCATGATAGTTGATACTTGATATTGTAAAATAAATGTAGGCTGATACTCGCAGTTGCGTAATTGCAACAAAATAGAATTCATTCATCATCTATGTAACTGCATGTTGGTATGAGAAGGATTTCGAGTCTAAGGAATAATTTCGGTTTTCCTAGGTTTTTTAAAGGTTGTGTTTAGGTTTTCTCAACTTAACAAGATAACTTTCATAAATTTAATGAATTTATTTGAACTGTGTTCCATATTAATATTAAAATGGTAATCCCGTGGAATGGGATGGGATAGAATAGAAAAATATGTCGCATGGACATCCCTGGTTATCCGACCTGAGTCTACATCATGTTTGTTGACAGCGCTCTATAAAAATAAATTGTTATTATTATTAAAATTTCTTATTTACGTGTACGGGTCAAAGAGTTACAATTTGAAACTGAGTGAGTTTTGAGTTTTTCTGGGTTTTTTAAAAAAGTTTTTTACATGGAAATAGAAAGAAACGAGGCAGAAAGATGCATGCTGGGATACTAATGGCACTGAATCCCACAGAAAGCCATTTTTCTGTAAGCCAACATTTCCATTTTGTTTTTCTGTCAACTGAATTTACTAAAAATAGTTTTCAAGACCATCTCATTCGTCCAGATAATTTTTCCGCCCACCGACCCACTTCCCGACGCTCGCCCCATGTGTCCAGTTTAATGAGTTCCATATTCGTGACAGTTCGGCCCTGGAGTTCAAGAGAGCAAGCGTAGGTTGGGGCCCAATTTCTCAACATACAAAAGTCATTAGGCCAGTCATCTTCTGAGAATTGCGCGCGTCTTCCTAATGTCCCTTCAGCACGTACATATAAAGTTTAGCAGACGACACAGAACTTTGTTAAGAGTGGTCATTAACAGACAATTGGTATTTCTATTATGGAAGGTCGACGTGACCTGAAGGACCAATGACGTCAAAGAAGCCAGCTTTATTTAGATAGTCAGTCTTGTCAGCCAGTGTTTTAAATTTCTCTGAAAAAAAAAATGTTAACACAGCCGTATCCGAGCCTAACACCAGATATAAATGGGATCAAGCTGATTTAGTTAAAGCGTTTAATTCAACTCTACAACAGTTCATACTTTATTCCCCAAAAATTAGTTCATGGTTTGAGACGGATTTACGCAATAGAAATTTTATAACTTTTAGTGTCTACCATAAATGGATATAAGTTGTGTGTAGTTTGTCTGTCCGTCTGTCCGATAGTCGTTCCTTCTATCACATATTGATAACAACTTCCCGTTCATCACCTTTCTCTTCTATCTAAAGACTAAGTCTACATTTCAATTGCTGCCTCTCCAATGACTCTGTAGTGGAAGTATGTCTCCGCCTTAAGCATTCTCTTCTACCCCACTGTCTTTGATCTATTATATATATATTTCGTACGTAATAGTTTTAATTTAATGCCGTTGGTATTATAAGATAAGAGAAGAAGCAATGTAAAAAGCCCACTGATGGATGCAATGGAGGAACGTGCTTAACGAGAGAGGTATCACATGACCTCATGCCCCAATCAACTCTCGCTACGGCCCGCAAATATTTATCTTACGTAAAAACGTTCCTGGCATTGGGCCTGGACAGACCTACAGACAATGTCTGGACGTGGGAAATGTCTTCTGAGACCGACATTTACAGAACGTCCACATGGCTGAACAGGCCTAATAATTTTTTTTCTTCAATTAAAATGAAACATTAAACAAAGCATTGAAGATAAGAAGTAGTTTGAGACAGTAAAGAGAATAAAGAGACCAGATATCAGAGAAAGAAAGAGAGAAACAGTTGAAATTTTAAAATTGAAATTGTTAAAAGAAAGAAAAAATAACTCTGGAAGAAAAAGAAAGAAAAAATAACTCTGGAAGAAAAAGAAAGAAAAAATAACTCTGGAAGAACAAGAAAGAAAGAAAAAATTACTCTGGAAGAAAAAGAAAAATAACTCTGGAAGAAAAAGAAAAAATAACTCTGGAAGAAAAAGAAAAAAAGAAAAAATAACTCTGGAAGAAAAAGAAAAAAAGAAAAAATAACTCTGGAAGAAAAAGAAAGAAAGAAAAAATAACTCTGGAAGAAAAAGAAAGAAAGAAAAAAAAACTCTGGAAGAAAAAGAAAAATAACTCTGGAAGAAAAAGAAAAAAAGAAAAAATAATTCTGGAAAAAAAAGAAAAAAAGAAAAAATAACTCTGGAAGAAAAAGAAAGAAAGATAAAAATAACTCTGGAAGAAAAAGAAAGAAAGAAAAAATAACTCTGGAAGAAAAAGAAAGAAAGAAAGAAAAAATAACTCTGGAAGAAAAAGAAAGAAAAAATAACTCTAGAAAAAAAAGAAAGAAAGAAAAAATAACTCTGGAAGAAAAATAAAAATAAAATGCTTTTACCCAGAGAGCAAAAAATACAAAGAAAAAGAACAAAGAAGCTACATAGCAAAAGAGACATTAGATGGTTAAGAAAGACAGAGGAGAATAAGGCATACAGTTCAAGAGAAAAATACATGAAAAACCAAAGAGGAAGAAAATAACAAAGGAGCGACAAAGAAAAAAAGAGAGACAATGATAAAGACAAAGAAGAAAAGGAGAGAAAAAGAGATAAAGAAAAAACTGAAGAGAGAGAAAAAGAGAAAACAAGATAAAAGTGTGGTTCCTGGATCAAGACTCCTGCTAACCGACCAGAAGGGTTATCTCCAATTAAATACGACAGTGATATTTAAGTGAATTATTTACATAAAAACGAAGCTCTGGCATTTAAAGGTCGACCTCGCTTTCCCGCCAAGTCTGCTTCAAAGAATGTAGGTTAACGGACACACAGGTAAAAAGAATCATCACGAGAGAAGTTTTTCATTTAGTTATAGAGAAAAAAAATTACTTTTCACAGTAGCTTTAATTGTATGCGTGTCTGTATAATTTTTGGTGTGTCTCATTGTGAATGTATGTATGTGTGTATTTGTTTTTTTTTTGTTTTTTTGTTACACTAAACACGACACAGACAGCGCTCTACGTATGACCTAGATAATATAGAGATGCGTTATTCAAAGAAATGAAATTCACCGTGAATGATTCGATAATTTGTCAGAGCTGCAGGAGATGTGTTAAACGTTGAGTGATTTAATCAGGAACAGAAGGAATGATATAATAAATTGTTCTACAAGTTTTCTAAAAACAGAAAAAACACTTGCAATTTAAACATAAAGAAATAAATTGTAATTTTTTTGTCACTTGAAATGAGCAAAAATGCTTACAAATTTGTAAATGTGGATCAACTTTAATGTTACATCTTACACTTGACTTTTGACCATGACAGTCTGAAATCAATGGAAAATCAGAACACAAAAAGAAATCCCCATAACAGCTTCCGATTTTGTGTGTGTGCGTTTATTTTCTTTAAGCCTTATGTATATCACCTAATCTACATGTTTATGGAGTACACAATGTAGTTGTGTATACATTGTTTTTTTTAATAATTGTTTTATTAACATTGAATCAATTCGTAAGTTATATTCAGGTGATCTCTGTATGAATAGTACATTAAAATATTGATATCAAAATATACACTTTTAGCCAGAGTTAAAGCAAAATGAAAGATATATTATTGACAAATATTTACATGTGAATAAAATTTAGTAAACAGTACAAAAAAAAAAGTTGTTTGTTTAAAAAAAAAAAAACAAGATTCCGCAGCATACGCCTACGTTTGAAGAGTCTGTGACCTCTGAACGCAGGCACGCAAACTCTGACGTCATCCGCTTGACCAACAAACCAAGATGTTTAATAAACTTTACAACGAAGGCATCAAATGGTTGGCATATCGAGAATATAAATGTTTATTTAAATAAACAAACTTTATTCTAAACAAAAAATAATGTAGATGTACATATGTGTGTGGAACACAATATTAAATAAATGCAATGTTTGACACGTAGGTATTTGTTTAGCGATTAAGTTGAAAACTTATTCTGACATATATATGACACAATCTATGTATTGGTTGATAGCCAAATCTGAATTGGATTAAAATATTGGCATGGATCGTTCACTAAATATTGAGACATTCTTGAACAAAATTAGATCTAACCACTGAAATTCTATCTAGAACAGACTTATCATTTAAAACAAGAAAAACATTTTAAAAAAACACTTTTAAGAAAAAAAACTTATATTAGGCGTAGTTGTATCAATTAGTTTTTGATCAGTTATGTAATTTAATTTGTAATAGATCTTGACTAACAATAAGTCTCTGCGATTAAAAAAAATTAACAATTGTTTTTGGTTTGCGCAATTTCATGCTGTGAGTTTTCTCCATATGTTATGATCATATCACTTGACTGGATCAGTTGGAAAGCGGTGAGGATAGAAAGCAGGGGGTATCTGGGTGATCGCTTTTTAAATGAATTTTTGTTTAAAAAAAAGTGAACTGCCTTAATTCAAACATAAGGGCTAAAGCCTACTCAGCCTCCTCAAGCCAATATACTAACTACTCTGCCAGTGAAATGCTTATAAAAAAAGAAGGTTTTATTGTTATCTAATGTTATTTTCAAACTTTTCTCTTTAAAAATGTATTAAAGGGACTAATTCTACTTATACCGTCTTATCAGACAAGTTAGTTTCAAACTTTTCTCTTTAAAATGTATTAAAGGGACTAATTCAACTTATACCATCTTTTCAGTCAAGTAAAATTTCTTTCCCTTGTTAGAGATAACAAACATATTAATTTATTACTGGTAGTCTATTAACTAATAGGCTAATTGTTTTGTGAGATAAAAGAATTAATTGTGCAACATATCAGCTTGATCCGAGATTGGGAATGGGAGAAATAACGTGTACAAACTTTTTACCAGACAGAGTGTTGTATAGCTTTGTATAAAATTTGATGATATGAAACGAAATTATCATTAGGCTGAAAGATATCTTATCTTCTTATATAATACAGACGTTACTTCAAATAAGAAGATGATTACGTCCTACGCGTCATGCATTTAGTCATGCATATTAACCAATGACTTAAATTCTGCCAAGTCACTGGTTTTCCTGGCTAGCTCAGGCAACCCATTCCATGCTCTAATAGCACTAAGGAAGAAGGAGCATTAGTACAAATTTGTCCTAGCATATGGGACGAGGAATGTGCCTTTATCTTTGTGTCTTTCAGAGTATTTTATTAAATTTATTCAAATAAATATTCAGATAATTCAAAGTAGCCTAGATGTGGGAGTGGAAAGGTAAAAGATTACAACTACGACTACCTCAGACTGTCTCCCCTGGTTCTAAGGGCCCAATGGCTTTGCCCGTGCTTTAATTTCAAATAAAGTATTTGTGTTGTTTCATCAAACTGCTAGTATCTGTTATCACCTGACGCTCGTGTGTTGATCGTGGGATTAAGGGGGACTGAGCCTTATCAATAAAAAAACAAAACAAAATCAAAACATTTAGTTTGCTCTCAAAATCTGATATTGTGTCCTTTTTAGTAGGGAACTATGTATGTTTAAAAATTGTTAAAATTTGTTACAAAGCTTATATCAACTCACTCCCTGTCTGGTAAAAAGTTTGAACCTGTTATTTCTACCACTTCACATTATCAGATCAAGTTGATACTTTGCACAATTATTCATTGTACATGACAAAACATGAATCAATTAAAAACAACAATAAGTTATTAATTATTGGTGATTAATGACTTTGTTTAACATCGAAATAAGGGTATTAAATGCTTTTTAATTAGAGATGTGGATGTCTTTTCTGAAGTTTTTTTCTCACTTTCCATTCTCGTATCAATTTACATTTTTACATGATCATTAATGGTCAATGACAATAAACAAATCAATCTAAAAAATCAAACAATTCGTTAATCAATAAGTAGTAATTAATAGATTTAATTTTATATCGCAAAAGGTGATTAAAACTCTGCCATAAACAGATGGATGACATTAATTAGCGTTTTGTTTTTTTACTTAGATTAGCTTTGTTTTTAAAAAAAGTATTCTTTTTGATTTTGCTTGTTATTGTATCTTTTTAGCATAATGTCAGGACCTTACGATAAGGGGATGGAAGGTCATCTGTTTCTGTGGCCCACGGTTAACGAAGGTATTATGTGGAAGCACAAGTAACAACGCATTTACACGTACACGACTAATGTCAGGCACCTTTAGAGTTAGGTGATCCATAAAAGCGTCCATAAAATCCCGAAAATAATAATCGCAGTTTTTACCAGGATTTGAACTCATGACTTCTCGGTTTGAAAGCTTAGCGCTTTACCCCTCAGCCACCTGTACTCATATAGACATGTACACAAAAACAATGTACCTCACTTGACTAGCAGTAAGTTATAAAGACTGATTGGAGGATTCTTGTTGGACATTCTCCAGTCGCGCCAAGTTTGATATCCCAAAACCTACAAGGCTGTTGAGCATAGCGATGACAAAACATCAAGTTCAAAGGTGATAATGTCATCATAACGAGGCTAGCTTGTTGAAAGCGAATCTAGACTCTTACGTTAACTTGTAGAACTTCCGCTTGTACAAATGAACGAAAAGAACCGGAATGATGCTCACTTTTACCCGTAAGAGTGCAAAGCAAATAGATAATATGCGACAGATTCTGTTAAGCTTGAAAAAATAATAAGCAAAATATTTTTTTAAATACTTTAAATAAAAAACTTTTGTTATGAAGAGAGCTGCTTAATTACTGCCATTTCTCTCAATACTGCCAATTTGTTTCCTTTATTCTTTATGTATTAACTACCACTAATTAATTAATTGTTTAATTTTTAGTGTGTTGTCTCCGTCAATGAATAATTGTGCAAAGTTTCAACTTAAATGGCAGTGAGAGAAAAAAAAAAGAATCCTACCAAATAGACGGATAGACCGAAGGATGGATTGAGTTAACATAACGAAACGAGAGATCCTGGGTTCAAATTTCAATAAAAACTGGGATTTTGAATTTCTGGATTTTAAGGACGCCCCTGAGTTCACCCAACTCTAATGATGTACCTGACTTTAATTGGGGAATACAAGGTCTGAAAGGTGGCACTTTACATTTTTTTTTACTTACATAATTACATTGAGAGTTTCATGCATTAAAATAAGTCCATTAGGTAGTTTCTGAGACAAGGCTGTTGTTCCAGTCTGACACACGCTAGTTGGTCCAAAGAGAGTGTGTCTTGTCCAACAGTAGACCACGTAACTATACATAGAAAACTATCACAGCCAGACAGTGTTTCTATTTTTAAACAAACCTGGCAGGTGGGTTTACCTCTCCTCCCCCCGCCTCCTCTACCATCGCTCTTTTCTGTATCACTTTTCCCCCATAACCTCTATTTTTGCTCATCAGATAGAGAGCTCGGAGATAACGCACGCAACCAGAGAGTCAGAGGGTAAGATACGCATCCTTCACGGTCGGGGTAGGGACTCAATTCTTACCAGCGCTGAAAATTCTGGGGCCCACGTAACGTGGTGAGTAGAGCAGAAGTCGAGTTGGACATTTAGTCACGAACCAGGCCTCCTGGTCAACAATCAACTCTTTCAAAACGTTGGTGATCAGTCGTCATCTGCTCATGTAATGTCTCTATTTTTAGAAAAAGTCCTGATTTGGATGCGCATACTCACACACACGCATACCCACACGCACGCATACCCACACACACGCATACTCACACACACGCATACCCACACACACACATACTCACACACACACGCATACTCACACACACGCATACTCTCACACACGCATACTCTCACACACGCATACCCACACACACGCATACTCTCACACAAGCGATACCCACACACACGCATACTCACACACACGCATACTCACACACACGCATACCCACACACACACGCATACTCACACACACGCATACTCTCACACACGCATACTCACACACACGCATACTCACACACACACGCATACTCACACACATCTATATAAATATAAACACTGTCTTCAAAATGTTCGGATTGGAAGTTCTTATCTCATAAACATTAGAAGCTCCTTCAAAAATTAAAGATTATTGCGTAATACACGTCTGCAGGTGTTAATATGGTCTTGCATGTTAATTAGAGACTTGAACTCTGCTAAATTATAAACATGTTATCTCTAGAAATCTGTCAACAAGTGTGTAATGTTAGCCTAATTATACGTTTAGACCGGAAGCGGAAGTATGAAGAAAAACACTATCAAGTAAATTTCGATTTTCCAATATATTATCAAATCGTTTAAAAGAGATAAAACAGCCCCCCCCCCCCCCAAAAAAAAAATTACGCTTAGTACAGTGATGCCCAAAATACGGCCCGCGGGCCAGATCCGGCCCGCGAAATGTTTCTATCCGGCCCGCCGAAACGACAGCACAAAGTGTAGAAAATCCCCTCTCCAAAGGTTTGATAAAGTTATTTTTTTACCTACGTTAGGGCCCTAACTTTTCCTCTGATGGATTGATACCATGACCTTTGACATTGTGTTTATGAAATGTGACTAGATGTATAATCTAACAGGAAAAGTGAATGGATCTTTACTACTTTTTTTTTGCGAACATGACAATGAGCCAATGTATTTGATTTGGAAAGATAGTGTGGCTGTTTAACAAAACATCAAACAAATATGGAAGCATTCTTGATTTGATTCGCGAATAAAATATTATTAAACTTCGCCTAGAGATTGAAGAATTGAAGTTGCCAAAAACAGAAAAGAAAATGAGTTGGCGGTTAAGCTAGATAGAATGTTGCTCGTATTGTAAGTAGAGAAATGAAGCCATTGTTCCGAAGTGTATAAAAGAAGACAAACTTCAAACATCTCACTAATTAATGTAAGTGCTAGATCCACGAATTTCTAATAAAATAGTTTTAGTTCTATTTCATTACGTTTTTGTATCTTTTCGGTCATGTGGCCCGCGACACTAGTGTCGGAAATTAAAATGGCCCGCAGGTCGAATTAGGCTGGGCATCACTGGCGTAGTATAAACGGTTTTACAGCTAGGAACAGACACACAAAAAATGATGTTTCAAAATATAAAAAATTCTTTTAAAAATCAAATTTATAATTGGGGCACTTATCATGAGACAGATTTATTTCATTTTATTGATTAATTTAACACAAATCATGTGCTGCTAATCTTGTGATAAAAATAATGAGACACATTATTTTATACCAGTGATGGCCAGTGATAGGTTTATGAAATAGGAGAGCGGCAGAAACTAAAAGTGGACTCTGAATTTTGAAACGAATAGAAAAGTGAACGGATCTTTACCTTTTTTGTGAAACATGATAACAAGCCGACATATTTGTTTTATATAGAAAATATGGCTCTTTATAAAAATTCATCGTATAAAAGACATAATGGGACAAATATAACGTCCTTATTGGTTTGAGCAGCAAATAAAAGAATGTGAAACCACAGCTAGAGATTGGAGGATCCATGGGAATATTTGCAAAAAAAGAGACTCGAAAGTGAGTCGTTGGTAAAGCTAGCTACACTGTTGCACATATTTTAAGTACAGAAATGAAGCCAGTTTCCAAGGCTTAGATAAACTTCCAATAACCCAATAATTGCTGTAACTACTAGATCCACAAGTTTCTCATAAAAAATTTTTAGGCCAATTTTATTTCTTGTTTGTAAATTTTCGGTCATGTGGCCTGCGACATGAGTGTCAGAAATTAAAATGGCCCGCAGGTTGAATTAGGTTGGGCATCAGAATGTTTTAGAAATTACATGACACAACTGTCACGCCGTATTGAAGAATAACTAATACCTTATTTCCAGGACCGCCTGTGGTGTGAATAAAGCAACAAAGATTTTACCAGAAACTTCTCTTTAAAGAGAGATGATATATGTTATGTACTATATACCCTCCAATTACAGCAACAGAGTAAGAATTGAAAAATAGAAAATGGGATTCCCGATCTCAATTTCTAACGTTGTTTCTGTTCTTAAATTAGAAGCAAGCTAACTAGAATTTGTCTATATTTAGTTTGCCAGCTTTAATTTTGATTTTTTTTTTATTTCTTTTGTTTCAGTTTCACCTTAAGTTTCTTCTTTCCCCCTTTATGAGCGCCCCACTACCGCCCCTTTGGCTCCCAGCGCCCACCAATTTCACGAAAACGCCCCGTTGAAGACCACTGTTACATACAATAATAATAATATACAATAATAACTATATGCATGTCCACCTCCTTCAGTTGTACAACGTCTCTAGTTCAACTCGTAGAACACTTTGTTATGTGACCGTGGGCCGTAGTTGCAGAGACACTAACGTCCACATATAGAGCAGCTTAAGAAGGCTTTCACTTCGGTCGTAGTGGAGCCGGCCATTTGTCGTCTTGCACGCACTTCTTTCAGAGCTGAGGCCCAAGTTTTTTCGATGTCCAAAGCTTTCTTGGTCACCGTCTCTATCCACTCAGTGCTGTTTAGGGCTATGTCTTCCCAATGGTCAGTATCAATGTTCACTGTTTTGAGGTCCCGTTTTATTACACCCACGTAACGTAGGTGGGGGCGGCCAGTTTTTCTTGAGCCAGACGCGAGTTGCCCGTAATGAATGACTTTGTCCTAATCCGGTAATTATGACCACACAAGCGCAGGCGGCGGTGTCTGAGGACTGTAAAGATGCTGGGAAGATCCGTTCGTGCAAGAATCTCAGCATTGCAAACTCTCTCTTGCCTTGTGATTTTGGAGATCCTTCGGAGGCAGCGCAATGCGTTTAGTTTTCTCTCTTGCTTTGCATAGGCATTCCAGAACTTACTGCCGTACAGCAGTGTGCTCAGAACGCATGCCTTGTAGACCATTTTGGTCGATGTGGTTAGCTTTTGATTTTGCCAAACTCTTGGTCTGAGTAGAGCGAAGGGTCGATGCAGCTTTCCCTATGCATTTATAATCTCCCCTTCTAGAGACAGGTTATCTTGAATTGTAGATCCAAGGTAGCAGAATTAATTAAGGCATCCAGCTTGTTATCGTCTTTGAGGATGTAGGGTTGTGCTGTAGCAGGTGATCCCATAACATTTGTTTTCTTCGTGCTAATGGTTAAGCCATACTCTTTACAGACATGAGAGAAGCGGGCCCTATGCATATATATATATATATATATATATATATATATATGTATATATATATATATATATATATATATATATATATATATATATATATATTATATGTATATATATATATATGTATATATGTATATATATATATTTATATATATATATTGTTGTTACTGTTCATTGTTATTGCGTCATTGAATGACTGAGGCGAGTTAGAATGACAATATTGGCAGAGACACTGTATTGTCTACGTGGTCTATGGTATGTCGAAGGACTGACTTAGTTCATGTGTTGGAAAATATGAGATACAGAATCACTCACGAGTCGGAGTATGACAATAAGTGTCACAGTGATCGTGTGTCGGTAGATGCACGCCAGTGTGTCAGGTAAAGGATAAACGTAAGAAGTGATTTGTTGGAGTAATTAAGATAGTGTGTCGTAACGTGCAGGTCATTAAGGTGAGTTTGTTAGACAGTGTTTCAGATTGTAAAGTGCTATATAGTGTGTCGTAGTGTGCAGGTCAATATGGTGAGTTTGTCAGACAGTGTTTCAGAGTGTGAAGTGCTAGATAGTGTGTCGTAATGTGCAGGTTATTATGGTGAGTCTGTTAGACAGTGTTTCAGAGTGTAAAGTACTAGATAGTGTGTCTTAATGTGCAGGTCATTATGGTGAGTCTGTTAGACAGTGTTTCAGAGTGTGAAGTGCTAGATAGTGTGTAGTTGTGCCAGTCAATGGCTCGGAGTGGGCTATCGTATTCAATTCACAATTGTAACAGGTTAAGAATGTATTCAAGCAGGAACACATGATTAAATTCACACACACACACATACACACACACACACACAACACATTGAAGCACACCTGTGAAGCATCTCATGTGAATTTATATGTCAGAGAGACCAGCGCGAGACCTGGAGTTAGGATGATAAGATTCGGCTCTCCGGGCGTCAGGCAGAACAGCTTACCCTTAAGGCGGAGGTAACTATAGCCTCTTCCTCTCAATACTCACACACACACACACACATAGACACATGAAGACTGAGTCTCATAGTGTCAGACATATAAACACACACACTTTTTAGGAATATAAAAATGTCAAAGAGCTAAAACTTGAGCTAAAATTAAAGTAGGACTGTTTATTTAAAAATAGAAGCCGAAGTTATTTTAACTCTTTCTCTCCTAACTGACGATACCAACGTTGATTCCACCAGAATGTGGTAAATAATTACGTAGAGAAAAAGTTAAGTTCATGAACCTGTAAGAATCACAATAATAACTTTATCAAAACAAAACGAAAGCCTGTATTAACTCTTCCCTAACCAATCGACGATACCATCGTTGATTCGACCTCATTAAATTAAACTTGACTTTGTGTTACATAAAAAGAGCATAACTTTCCCATTTAATTCTATACCAAATACAACATTTTCTGATAACAAACAACAAAGCTATTGAAGCCCAATCATAACAGGGGAGTGAGATAGTAATGAGTCCAATGAAGAATACCTTCGAAACGTGGACAAATAATAACGGAGTGAAAGAGTTAACGAAACCTTACCTGCTACATAGAAAGTAAAACAAATCACGCAATCTAACAACCAATTCCTCTGCATAAAAGTAATTGTATTTTTTTCTCAGCAAACTGAATCAGTTTCCAAGCCATCAAACTTCTCTTGTTTGCATTTAGACATGTATATTGGCAATGGCGTAGCTAGGTGAAGGGAAATCCCCCCCCCCCCGGGCCCCCTTTCGAGGGTCTCCCAAATGAGTGTCCGAAATTTGTTTTTACATTAAATATTACGCAATTATCTTATGTCATAATGTTGAATGTCAAATTGCAGGGGCTCCTAAAGAGGTCAAGCCCCTGGGTCCCTAAATCCTTAGCTACGCCCCTGTATATTGGTAGGAGCTGTTTAATGAACGAATATATTAACATCTTTATGAGTTACAGGCAAAACACCAAGGATGGTAAATATTTTTATAAAAATATCACAAGTCTATGTACAGAATCAATGAATTGAAACCTCTATAGAGGTCTTGGAGAGATAAATTTTAAGTTATGATAGTTATGTATGTCGCTGTGAATTTGAAGCTGTGAAGTGGTATTAAAGTGCTGGAAATTTTCAACTATGAAGAGGTCTTAAAGATATATAAAAACACTGAATTTGAAGCTATAAAAATGTTTTCAATAGCAACTGAATTTAAAGTTACAAAAACTTCGTAAAACAACAATAAAATGTAATCACCCCAATAAAAAGAAAACTATATGGAGAGCTCCCTGATTTGGAAACCACTGCGCAGTTCATCTCATGTATTGGTCTAGTCATCTGAACGCTCCAACATGACAATGAGAACGAAGAAGAAGAAGAAGAAGGAATGAAAGATAGTAATAGTCGATGGCGAACACTAAACGAGACATTAAGATCAACTAGAAATGTGTAAGACTGTCTTACAAAGTCTTGTCTTAATTTCTGCATTATGCGATGTCCTTTTTAGTGGTAGAAAATAATTTAAGAAGCAGAAATGTTTAGAAAACATGATAATTCATGCAGTTCTTCAAATTTTAAAACATTTTCCCTCAAACACTGGATAGTCAACGTGGTGCATTTAAGGCAATGATGTCTATTTTTATATTTAAAATTGGAGGCTTGGTGGCTGAGTGGCTTAGCGATAGGCTTTCAAACCGAGTCCCCGGGCTCAAATCCTGGTAGGATGTGATTTTTAATTTCGTGATCTGTGAGAGCCTCTGAGTCCATCCAGCTCTAATGTGTACCTGACATTAGTTTGGGGACAAATAAATGTACTTGATCGTTAACCGTGGACCACAGAAACAAATGACCCTTACATCATCTACACCAGTGATGCCCAGTCTGCGGGCTATTCCAATTTCCAACACTCGTGTCGCGGGCCATAATCAACAAAAATGTACAAAAGATGAAATGAAATTGACCTGAAACTATTTGATTAGAAACCCGCAAATATAGTACTTACACTAATTGATGGGTTATTTGAATTTTATATTTTTTTACGCGCCAGAAAATAATTGCCGTCATATTTTTTTTATAATGCCGTTTGTGTATTGTTGATTAATTAAACAGCCACACTTTCTGTACAATGCAAATATTTTGGCATATTATCATGTTCCGCGAAAAAAAAAGGAAAGATCTATTCAATATTCCTGGTAGATTATACATTCAGTCCCATTTCATCAACGTACAAATATGTTAAATGCCTCTAACAATCTATCAAATAAAAAGGTAAGGGTCCTAACGTAGTCAGAGATAATTTCGCAAGGTCTGAAAGGGAAACTTTTTTTTCAATATATTTAAAATCAGAATCACGAGTTTTTTTTAAACCAAAAAATATTTTTTATCTTCCTAATTCATTTTGAAGATATCTACATTTTTAAGATGTTAATTTGGGTCTTTCTGGTTTGTGGTTCATAAGTTTTGCCTAATAATTAATCTAAATATTCTAATCTACAGACAAATAAAAATTAAAAAAAAAAGAGCAAAGAAGTCTACCCCCTTTGAATGAGTCTCGTTAGTAATCACATTTATAAACACACTAGTTCGAGTCTGTTCATCCAATACAAAAAGTGGGAGAGGACTGGTAATCGTATTGCCATAAGTATTTCATAACGCCATGTGTCGCTATGTAAGCTATCTATCTTCTTGAATCAACATCGCCATCAGTAGCTTGTGATCAATCGACGCAACAAAAATCGATACCCTCCAACAGTACGCCGGGGCATTACAACTTGAACACCGAGTCTGACAATGACAGGGGCGACTCCCTAAGGCACAGCGAGAAACAAGCAGAACAAATAGATGACAACACGGACACACATACAGACACACAACACAAACACAAACTTTCCTTTTTACTAACTCCCAGTCCTTATTCTATATAAATTCGTCTTCCCCAATCCAAGAGTGTGAAACCTTCAGAACACCAGATGATATATGATAATTGAGACACTACCCACTCTGAGATGAGACGGCCTGGACACTAAAAGGGGCAAAAGGAGGGAAGTGTTGGGGGGGGGAGGCGAAGTACGAATGGGGGAGGGGGGGAGGTAAGAAGTAGTGAGGGAGGGAACTGAACGCCATAATAGAAAAGAGAAGGGGGAGGGTAGTATAGACACACACATCATTCATGTCATATTCTTACAGCTCAAGAGATCCTAATGCATTATCCATCCACAGCTTAAGTTTAGAATGACAAAAAAACAAAGCAGCTATTATCTTTACGTTGCTTGATACTGTCCAGTCACGCAGGAGATTTATTTAATACGCTTATCTAAACACATTAATTACCAACCTCATTTTTTAAACATTTTATTAGATATCACATTTTCAGTCATGATTTACAGTTAAAACGCTAAGCTATATAAGTAAAAACATGAGTTTCAAACTTTAAATTATGCAAATTTGAACTTTCGACCTGTCTGGTATTGTTCAGGAATAACGATAATCTTCCTAGCTCTCTAGTTTCTTATAAAACTCATTATAAATAATGCATTAGTGTTGCTCTAAGATAATTTTTTGTCTAATAAGAGAATATAAAGAACATATTAGGATATAGCTAGATACGAGTACCGAAGCAATGGAATTGAGATGCTACAGAAAATTACTAGACCACCTATAAAAACGTTATATGAAATGAGGAAACTCGAGCAGGATCGTAATGGTTATTGGTTCCTAAGACGACCTGCTGATAACTCAAAAAAAAAAAAATGCAAACTAAAAATTTTTGGTCATATCACAATGACCTGAGAGCTTGTAAACACCTTCCTTTAGGGAACAGTACCAGGATAATGAGAAAAAAAAAAGAGGAAGAGATAGACAGAGAAGGCTATGGGAAGATAACATTAAAGAACGGACTGGCCTGTTATTGAAAGAATGACAAAGAGGAATGGAGAATAATGGTCGACAGATCATGTGTGGTGCAAGGTTTTGACAGACAGGTGAAGGTGAAGATATCTAAAGAAAATGAAAAAAAATCTTGACACACTAGAAGTGAATCCCATCAAGGCTGGGGCTTACGTTTATCAGTGGCTTATTTTTTAATAAGTGAAACTAAGTTATTGGCTTTACTTTAAAAGCAGACCCTCTTATTTTCTAATAGTTAAGTTTATTTTCACTGAATGACTGGCAACGTCTTCTATTCCGAAGATTAAAGATGAGATCAGTGTTTGACCATGCAAGCCCAGTTGCGACCTGTATATTTTCCCATAACAAATGCAGACAAAGCAGATGTCCGGCGGGGGGGGGGGGGCATTTAATTTTTTTCTCTTACGTCTTTTGCACGCTATCTATAAGCGGGGAGGGGGGGGGCTTCAATTTGTGTCCCGAGGCTTTAGTAAGAGCTATCTCTTTCAGAGTCCAACTGCTACCAGCTACTTTTCTCTGTCATTAGTAATGTATAAAAAAAACAGCCCTCAGTGCTTTTAAAGTGGTTCATTATGGCACATCTGTTCCTAATGTTAGGATTATCTGAATAACCGTGCATCGGTTGTAAGTAATCGTTGGGACTCGATCAGTTTCAATACAAGAAGATTGCTCCTGGTGTATGATAAGAAAATTGAAAATAAGGAGAATGAGCATCGGTCTCTTAAAACATTACATGAGATAGTGTCACGTTCTATGGACCAAAGGCAAAACTGTGTGACTGTATCTTCATACATCAATAGAATTGCTTCATATCTGTACTATTTAAAAGTGGAGAGATGAAACATGCCTTTTAACGGAAGAATCCTTTTCAAGTGGGAACTTGTATTTATGTTATCTCACACTCTTTATACAAGGACAATCTTGTTTGTTTTTTTTTCTGTACAGACACAGGAAGAGTAAACTTTTTTTGCGCCATGTTATTTTGGCATTTCTAGGACTTAAGAGAAGAGTAGGCAAAATTGTATTTTTAGGCCAATAATATTTTGTTAAATTGGAATTGAGATGTTTTTTTCTGAAATAAAGTCATTCGATGAAAGCGTGAACACAGAGCAATACTACATTTAATATGGGCACTATGGTCTTGACTTTAAGTCATGCCTCCACGCCCTGCTTGAGATTAAGGCTAGAATGTAATCATCTTTAATTCTGAAAGAGCATACAAACAAATTCAATCGACGTGAAAAAAAAATAATTCAGAACATTTTTTCAAAATATTTTTACATGATTTTAAAACGTGTACATTTAAACCTAAAACTTTAGTTTTTAAGTTGCAAAAACTATTTTCAAGGGCCAAGGTCCATTCTTTGTTAAATTTATTAATAGGCCCCTATCTGTCCTAGTGTTATTGTATACTTATCTTATATATTAAAGACGTTACTTCAAAAAAGAAGATAAGGATTTCATTGTCAATCTAGTCATGCATGTCACTTTCACGCAGTGAAGTAATAAGATAAACTATTAAAATGTAACTTTCATATTTCAAACAATGTAGAAAAATCATGTTTGACATTTCTGACACCTATACTCTAATTGAGAACACAAATAAGTATTTTTCAAATTTACTTTAAATTAAAAACAAACAGGACATTTCTGTTACAGAAATCTATACCAATTAAAAAAAAATTCTAATCATGTACTTTAATAGATTTTGTCGTTATAAAAATGAGGGCGGGGGGAGAAGTTTATTTAAAAATGTAGCTACTTATAACATACTTGAAGTGACCAATCAAACTGAAATACTATGTGACAAATCAAAAAGAAAATGCATTGTCAAATATCGGATAATCGATCAGCCGGTTATTAGAACAAAAATAATAGCTTCCTTATGTGTTCCGATTAACCGGATCTGATGTATTAAACCTTGCTTGTACATAGTGCCCGTGATGTGCTACATGAGTATATGTTGTGAAATTATCATCATCTGTCCTTCGACTTTTGTAGAAGGGTTGCTGCGACAGTTGGATTAACCAGCTTTCTCCTTTTTGGCCCGGTCAGCAGCTGTTCTTTGTAGGATATTCAGAGAGTCCGTCCCATTGTTTTAGATTGTCCAGCTTGAGTTTCTTCACACGCTTTAACATTTAGCAAAACTAGACAACAGAGCGAACTTATTTTCAAAGTCATGTAGTGGCGTAGCTCGGGTGGCGGAGGTAGGGGGGGGAGGGTCCAAATAGCTGTAGGTTAACATATATTGTGCATAAATTATCATTGTCTCTATAAATCGATAATATTCTGTAAATGTTATCAGAAATTTTAATTACAATGGAGAGTGTGTGTGTGTTTCTATGGTGACGGTGGGAAGAGGTTAGCCATGAGGTGTGATTGATGCGAGACAGGTGGAATAGTCGTCGGTTGTCTTAGGTAGGACAGACGACTCCAGATTACCAGATTTGGAGCAAGTTAGATTATGTTATAAATACCATTTTATATTACTACTAAAGTCTACTACGTTTATTTCATTGATCTAATTCAACGGTTCTCAACCTTTTATGCTTGGCGACCCCTTTTTACAATCCCCCACTCTGCCGCGACCCCCCTCCCAGCACACACACATACAGCAATAGATGAATAGTCAATAACAATCCACATTTTGGATCGTCTTATGCGACCCCTGGCAAATCGTCAATCAACCCCCAAGGGGGTCGCGACCCACAGGTTGAGAACCCCTGATCTAATTGAATTAGTCGATATTGTAATGATATTTATATTTAGTATGCTTCACGAAAATGTTAGCTATTTCAAGTTTTACAAGTTTTGATATAATACGCCTACAGAGGTTGAGTTGTCTACCAGCAGTTTGGTGCTACAAGTCAACGATCGTCAACATCATGTATATACGTTACCGTTAAATCGCCGAAAATCCGTTAAAGTGCAGATTATCTAGGCATTGTCCAGATTAACAAGGGTAAGCGTTTCATGCGCGGTAATTTATGTAGTACGTTATCTAGATATTGTGCTAATTAACTAGAAAAATTGTACATTACATGCTTAGGCACTCGGTAAGTGAAAAAAAAAGGATTAATGTGATAATTACGTAGATAGCCTTAACCCTAACATGTAATTCTAACCTTAACACTAATCCTAATCCCAAACATCTACGTTATGGAGCCATTAATGTGCACATGACCTAGGAATGTGAAATCCATACATTAACGGAGTAAATCATTTAATGTGCAGATTAGCTACTAAAGGTGCACATGACGGTTTTCCCAATTTAGCGGTGGCATATATAGGCTACTGTGTCTTTATATGTCCTTTTATTTAAAATAATATAATATAGCGAGCTCACCGACTATGGCAGACAACGGTTATGTCTGAGCTGGTTGTGGCAAAATATGTAGGTCACGGTTTGGACAGTTTATCCACATCAAATATCGACATCGTTAATCTTCGGACTGGAAGAAGTATTATTTTTATTTTTTTTATAGTAGTAGTGATCTCAAGGACAACATTTTAAAACCCCTTTTCTAATTTTAGATAATTAATTCGAAATTTCTTAAAGTTCAAGTGTACATATGAAAAAATAATATAAATAGAAAACAAACTATGACTTTTTGTGATACCAAAATAAAAAACCTAATTCGTGTATTCGCAACACTAGTTGTTAAGTTAAGCTCCGCTAACCCATTGGATATAGAATTAATTTAAGCTCCTATTGGATCCGAGTGTTATAGTAGAAGACTATTGGTAGGTTTGTACCAATAAGTTAACACACCTTAGACCAAAGGGAAAAATCCGCCTGACTACAAGGGCTGTGATTCCTGTACTTCAAAGTGAGTCTTACCTGAGTTAGAACACAAGGTCATTGACCGGGAAAAGTACGCGTTAATTCTTCTAGAGTTGTGTGGGTATTTCATCTACCAGTGTCTGGGTTCCTTTTTTATTTAAGTATTACTACTACCAGTGTCTGGGTTTTTATCACTTAGGTATTGCTGCTACAATTGTCTGTTTTTTTATTTATTTAAGTATCACTACTACTATTGTCTGGGTTTTTAGTATGTTATATAATTCACCAATAAGAGAAAGGGTTTTTAGAATGTTATTTTAGCTGTAAGTCTCTGTGTTCTTATTTAGTTTCTGTGTTCTTATTTAGTTTCTGTGTTCTTATTTAGTTACTGTGTTCTTATTTAGTTTCTGTGTTCTTATTTAGTTTCTGTGTTCTTATTTAGTTTCTGTGTTCTTATTTAGTTTCTGTGTTCTTATTTAGTTTCTGTGTTCTAATTTAGTTTCTGTGTTCTTATTTAGTTTCTGTGTTCTTATTTAGTTTCTGTGTTCTTATTTAGTTTCTGTGTTCTTATTTAGTTACTGTGTTCTTATTTAGTTTCTGTGTTCTTATTTAGTTTCTGTGTTCTTATTTAGTTTCTGTGTTCTTATTTAGTTTCTGTGTTCTTATTTAGTTACTGTGTTCTTATTTAGTTTCTGTGTTCTTATTTAGTTTATGTGCTCTTATTTAGTTTCTGTGTTCTTATTTAGTTTCTGTGTTCTTATTTAGTTACTGTGTTCTTATTTAGTTTCTGTGTTCTTATTAAGTTTCTGTGTTCTTATTTAGTTTCTGTGTTCTTATTTAGTTACTGTGTTCTTATTTAGTTACTGTGTTCTTATTTAGTTACTGTGTTCTTATTTAGTTACTGTGTTCTTATTTAGTTACTGTGTTCTTATTTAGTTACTGTGTTCTTATTTAGTTTCTGTGTTCTTATTTAGTGTCTGTGTTCTTATTTAGTGGAGTATTTTACAGTGTTTAGAAATAGGAGGAAGCTTCAAGTTTGAGAGTGCCTAAAAAAATAAATTGTGTCATTCGTACGTCTCAGTGTATTTTCAGATTGACGCCTCAGTATATTTGCAAAGACACGCCTCAGTATATTTACAAAGAGACGTCTCAGTATATTTACAAAGACACGTCTAAGTACATTTACAAAGAGACGTCTTGG
The DNA here is from genome assembly GCF_947242115.1 of Biomphalaria glabrata. Taxonomy (NCBI): domain Eukaryota; kingdom Metazoa; phylum Mollusca; class Gastropoda; family Planorbidae; genus Biomphalaria; species Biomphalaria glabrata. The sequence goes on along the minus strand of NC_074717.1, from coordinate 42,390,358 downwards.
TATATTTACAAAGAGACGTCTCAGTATATTTACAACGTATATTTACAAAGAAACGTCTCCGTATATTTACAAAGACACGTCTCAGTATATTTACAAAGTATATTTACGAAGAAACGTCTCCGTATATTTACAAAGACACGTCTCAGTATATTTACGAAGAAACGTCTCCGTATATTTACAAAGACGTCTCAGTATATTTACAAAGACGTCTCAGTATATTTACAAAGACGTCTCAGTATATTTACAAAGACGTCTCAGTATATTTACAAAGCGACGATTCATGATTACGAACATTATCCTTGCCTTCAATTCGGTTACAACTTTCCATACCTACTAGCTCAGTATTGAAGCTTATATCTTCTACGTCTTAATGAAAATTAATAAATAATTTATTTTTTTTTTGATAACATGTGGGTCCTTATTATTCTTGGACCAGGGCGGAATGAACGCCTTGGCTTTACTGGTTACGTCACGCTACCTATCAACCCACTTATTTCCTTTGGCTAAAATTATTGGACGGTGTCAGCAGTACCGTTGGTCCGAAAGGACAAGTCCAGCAGCACGGTTTCACCAAGTTAACCCTTTCACTGCGTAAAGATGTGTCTTTAATAAGTGGGGGGGGGGGGGGGGAGGATACGTCGTGTGCTTTAAGATTTGACTTAACACTTTAATCAGCCCTCGAAGCCGCTGATCTAATGGTGTCTCAGATCTGAGACGCAGTCTCCTTCAATCACTCGCTCTATCTTCCTCCATCTCTCTCTCTTTCTCTCTCTCTCTCTCTCTCTCAGTCTCTCTCTCTTCGAACCATTTCTCATCTAGAGATAACGGCTTTGAGCGTGAGTACTCCGATAATGTAACAGGAAAACAGCCAGCTCGTTATCAGAGCCAGTTGTTTTTTTTTTTTTTGTGTAAGTTTGCAGACGACAAGCACGTGCATGGCTTTTATCCGTATCGCTCGACATTAGCACAGAGCCAATTACACAGACAGAGATCTAAAAGTAGGCGCCAAATTATGTTCAACTCTATTCGCGATGAACCAATAACATGAACAAGAACCACTAAAATGAACATAAAAAATGTCCACTAGGGAATCTGATACATAAGGTAAAAGAAAAAAGGTATTAGCGAAAGAATTATTTCTTATGGGTTGATTCTATTGACGCAGGATTATACGCTAATCAAGAACGACTTGTTTTGTATCACACAATGAATCGATGACTTCACTTTAAACTCTAAACGAGATCACTCTGCATCTTAGCGTTACCAGAGTTTAATCATGATATCTATTCATATTGTAACGAATCTCACTATCCAATCTCTCCGCAAACTGCACCACACGACACAACTTAAAGAACTTGACAACTCAGGGCTCCAAAATAACGTAATGGTCTAATGTTCAATAAATAACAGCCAATACTGTACAATTGGCAACACGTACACTGAACAAATATCTCTCCGATAACACCGTACCGCCGTATCAACTCTTGTACTGGCCTCTGCTTCGTCTCAGACTTGTACTGAGCAGTCGTACTGAACCGTCGATGGAGAAGTTGTGACTCCTCGACTCTGATACCTTCACTCTTTATTTAAGGTCCCCCAATGGTCTTCTAGAACCGGATCAAACATCGCTCGAATCTTCTGGGTGGCCACCCGACTATATTTGACGTGACTGGCCCGAGTACTTTTCACTTTAGATGTTTCTGGAAACTTCGTAGTTGACGGTCTCGGCTCGTCACGGTTAACCGCTCGTCTAGCGCTGGCCTGGGGCGATTTGCGTCGGCTGACTACGCACATACCACTACCCCCATCTGTGCCACCACCAGGTTTATTATAATATACCTTTTCAGTGTCTAACAGACATTGATATTGACTACTGGGAAGACAGAGCCCTAGGAGACACTGTGTTGAAAGAGACACTGTGTTAAAAGAGACACTGTGTTGAAAGAGACACTGTGTTGAAAGAGATCACTGTGTTGAAAGAGACACTGTGTTGAAAGAGATCACTGTGTTGAAAGAGACACTGTGTTGAAAGAGATCACTGTGTTGAAAGAGATCACTGTGTTAAAAGAGACACTGTGTTAAAAGAGACACTTTGTTGAAAGAGACACTTTGTTGAAAGAGACTCTTTGTTGAAAGAGACACTGTGTTGAAAGAGACACTGTGTTGAAAGAGACACTTTGTTGAAAGAGACACTTTGTTGAAAGAGACTCTTTGTTGAAAGAGACACTGTGTTGAAAGAGACACTGTGTTGAAAGAGACACTGTGTTGAAAGAGACACTGTGTTGAAAGAGACACTGACTAAGAAAGCTGTGGACAAAGACAAAACCTGATCTAGAGAAGCACGTCATTGGAAGAAAGGCTGGTTCCTTTACCACCAAAGAAAAAGTCAAATTTTACCTGCTTTGTATGTTGACAGGTTCGCTCTTCAAATTTGGGCCCTACAAACGAATTAAATAGTGCTCGACGAAATGAAACGACAAGTTCAAATATCACTTATCTATATAGAGATAAATTGTTTACAGGCAAACCAAAAAGGCAGGCGACCCAAAGGCAGACCCCGAATGCGATGGGTTGAAGATGTTGAAACAGATCTGCAACAGCTTGGGGTTAGGGCGTGGAGACGAAAGGCCCAGGAGAGATCTGAATGGAATGATGTGTTGAAGCAGGCCAGAGCCCTCCATGGGCTGTAGCCCCCCTGGGATGGATGGATGGATATATATATAACGTAAATAAAATCTCGCTCACGTTTGTTAAACAGAAATTGAAAATTAAAAAGTGTCTTCTGCTACCATAGAGTAGCAGTTTAACAAAAAAAAAATCGAATTTCTGTTTTTGTTTTGTTTTATTTAGTGTTGAAATTTCTTTTTTGATGACCCCCATCCCCCCCCCCCAAAAAAAAGTGCTATTTATACAAAAAATATTAAGATGCTAAATTACATCATTGGATTTTTTTAAATGGGTGTTTCATAAGGACAATAACATTGTTATAGAACTACTCTGAAAAAAGTGCCCACTGTTTCAAACATAACTAGTGTTAAGAACTAGTTGCAAAGAACTGGCTGACACTAAAAAGTATAATCATCTTGAACAGCCCATGACATACTGCCTTTAATCTTACGAAACTATTCATTTGATATCGAAGCTATCATACCAGCTTATAAACTCTACCAATGCAACCCAAAGAGCTTTAAAGATTTGACAAATGCTTGGTTAAACCTTTTTTTTTTGTTTTTGATGTCGCTTTGAGTACTACAGCCGATCTATATCAAACAGGACTGGACGCTGACTGATCGTTATCAAAGCGAACGTGATTCGAGTCACCAGCCGCAGTATTAGGGTTAATGAGACCGCTGTCTCTGATCGATCTTTCATTAGAGGCCCCAGTGCTCAAGTCAACAGACCTCTTTTAATCTGTGTGCTTAGTCATTACTAAGCCAATGCACTATGTACTATTCGTATGTAAAGCTATGTACAACAACCCCGAGGATGTTTGCATTAAAGAATAAGTAAAAGATATGTCTAGTTTATCTGTATGAGGAAATGTTATTGTTGTAATATATTTGTTTTTAATTCGTGGAATACTTATTAGGTTAAGAAGCTTGTTTTAAAGTATGACTACCCAAAAGATGTATTTAAAAAAATACTACCTTAAAAATTAACTGTATAAGCAAATAGTCAGGCTTTTACAATTAGCATGTATTACTTTGGTCATGCAGGTAGCACAGTACTTTGGATTCGTGTTTAAATAAAACAAACACCTTTAACTGATGGAAATTATTTGGTGTCAAAAACAAAAGTAAAAGGTATACATGTTCCAGAGAACAGTTCTGGGAGAGTTAAAGTAGTTAAATGTATTTCCAGGCCAAGTTTTTAAGCACAAGAATGATTTTTTTTCTTCCTAATAGTCAACCAAAATAATATAGTAAAATTATCGTTGTGCTGGCCACATGGCACCCTCGTTAACCGTAGACCACAGAAACAGATGACCTTTACATCATCTGCTCTATAGACCATATGATTTGTAATGGGAACTTTATTTTTTTTGTTTTTTACTTTACTAAAGACCTTTAACTATATCATAAGTATACAAGTTTAATTGTAATATTTTAAATTATATAGAGTTATCAATCTAAATCTAGACATATTGTAAACTCCACAATAGTTTCAGGCTGTCCTAATAAAGATTAGGGATAGGACCTAACCTAATAACCTTTATTTTTGAAAGAACAACCGAAACTTAAAAAACAATTAAAACGAAATGGCGCAGGAATTTCTCCTCGCGAAAATAAAGCAGTTTGTATGTTTGAGATTACCTCCCTGAAGATAAATATAGACTAGGACTAATAAGAGGAGGAATGAGGGATGCGCAAAGCTTATCAAGCGAAGAAAAAAGCAATATTAAATAGCAACCAAGCTCTATCTTATTTGTTATAATCGCACCGTGTCCGCCATTTATCTTACTCCGGAGATAGTAAGAAAGTACATGGCGTATACCTTTTTTATTAACACCATTAGGACACCACCTGAGCCAAATCAGCAACAGCAACGACAGGGGCCAGCAAACACCAGGTGACGCGCGGACTTCCACAGACTGTCTGCAGCAAGTGTGGCGTCTAGTCGTGACGTGGTTGCTACTGAAATTGTAAACAGACTCGACAGCGGTCTACGACACCCTTAAAAAAACTGTGGCTCTCATATCTCCTACGATGGCGCCATGCACTTCATGCGCAGACTCCAAGGAAAAAAACACGTTTTTTTTTGTGTGAATTAACATTATCATTTCGGTAAATGTTAGTTTATTCAGTTTTATGTGAAAATTCTGATGAGTCATGAGGCCTTCACAGGCTTAGAACCGCTGAGCAGCAGGTAAAGAGAAAAGTAAAAAAAATGAGAGCTAGACAAGAAGAAGGTCAAAGGTCACAAGTAGACGAAGACAATCAATCTGTTTACCTAAATATGTGTTGGTGCGTGTTTGCGCTCAAAGGCTCTTTTTCTGTATTTCTGTGTATTCCTGTTTGTTTGTGTCTATGTGCCTGTTCGTCGATGACTTTGGGCTTAGACCTGGTCGAAAGTTATCGATTGCTACGCCCAGGGGCTCTCATAGGCTTTTTTTTTTCTGGTGCGTTCGTGCAATGTTTTGCGTGAAATTCTAATTTTAGATTGACTTATCATTTTATAAAGAATATGAGATATCAACTAGATTGTAGCAATAAAAATAATCAAATAGTGTGCATATCATTCAATAAATTATGCTTTTTTTTTTGTACAGTACAATGACCAAGTACCTACAACCTTTCCCCAACACATGTCATGTATCCGTTTTAGTTTGTTGGACTCAGGAGCGTAATAAAGCTCCACAAGTTTTAAATCTCAGTCTTCGAACTCGCGACTTCTCGGCTTTACCAATAAGTCACCACGCCCTTTGATACAAACACAAGATTCCCAATATGCAGAGAGGCTTGTAACTGATAGATCAGCTATTGTTCTGGAACCAGTGAAATCTGCCCATGTGAAGTATCACCAGAGAATGCCGACCACGTCCTCCAAAACTGCTCTCTTTACCAAGAGGCCCGTATAAGACATTGGCCCCAAAACAACCCAATAGAAAGAAAACTATATGGAGAGATCCCTGATTTGGAAACCACTGCGCAGTTCATCTCATGTATTGGTCTAGTCATCTGGACACTGTAACATAAAAATGAGAACGATGAAGAAGAAAAAGAAAAGTTATTGTCCTGGCTAGGAACTTGTTTGCTGCACATCTTCAATACTATTTCACTCAACCAATCTAAACTAGCCAATGGACATTTAGAATTAACACGATAGACGAAGTAAAGACTTCTACTTCAACTGGTGTATTTATTTAAAAAATGGGATGCTTGTATCGCCCCGTTAAAAGACCCGCTTCTATCCTTATTCTTTCATCTCTAAGCCCTAGCCATGTAGCTCTCCTTCTACGCCTATTCTGCCACGTCAATCGTCTGTCTCACTACGTCACTACTTTTACCGCCGCTAAAAAAAAAAACAATGCTGCCAATGCACACTTATGTTTATCTACAAAACTAGGATACTCTCTAAACTAAACTAGGTCGCTACACTATTAAAATTTGCTGACAGTAAAATGGAAGTAAACCGACACAATCTTAATGGAATGTGAACGTGGTTGTATAATTTTTAAATTTTTTTTTAGGGGGGGGGGACAAAAGATATTTATAAAAAAAAATAACATAATTAATTTGTCTTTGACTTGCATTTGTATCGGATATTTCCTCAATAAATTAAACAATGTGAGAGGCGCTTAACTATACAAATCCGTTACCAACTAAATGAAACAAGAAGGGTTGAGCTACAAACAAAAAAGCTCAAGAAATGAAATATTGTACAGGTAATTACAGGAAAAAAAATACCTAGCTTAACAACACATTTACTTATCATGAATATAGAGTAGACAAAAAGCTAGCTATTTATTATTTTTTCCGCAATAGATGAAAATCGCTAATAGCGCGTCTTTAACGCTATAGCATGCTAAGTTGGGTATAATGTAATCTCTCTGATTAACATGTGTGGGGGGGAGGGGATTTCTATCCTACGATTAGATGCTTATAACCAAACACAACTCATCTCGGGTCAGGATTCAAACTCGGGGCTCCTTGATAGGTAGGCAAGAGGTTTACGCCTAGCATTACTAAGAAACAAAAAAAAACAAAAAAGAAAGTAGATTTCGATGGGCGAAGTTTGAGGGATGGTTTGGCAATTGCTTGTTTCGTTTCTGGCATACGCCGATATTTAGTGACGAGCCACTGACGGGTGAATACTTCCTGAAAGACACAGTTGTCCAAATGGGGTGGATTAGGGCAAACGACAGTGTGCGCACGCCTGGAGAGTGGGGAAGGCGCGGGTGCGTGGTTTCCCGCATTGTTAGGCAACGTAGAGAATTATATATACAGACAGACTTGTTCTTCTCTGTCGCCACGAAAGTTACGTGGGGTAACACTAGTCCGACTTGCAGAAGTAAAAGAGTTATCTTTCCATGACTTTTTCAATCGAGGGTTAGAGAGTCGGCGTGCATGCGCGGTGTCCCGCATGGTTGGGCGTCGTAGAGAATTATATATACAGAGATGAAATTTGTGATGAGTAGAATTGAAGACTTTTGAAACTCGATGCCAGTGGATTATCGCAAGCCTGATTGAAGAATGGTTTGACGGAAGGGGACACAAATGTAGCAGACACACTAAAAACAACTATTAACTCAATTTACAAATCACTTTTTTTAGTTTAACATTCTTATCCTTCAGTTCCGCATCCTGTTGGTTTCTGAACCCCTTTACAAAGTCCGTGACTTACACACTTTTGTAGCTGATCATCTATGTACAATATACGGTCAACTGGTCGATTTTTCATACACAGTGACACACACTACACCACTAATCACTCAAAACACAGTTACTATCACAACAAGAATAGGCACATTTGTTACATCTCTATTTCCAGTGACTCTCGCGACTAGTGACGAGGCCGAAGGCTGAGCCCCTTGCAAACGGAAGCTACTATACTTAATAGCGTTTTTATTACAACTTGCATTCGACTCGAGCAAAATTTGTGAAAATAAAAAAAAAATAATAATAACTTATTAAATATTAATCACATCACAAAATATTGTTCGCGGCTTAAGATACGGAATTATTTTGTTACTGCTTACGGCATTTGATTAGTCATTGATAGAATCTTTTGTTATTTATTTATTGCTGATGAATCAGCACACTACTTTGTGTTTAAATCATCCGCTTGACTCCAGACTCGTTTGTTTATTTCTTCTTTGATTGTCTTTCACAATCTAAAACAGACTGAATCATTGAAACTATTATTTACAGCCCCTCCCCTACGGCACGTGAATCATCTTAATCATGATTTAATCATTCTAAGATAAAGTCTGACTCAGGCTCAGAATGGCACTGTCCGTACCCGTACCCCATGCAAAACTTACTCATCTTTTGTTGCAGCTAGGTCATGTCATGAGCAATCTTTCAAGTAGTGTTTGAATGTGTCTATGATTTCATTTACCGACATGGCCTCGAAACAAGAAACATACTCCCTAAAATGGTCGAAATACGTCATCATCTGTGCTCTATGTCATCATCTGAGCTCTACGTCAGCATCTGAGCTTTACGTCAGCATCTGAGCTTTATACGTCATCATCTGAACTTTACGTCATCATCTGTGCTTTACGTCATCTTCTGTGCTTTACGTCATCATCTGAACTTTATACGTCATCATCTGTGCTTTATGTCATCATCTGTGCTTTACGTCATCATCTGAGCTTTACGTCGTCATCTGTGCTTTATGTCATCATCTGAGCTTTACGTCATCATCTGTGCTTTACGTCATCATCTGTACGTTACGTCATCATCTGAACTTAACGTCATCATCTGTGCTTTATCTCATCATCTGTGCTTTACGTCATCATCTGTGCTTTACGTCATCATCTGTACGTTACGTCATCATCTGTGCTTTACGTCATCATCTGTGCTTTACGTCATCATCTGTACTTTACGTCATCATCTGTGCTTTATGTCATCATCTGTGCTTTACGTCATCATCTGAGCTTTACGTCATCATCTGTGCTTTATGTCATCATCTGAGCTCTACGTCATCATCTATGCTTTACGTCATCATCTGAACTTTTGTTTTATTAGCGAGCGTTAAAGCCCCCTGGATTCCAAGGCGGAGTGTCCCGAGTTCGAATCTCGGTGAAGACTGAATTTTTAAAATAATGGGATTCTTATGACGCTCCTGAGTCAGCCTGCAGTTGAATGCCAGACCTCGCAGGGACAGCAAAGACTGTTGTTCGTTGTGCTAGACACTGGACACCCTCGTTAACAGTGGGCTACAGTATCAGGTAACCTTAATATCATCTGCTCTATAGATTGCAGGTCTGAAGGGAGAAATTACTTCTTTTACTTTAAGTTTCTTCACACGATTTTGACAACACACCTGGCTTAAAGATCTAGTTACTGAAGTTTTAAAATGTTAAATACATTTTTCTAGATAAAGGGGCCGCCTTCAGTCGCGAATCGACTATATATGATCTCATACGAAACTATGTTGGTCACACAGCTGTCCACTCTTCTCTACACAGATGATTTATCCAAATTTAAGGGGTGGCCTCCTCCTGCCCTAAACGTACTGGTTCAGACGCCAGTTACTTGCCCTTGTTCCTTCTTCTGCCAGTAAAAAACAGTTCCGTCGGACCCAATTTATGAGCCGCACTTAAAAGGCCAGGACTGCTTGTCAGAGGCTATTTGAGATGCGTGCCATTAGGAAGCATTTCTAGGCAGTGGAGTGCTTGTATCCATTACCACATCACTTTTATTTTTTGTCATGGTAAATTGTCTTATAGTTTACTAACGTCACGGTTGCATTTTGTATCAATGAAGAAGTTTTATAAGCACTAACAAGATTTTTTTTAGAAAGTTGAGAACATATGTAACTAAGCGAACTACTTCACTCATCGATAGTCTTCGGACTCGAAGGCAGTCCTCGTCAATATTACCAACTCTTTACAAGTTTATCTAAGTATTGTCAATCACCTCATAACCTTCTATGAATGTCTTTAAATATAACTTGGTCTGGGAATTCCGATGACTAGAGCTTTCAATGACTCTAACACAGGGGTTCTCAACCTGTGGGTCGCGACCCCCTCGCCAAAGACCATTGAAAAAATGGATTGTTATTGTCTATTCTTCTATTGCTGTGTGTGTGTGTGCGGGGGGGGGGTAGCGGCTAATGGGGGAATGTAAAAAGGGGTCGCCGAGCATAAAAGGTTGAGAACCGCTGCTCTAACATAACTTGTTTGGATACCATTAGGACTATAAGCGTTTCATCAACGTCTTTAACATAGCTTGGTCTAGGCCAGTCTAGGTCAGTCTAGGACCTCAATGACTATGAAGTACCCTTTACATTTCTCTAACAATACTTGGAAACTAAAATGTCTAAATACCTAAGAATACAGAAGCTATCGAATTCTTGTTGCCGTATAAAATGGTTGCTAATAGATCAGTTTCTAGATTCTACAATTTAAAACAATCCGAATGAAACAATTACAGAATGTTACAACGAATGATATAAAAATTCTAAATGTTACATTTCTACTTTGCGTGCTAGTTCCAAAAGAGATAACATGTTTGACATAAAATTGCCATGTTTAAATAAATGTGATAAAAATAGTCAAACAAGAAGACTGGGGGAATAACGCTGTAAGGAGGCAATTAGCAGTGGGCACTCCATCGATCTGTTTCACTCTCTCTCTCTCTCTCTCTCACTCTGTCTCTCCTCCCTGTTAAAATCTCCTCTTTCCTTTACTTCCTCTATTCTCCCGCCTCTCTGCCTTCCACGTCTGTTTCCGTTTCTCTCATTCTATTTCAGCCAATAAAATCTCTGGACCGCTAATAACTTCTCTCTGACTTCATTAGCTCTCCCGACACCCAGCCAACCCCCCCCCCCTCCCCAGACGTTTCCATCTCCGAGAGTGCCAAAATATTTCACAGCACCTGAAATGAGATCACTTGCCCACAAAATTAGACCAAAACGTCTGGCGCTGGAGAACTCCCGAAGACTCCGAGCAGACGAGATTAAAACGTGACAGAACATGGGGGGGGGGGATATCTTAAAACTGAAATTTTTGTAGCTTTTTTTGTAACTTTAATGAAACTAGGGGGGGGGAGATATTAAAGGGAAAAAAGACAATATGTCTATGGCCGAAAAATTATAAAAAGCTAACATTATTGGTGTATCCGGTGAAAGGAATAAATGAAGTGTTGGAAATATATATTTTTTAAAAAGTTATATAATGATTTGTCTGCACTTTTTACAAAGTCTATATCAGCGCACTCTGTCTGTCAGTCTGTCTGTCTTTCTGGCCAAAATTTTGACATGTTATTTCTCGGACACCCAATATCGGATCGAGCTAAAATTTTGCACAGTTATCTCTTTTACCTGACGACACAAGAATCAATTTAAAAAACTAATTAGATAATTAACTATTGGTAATTAATTATTTTGTTTGGTATCTCGAACAAGGGAAAGAGATAGTACTTGACTGAAGTTGAATTAGTCCCATTTATAAGTCGCCGCTTTAAAGTAAATTTGAAAGAAACAATACATAACCATAAAAAATCGTTTATAGCCATAAACATCTCACTAGCAGAGCGGTTATTGTGCTTGTGTTAGCCATGGGTTCGAATTCAGGCCGTCCCCCTTTTTTTTGTTTTGAACATTTTTCAAAAAAGTATTCTTTTACATTTTTTTCATGTCTTTCTTGTGTGGTTTTTTTTATTATAAAATGTGTGTGAAGTTTTATGTTTTAATCAATATGTCCATAATCCTAGATAAGCTTTGTGATGTTCATTTGAGGGTGACGTGTAGTAGGGGGATATAATCAACAGAAACGAAGTAAGCGTTTCAAATAAACAGATTTAGAGTTATGGCTCTTTAATGTTCTTTGCATTTAGGACATGTCTCTAGTTCGTGAGAGAATTTTAAAATAAGTTGAATATCCTAGTGGTTTAAACTCCACAGCTGATGTCTATTGTAGTGACCTAGTTAGGTTTACAGAGTATGTTAGTTGTTTTTTTTAATAAATATGCATTGTATTTAGAGACAATAAAAAGTAGTGACGTAGTCAGACAGACTGAATGACGTTGCAGAATATGGGTACACGACATGAGAAGACTATGGTTAGGGCTTGAAGAAAGATGTCGAAGAACATGATAGTTAAAACAAAGGATAGGAAGACAAGACGATCATCCCCCATTTATTAATAGTAAACTAAAGTTCCCCTTTCAGACCTTGCGATCTATATGGCAGGTGATGTTAAGGTCATCTGTTTTTTTTTGGCCAACGGTTAACGAGAAGGGTGTTATGTGGCCAACGCAACAACCAGGCGCCTTAGCTGTCCCCAACTAAAGTCAGGTACGCATCAGAGTGGGTGGATTCAGTTGCGCCCTTGAAATCCCGAAATTCAAAATCCCAGTCTTCACCTAAATTCAAACTCAGGACCCCAGGTTCGGAAGTCAAACACTTCACCACTCGGCCACCGCTTACCCCCCTAAAAACATTCATTAATAAACACCAGTTGAAGTCTTCGCAAGTTTAAGAATATAATTAAGTGCTGTGTCCCTTTGATGAGTTCGGTCTGGCGTTTAGAATAAATGAAATAGTAGAGTATGAAACAGACAACACACACAATCCAAGCCAGGACACAATGCATCGAAGCGCCCCACTGCATGCACTTTACTGCAAACAATTTTAAAATATTCATTTCTATACACTACGATCATCTGTTTATTTGGTCAACGGTCAACGAGCAGGATGTTATGGGACCAGCACAATGACCAACTGCGCATTACTTTCCCCAACTAAAGTCAGGTACCCATTAGAGTTGGGTGGACTCAGGGGCGCCCTAAAATTCCCGGAATTCAAAATCAGTCTTAACCGAGATTCGAACCCAGGACCACAGGTTCGGAAATCAAGCGCGAAACCACTCAGCCATCATCTGCCCTATAGATCACAAGATCTGGAAGGGGTACTTTACTTACTTTTTTACATTGCTATACATTGTACCAATTAATGATCAAAACAATCAGGCAATTATTTATTGATAATAAATAATTTAGTTTAATATTTAAATAGTAAATAAAACTTCTACATTATTGAGAAATATAGCTGTAAGTATGAAGTTCTTTCCTTAAGCTTTGTACTTTGAAAAAAAAAAGTATTTTGATACTTTGCTTACTTGACTAATTACTTTGTGACTTTGTTCACGCATTGATCTTTGTACAAAACTGATATGTACTTCGTAGGCGCAGTGCTGTGTGGTAGCGAACTTCTGAACCAGGAGTTTTGGGTTTGATTCTTGGTAAAGACTGCGACTTGAAATTCGGGATCTTTAGGGCGCCTCTTGAGTCCATCCAGCTCTAATTTGCACCTGACATTAGTTGGGGGGGGGGGGAAGTAAAGACGGTTGGTCGTTGTGCTGGCCACATGAAACCCTCGTTATCCGTAGGCCACATAAACAGATGGCCTTTACATCATCTGCCCAAGAAGTCTAAAAGAGAAACTAACTTACTAACTTCGTTGGCTGTAACACATAAAAAAAAACAAATTAAAGAAAAGAAAGCTCAAAATACACAAGCAAACTCACCCCTTGACCTCCGCCCCCTCTCTCTCTATCTCTCTCTAATATCACTTTCCAGACGTCAACAATACACCTGCATAGGTTTTCATTAAATATGTTTACGCACCTTGCTTTCATAGACCACTTAAAGTACTTCGTCTTGAATTAGATTTAAAAAAAAGATGAAGCTAATCGTCTTCTCAATGACCACTAAACACATTTATCATAATGGACATTTTAAGATGCTATTCTGAGACGTTTTAGTCGGGGGGGGGGGATAACATAAGTGGTACTATTTTATATTTTAGAAACATATAATATATTTTTATCTAATTTATATTTACACGTCCGAAAGGACTAAATTTAGATTTCATAAAAGCCATTCGGTGCAAGAGAGAAAAACAATTACAATTGCGGTAAAAAAAAAAAAGAAACAAACTAATTCTAAAAATTTCTGCTTGATGCGAGAATAAATGTGTGAAAATTTACACGTGAAAACATTTAAGCAGACATACAGCTGTAAGTGTGGAGTTCTTCCCGTTAGTTTTTTTTTTTTTTTTTTTTTTTTTTTTTTTTTTTATATTTATTTTTTTATCTTGCTTTTTTGAAATAATAGGTTTTCACAGTAGGTAATTAAAAAAAAAAACCCAAACATTTCACAAGTTTTGACCAAATGAAAACAATTATTTTCTGATTTACTTCTTTTATTACTAAACCATGGTTCACTTATCTAATGCTTTATTGATATCATCAATAGCGCTGATAGTCGGTCATGTGCCATTGTCTTTCCCAGGTAAGTTTGTTATTAGTTTTAATTTTAGAAGTGCCGTTCGCTAGCCATTGACACAATTAAAGCCAGAGAAATGAACAGTACATTTATTAATTCGAACAAGATGGCCAATTATTTCTGCTAATATGTGTCTGTGCTCAAACGGTACACACCTCAGGTTTCAAATGAATTTCTATTTCTTTATAACTTTCAGTTCATATCTGTCAATCTCTAAAGTTCAGTTTGTAAATTTGAATGTTTAGTTCATGTTTTTTTTTTTCTAATCTTTTGATCTCTCAAATCCGTCATTTGAAACACTTATGTAGTGATTATGACACACAAAATGAAGATTTGAAAATTGTTTTCAAGACCATAAACACTTCAGTCATAATGTTTCCTATCAAGCAACGCTTTTCATTTTATTATTCAAGATATTTCTGATAGCAGAGATTTGTGTACCAGTATCTATAATAGAAGTCAACTCTCTAGCTTCTAGGATAAAATTACAAGGTTTGTATCAGATCATTGGGTCTACAGAATAATGAGAAACCTTTTTTCAAACGCTTCTTTTTCCTATTATTATTATTATTATTATAGCTTTTTTATTGCGCTACTTTCATGCTTATAGCATGCTCAGAGCGCTTTGGTCCAATCTCATTTGTGGACCAGTGGGGGGGAGGGGGTATCTAGGAGTTGGTTTTCCGTGCTGCCTTTAGGCGCTCAGTAAACACAACTCTGTCCGAGTCGGGTGTCGAACCTTGAGCCCCCTTCTAGGTAGCCAATATTGAATGTACTCACGATGTTATTCCGATGTAATATGCATCATAAGAATAAATACGTTCAAGATTTCTTACTTTAGTTCCGAGACCATTCACCACAGTTTTTGATTTCATTTCCTTTTGTAACATCTTTACTTATTTATAGCTTCTGTGGACTATACTTATGAAAGATACCGAATTGTCTCCAGCCTATGATTATGCCTGTGCTATTTGTGGAAAAATATGTAGGTCAAGGCTGGGACTGCGTAGCCACGGGATATACTGCATTTCTCATTAATCTTCGGACTCGAATACAATCCTTAACTGTATCAATGTAGATTTCCCTTTTTTTTTCAGGTAGTTGTATACAAACTATGTTATTTCCAAAGTGAATTTTTATAATATTGTCAAAATGTTGGATCTTTAATAGGTTGCAGAGAAAATCATATAAAGATTTTGGACAATGTAAACAAAATTACTGTGTTAAACTATATTTTTTCTGAATCTTCAATTACTACATTAATACCGATCTGAATACGACATAAGTCCGAACGACCGTCCAGTGCCCAAATCTCACCAGGCTACCTTCTGTAAGAGGATAAATGTACTATTTCTTGCATTTAAGATATACCACGAAAAATTCCAAGCTATTTTGAATTTCTAGTACTTAAAAATACAAGAGCTGATAAGATTTTTAAAATGTGGATTTTGTTTTTCCAAAATGTGTCTGCAATAAATTGATGTATTGGCTTAAGGTTTACATCGTTTTTCGTTACCAGAGAGCGCCTGCTCGTAGCTCCCTGACAGTGTTTACGACATTGAGTCTATCCAGGTACTACATTCGACAGTTTAGAGTTTACGACATTGAGTCTATCCAGGTACTACATTCGACAGTTTAGAGTTTACGACATTATCGCTGAGTTTGTTTTGTTGAGTGCTGGTTAATATACATTTTATTAACTAGGAAATAAATCTTTCAATGGTAGTTCTGGTGTCTTACTAATCAGACCTTCACTTTATTAAATCTGCCTCTTTATCCTAACATATTACGATTTTCATCTTTATCCCTACAACCACATTAGTTGTGAATCTCTGGATCAGTGGCGTAGCTAGGGTGGGGGGGGGGAGAGGAGGAGGGGGACAATACCTCTGGGCCTTCACTTGAGGAGGGCCCCCTAATGAATGTTCTTAACATAAAAAAATAAATATTACGCAAAATGCAGGGGCCCCCAAAAAGGTCAATACCCCCAGGCCCCCAAACGATGGAAAATTGCTAGCTACGCCCCTGCTCTGGATATTATTTAGATCTATCTCTTGTTATTCTTGACGGAAGATACTTACATTGACACTCTAATAATTGTCAAATGAATTAATTATTTAGATAATTACTTACCTATATTGTCATCACAGCCACCTACATAGTCCGAGGTTAGGAACTGTTTTGACATCAGCGTTTTCCCACAGCCAGCGGCCCCCATCATGATGACCCTATAGTAGGTCGGAATGGGGGGCGCCTCTGGCGTCAGTATGTCATCGTTGTTGTTCATTAAATTTTGCGGGAGTTGCAGCTGCTGCGATCTTGTGGCGTCGGTGATGGCGCTGCCCGTGGACATCAGGCTGTTGGTGCTCTTTATCTTAAAAGAGTCCCCGCGATTGACCACTACTCCTTTGGACGTGGTCTTGAAGGACCGCACTCTCCGCAAGCGGCTTTCTCGAGATTCTTCCGCGTTCGGAACGGCTAAAAAATGTTCGGTGACGTTCGGCATAGATCGTCGCCTGGGACCGCAATTTTCGGAGGCGAGGATCGGGTGATCTCCGTTGGAAGACGCTAGTTTATTTACGTTGTTATTGCTGTTGGCGGCACTGCCTCTGCCACTGGAAGTGCTGCGATCGGGGTTGGCAGCGGAGCGTCGGGACGTAGCCACAGATGGAGGGCGCTCACCCCGAAACGATGGATTTCTGGAAGCGTTGTTTGACCCAGAGGGTAGAGCAGAGTTAGGACCAGGGGTGTTGGATCTGGAACCGTTGCTGTTTTCTGATTCCGTACTGTTCACCCTGGACCGCCTGACCACAGGTCGGTTACCTCTTGGACTTCTCCGGCTAACCGTGCTAGGAGGCGGGGACGCCTCGTGAATTTCCAAGACCATTTCCTGGTCTTCTTCACAGGTCTTAAATATTCCGGAGTCGTCCAGAAACTCTTTAGGAATTCCGATCTCCAGTGTGATGTTGTAGGTTATTTCCCTTTTAGTCGGTTAACTCCCTTTTTTTTTATTTTTAAGAACTAAAACTCTTGAAGAACAAAAAAAAAAAGGCAAAATTAACCCGAAGCTACATATACGTGTGAAAATCGTTCATTGAAGTAAATACAATATTTGAAAAGTGCAATTCATGTATCCACTAGTTCAGAAGTTTCTGGTAACATCTTGACTCCAACAAGATGAATAACAAAAAAAAAAAAACAGTTTTAAATAAATAGCTCGTAAAATATATTTAATCCAGCCAGTAATCCATTTATTTCGTCAGTCAATTAGACATCATAGTGCACCAGATGAGTGAATCAGGTGAGTGAATCAGGTGAGTGAATCAGGTGAGTGAATCAGGTGAGTGAATCAGGTGAGTGAATCAGGTGAGTAAATCAGGTGAGTCTGGAGGGAACAAAATAACATTTTTACAATTAAAAAATAAATAGTTATAACAAGAATTTAAAGCAAAACGTACAAATTGTGTCAAATACTGGCTATTAGAGACTTGCATCTATGTCATATATATACAAATAGCTGGCTCTTTGGTGTTTCTGTTGTAAAAACTGAGGAACAGATAACATCGCTGGCAGAAGAAAAGCGCCAGAGAAGAATAGCATGGCCAATGGATCTAGCCCCAGCGGGAATAACCTGCACAGTGTGCATTCTGGGCTCACATAGGTCTTACCAGCCAGTTGAGGAAGCAGGAAACCCCAGTGCAAAGCCCTCAGCCGTCAGCCCCCTGGATGACAAAAGTGGTCATATATATTGTAAAAAAAGTAGATGTCGATAAATGTTTATATGGATATCTGTGGATGATAATCTAATATGGCGTCCTTGGTGTTGTTTAGTTCGTTTAGCTATTTCAACATCTCGCGTCGATATGAAATGCATGATCTAGACTACACCAAGGTTATCCTCTATTCATGACATCATCTGGAATTGCATGGGGAGGTTTGCAGACTCCTTCAAAACGCGATGCCCTTTTCCTTGCGATATATTGCTTTCTGCGAGTCTAAAATAAGATGGTCAGTTATGTCCAGGATGTCACGTCTGTATGTTTCCCTTAGTAGTCGTCACTGTATACCTTATAACTTATCATGCAGGCTTTTTTTTAAAGATCATTTAAAGGTACACAAGTATACTGCGACAAAGATACAAATATACTTCGACACAGATACAAATACACCGCGACATAGACACACATAAACTGCGACACAGATATGGATGTACCGCGACACAGATACAAATATACTGCGACACTGATATAGATATAACGCAACACAGACACAAAACTACTGCGACACTGATATAGATATAACGCGACACAGATGAAAATATACTGCGACACAGATATGGATATACCGCGACACAGATGCAAATATACCGCGACACAGATACTATCATGTAAAAAATTCTTTCAAAATAGCAGAAAAAAGCAACTCATAGACATACCAACCAATGCTAAACACAATCGCCAAAATACTTCCGCTACAGAAAGTAGTTCGTCGCCTCGTCCCATCCAGGGGAAATAAACCTAGAAATGATATGACTGGCGTGTGCGGTCTAAATTTAATTAAGGGGAAGGAATTCTGAGAGAAAAAAAAATAGGACAGTTGAAATGGAAGGCAGGCAATGAGATTGATGGAGCTGACTTCATCATTTATCGCTACCCATCTCTCACTTCAACCCACTAAACACATTTTCTTTTTCAAAATTGTCTTTTTAAAAAGTATTTTCTCTGATTAAACGTCACAATGTTTTATAAATTATTTTTCGTGACAACAGAGACCTGTATAGTGATGTATAGTGTGAATACAATTTTCATAGAGTCGAAATGTAGATAACAATCTGCTCATCCACAGATAATGCCACATAGGTCCAACAGACTAAGGGAACGGTGAAGGTGAAACATTTGTGTATAAAACTATTCATTTGGTTGAAACTAGTTCGTCAAATGAAACATGTCCATCAGTCGCAAACTAAATCACAGAAGAAGAATGACATATATGCACATGAAGCTTAACGGGACTTAAATGAACATCATAGAGAATTTAACAGCTCCACTGGTAAGACTTGAAAAGAACTAATCGAACATAATAAACAAAAAGTGAAGTTCCCCTTTCAGACCCTCCGATCTATCGGGCAGAGGAAGTTAAGTCCACCTGTTTCTTCGGCCAACGGTCAACGAGCAGGGTGTCATGTGGCCAGCACAACGACCAACCATTTTTACTTTTTTCCCCCAACTTAAGTCAGGTAACCATTTGAATTGGTTGGACTCTGGGGCTCCCTGAAAATCCTGAAAATTCAAAATCCTAGTCTTCACCGAGATTCGAACCCAGGATCCCAGGTTCGGGAGCCTAGCCATTAACCACCTAGACACCGCGCCCTGTTATCGAACAATTAATGGATTATATAGATATTGAAAAAAAGCTTTACGAAACTTTTAATAGAACGTGTGGATGATTTGCATAAATTACTTGGATAAGGGAGAGAGAATCGAGTTCAAATCTTGATGCAGTTTAGGACGTTTGAAACGGGATTAGACTCAAGCTGAAATGCGTTGGCTTAGCGCGAAAAGGACCGTGGAAACATTCTCTCGGAGTTCCAATAACGAGATTCTACCAATGTGCACTAGAATTGCTATAGTTCAAAAAACGAGCTTTACGAAAGTAATGGGAAAAAAAGAGAGAAATCTTAAACATATTTATAGCGCTTTAGATTCTTCAAAAATGTTGTCTGTTTAAAGCAGTGATTCCCAAAGTGGTCTATATAGACCCCTAGGGGTCTACGAAGACTTCCAAGGGGTCTACGAAAGTGAAAAAGTAAATCGGGGGTCCATGAGATGTCCATGGGGGTCTATGACTTAAATTTTCATTTTTTCAAACACTTATAAATGATTTATACCATAGTTATAAATATTAATCTACTCAATCAAAAGTAAAATAGTATGATTTAATTTCAATACTAATCTAAATAGTTAATTTTGTTTACATGTAACTAATATTTAACAAAAAGAAATCTTGATTTTAAAGCGTTGATTATTTATTTCCTTGTTAAATAAGCGATTGTGTATAATAAGAGCCTTTTTATGATCATATGAAACCAATTACCTATAGCCAAATACGGAAACAAACTATAGATAAAACATTGATTTTAACAGCCCTTCAAGTAGTTTTAAAAACTGTTTTACACAAACCTTTATCGGATATTATGAAACGAATTTGTTTTAGTAACACTACAGTTCAAGGGCACATCGGTGGGATGAGCATTAAAGCTGCAAACCACCTAATGGTCTTCAGCTCCATATCTTTTCCCCAGGGCTGATCCACGAAACCTTTCCCATGTTTGGGCATATAGCTGCAAAGCAGCAGAGATTTGTATTCTATTTTCCTTCGGCTAGGTGGGCTGCAAGCCAAGGCTAATGAGTCCCTCCTGCCCGAAGCTTACTGGTTAAGGCTCCAGTAACTCACATTTACCCCTTCTCCTGTTAGTGAAAACAGTTCCGCACGCCCAATATTTGAGCCAAACGTGAAAGATCAACAAATACACGAGAAACTCTTTGCGAAAACTTTTACAATAATACATAAGGCAAATTAGTAAATTAATATTATATGTTTGAAGGACTACTTCATAGAACAACAGATTCCTATATGAAACAATATCCGTAAAAACGGATGATGAACATACAAAAAAAAATAAAAAATTTCCAATGTGCATGGTGATTCCAGCAATACATATTAATTGTTATTTTAATAGGTTTAAATTTGAATTATATCTGTAAAAAAAGATAGATCTCTCTATCTTATGATGTAGCTTTACATTACTTTTTCACTTTTTGACTCACTGCAGTTAGAAATTAGTTAAAAAATTAGTTTATGAATGTGCTAAAATGCAATATAAATTTAGCAGGGGGTCTACCGAAAACCAGAAAACATGGCAAGGGGTCTAGGAGAAAAAAAGTTTGGGAACCACTGGTTTAAAGAATCGACTCGTTTTACTCATGTTCAAATCCACTGAATAAATCAGTCTCTCTAAATGCAGTTGAAC
Source organism: Biomphalaria glabrata (assembly GCF_947242115.1). Lineage (NCBI taxonomy): Eukaryota > Metazoa > Mollusca > Gastropoda > Planorbidae > Biomphalaria > Biomphalaria glabrata. The sequence goes on along the minus strand of NC_074717.1, from coordinate 42,369,370 downwards.
ACTGAAGAAGCCCTGACTTGCCCTGAATTGTGCAGACACACAACCTAACCCTGAAGTCTCAATATGTCTCTTGTATAAATTGCCTCACGTACCGTCGCCATTCCCCCCCCCCCCCAGACCGCGGGGAGTGGATTTTTTTTAGGAAGGATAAGGTTGAAGCAGATGAACTCTCGCGATAAGGTCTTGCGTCACTCGAGACTCGGCGCGTCCTTGTCGGAGCAAGTCCCAGAAAGAGCAGCCACCAGGGAGATGAACTGAGACCAGCTTTATCGAGCTAATCTCATTTCTGCCTAACCTAGGGTCCACGGCACTTATACATCTAAATGAAAAATCTCCCCCTTACCTCACATTGCCTATGACAGACCCAGTAGCGAACGAAACAATATGAAGGGGAGATGATTCATAACACAAACGAGCTAGACGCCAAATAAACTCCCCTTCTTGTCTTGATTAATATTATTCAAAATAAGAAGAAAAAAAATGCATGAGATTGAAAACAGAAAGAAAAGAAAAAAGTGTCAAGGGAGTAAAAATAAAAATACAATAATTAAACGAAAATATGAATCGAGAGAGTTGATAGACATAGAGGGGAACAGAAGAAATAAATAATTAGATTTGTTTAAATTATATTGATATAGATAAAACCAATAAAAAAAATAAAAAATTGAACATAAGAGAAAGAGAGAGAAAGAAACAGACAGAGGTAGTCATCTACACAGATAAAGATAGACTGACAGAAAGAAAGAAAGAGATAGACAGACAGAAAGAAATAGACAGAGAAAAAGAGAGATACCAAACGAAAGAGACACAGTGAGAGCTGAAGCCGGATAGGTAAATAAAAAGCAGTGAGCTAAAGAGAGAAACAGAGAGCTCTGAAAAGAGATAAGAGTTTAAGAGAGAAATAAACTACTAAAAGAAAACAAAAACACCAACTATCTTTGAGGGTCAATTAAAAGTGTGCTTGCTTTGTTGGAGACAATTTTTGGTTGATATAGAGAAAAAAAAGACAAATAGAGCCTTTCAAGTATTACAATATGCCTTGCTGAGATCAATATAGGTCAGTGATTGCATTTATAATTTTGTTTGTTATATATGTGTATGGTGGGGTTGTGACACTATAATATACCCGTGCAACATTGGTCTATGTGTGGGAGCGTTACAATCCTGGTTGTTCCAATTCCAGTCAAAAGTCTATGTGGGAGAACATTACTATAAGCAGGTTGCAAAAAAAAAAAAAAGGTAGGGTCCATAGAGAAAGAAACAAAGAGAGCAGAAAAGGAAGAAAAGGAGAGAGAAGAAGAGAGAGGGAGTGAGAGAGATAAAGAGATTAAATATAAAAAAAAAAGAAAGAAAGAAAAAGAGAGAGAAGAAAGTGTGATGATTTCTGTTTTTCCTAGGTGCCAAATTTGTTGATGATGTTTTATTTATTATTGGGCTTCAATATATATTGATTATATTTCTTATGTATATATAATATATATAAAAATATATAATATACAACAGAATCGCTTGCCAGAGAAATATAAAATGACAAAAATACACCGGAGAAACTTTTACACTTTTTTATCTTTCTCCTAAGGCACTCCATCAATACGTTGATTGAAAGAATTCATACTACAGCACAACTTGAAATGTATTCTTACACGAACGAGAAAGTCATCACTACACATAAATTCAAATAATTCATACTACAGCACTACTTGAAATGTATTCTTACACGAACGAGAAAGTCATCACTACACATAAATTCAAATAATTCATACTACAGCACAACTTCAAATGTATTCTTACACGAACGAGAAAGTCATCACTACACATAAATTCAAATAATTCATACTACAGCACTACTTGAAATGTATTCTTACACGGACGAGGAAGTCATCACTACACATAAATTCAAATAATTCATACTACAGCACTACTTGAAATGTATTCTTACACGGACGAGGAAGTCATCACTACACATAAATTCAAATAATTCATACTACAGCACTACTTGAAATGTATTCTTACACGGACGAGGAAGTCATCACTACACATAAATTCAAATAATTCATACTACAGCACAACTTGAAATGTATTCTTACACGAACGAGAAAGTCATCACTACACATAAATTCAAATAATTCATACTACAGCACTACTTGAAATGTATTCTTACACGAACGAGAAAGTCATTACTACACATAAATTCAAATAATTCATACTACAGCACTACTTGAAATGTATTCTTACACGAACGAGAAAGTCATCACTACACATAAATTCAAATAATTCATACTACAGCACTACTTGAAATGTATTCTTACACGAACAAGGAAGTCATCACTTCACAACGTAATAGGCGCTTCAATGTATTGACACCACAGAACGCCTGTCTATAGTCTTGACTTACACTTTACTTAATTAACTCTTTCTCTCCGTAATTATTTACCACATTCTGGTGGAATCAACGTTGGTATCGTAAGTTAGGAGAGAAAGAGTTAACTTCAAATAACTTAAGTTTTTAAAACGGATGGACCCACTACAGCTCAAAGACTTCACAGCCTCAAGAAACCACTACAACTACAGGAACTCATTACAACCCAAAGAATTACGACTTTCACTGTACCCCCCCCCCCAATTTATACATTTTTAAATCGACTTTTCTAGAATCCTGGAAACTTCTGTTACAAATATTTTTCTTAGCTATCACCTTAATAGACTGACGTCTGCTACTTTTTTTTTTCTTGACCTTTATCGCTGATTGGTTAATTTTAAATGAACACTACGACTTCTGTGAACTTGTTTTGACCTAACCCTCGTTTCTAGAAAGAAGTACAATGAGGTCACAGTATCGATTCGTGACAGATAGTTTCAATGCATTACGATGTGATTAGGGTGCTAACAAAAAAAAGGGGGGGGGGATCCAGAGAAAAAGAGAGAGAGAGAGAGAGATAAGAAGAGTGCAAGAAAAGAGCATGGAGAGAGAAGAAGGGGAGAGAGACAAGGAAAATGAGAGAGAGAGAGAGAGAAAACGTGGCGTTCAATTCAATAGCTACTAGAATTCATAAGTTTATACGTATGTTTGAGGGGGCTGTTAAAATGTAGACTGTTTTCTTGGAAGGGCAAACAATTTAAAAAAAATAAAATAAATTAGAGTGAAAGTTCCAGACCCAAAAATGTATTTATATACACATATATATATATCCCGGTAACAAATCAACGGTGTGCAAAGCTGATATAAACAAGTGTCACTCTGTAAAAAGTTGTTTCATTTTTAAAAAAATGAAAAAAAAATTTTTTTTTTTCAAAGGTTTTCGATACCCCAGAGAACTGAAACAGGCGCTGGTGGCTAGACTCGTTGAGAAGACTGACTAAATTAAGCACCCCTCCAGACACTACATTTATTTAAGAAGCGCTTGACATCTGGCTGACCTTATCTCTTGCTGGCCTTGTCTCTTGCTGACCTGGTCTCTGGCTGACGTTCGAGTGGAGCACTTAAAAGTTCTAACCTCTAGCAGGATTTGCATAAGTGAATTACATAAAATGTGGATGTAACAAAAAAATATCCCTACTGACTAAACTCTCTAGACCAGATCATTTTAAATCTTATTAATTAATTATAAATCTATACTAAAATTCATTTAACAATATTTGGAGACAAATTTTTTTTTCCTAATTTTTAATCAATTCTTGAAAACTTGATTTAAAATATGATCTTCTGATTTCAAGTTTGGGCCCAAGTGGGGACGTTTTAGTTTTAGAAGTTGCCCCATTCCTCAAAAAAAAAAAAAAAAAGCTTTAAGGACACCCTTAACGTCCCCCACGCCCCCTCTTCCTGGCGGCGGGCCTAATCTGAGTGTCAGGATGTATGCACTGTCGTGTGGTATCTACTTCGGGCTGTCGTCTCGATAGTCTAAACTTCGTAAACTGCCCGCTACAATATCCTGTAGTCCTTCACAATGTCTGGACTAGTACAAAATGATCTTTATTCCCTAAAGGAACGCTCAATGATTGTAGAAAAGAAGAAGAAAATATTTTTTTTAAAAATACTTAAAAACAACAAGAAACCAAGATTATATTCAGAATAGTTGTATCTAGAGAGACGGTGACCAAGAAAGCTATAGAAAGTGAGAAAACTTGGGCCTCGAATCTTGAAGAAAAGCGTGCCACACGGAAAATGACCGGCTCCTTTACCACCAAAGCGAAAGCCACCTTGACCTGCAATATATGTGGACGGGAGTGTCTCTCCAAAATAGGGCTCCACAGCCATATGAAAAAGTGTTCGAGATAAACCATAGTCATTTCACGACTGAAGGAGGCCAATGATCAATTAGGTGTAGATCAGTATGTAATTTGATTTGTGATAGATCTAGACTAACAATAAACAAGCGTTTATAAAAATATTAAAAGATGGGGCTGGAACGACCTGAATTCAAACTCATGGCTCAAGCCTCCTCAAGACGACATTGTAGCCACTCTGCTAATGAAGTTCTTATGAACAAGAAATATTGTATAGTTATATATTGCTTCTTGAGTCTCCTTCTATATCATGTTGTGCTCACTAAGACTAAGACGTCGACCTATAAAGGGGACTAATTCATCATATACTACTACTTCAGTCAAGTACAATTTCTTTCCCTTGTTCCAGATACCAAAACAAAATAATGAATTACAAATAGCTAATTAACTAATTGGTTTATTTTTTTATTTTTTTGTGGGTTTCAATGGTGTCTGGTAAGAGAAATAATAGTGCACACTTTCAGCTTGATCCCAATTTGGGTGTCGACGAAATTAAGTGTGCAATTATTTTTTTTTTACCAAATAGACAGACAGACAGACAGTGAAGTTGATATAAGATTTGTAAAAAGTTACATCAATCATTTAATCTCAGTAAAATAAAAACTTGACAAGACATCGGTTCAATAAAGAGGTAAATCCAAGTCTACGAAACAAATAAAAACAATGATCTCCTTCAGTATCACTCACTAAAATAAACACTCTATCTATCTCATACACTTCTGAGTGTTTAAAATACTAACACATATGCAGACTACTTTACACACACACACACACACACACACACAACATTTTCATCCATAGCAAAGATTAAAACAAAAAAAAGACGCAATAAATTTTCACTGGTAATGTTCATTTCAGCTCAGATTTTAAAAAAAAAGTAAATCTGTAGCACTCACACTCACACACATAAATGTAAACAACCTCACACACACTGCACACACACGCGCGCTTTCTAAAGTCGTGCGCGCGCACGTCAGTTTTGGTTTTTCAACAAGATAACGCCTGAAAGAAAAGACAACACACACACACACAGAGAAAAGACAACACGCACACACACACACAGAGAAAAGAGAGACCTTGTTTATAGTATTGGCTAAGAGGAGGAGTGTCTTTTCAAGTTCGTTGGGTATATTGTAAACAATGTAGGATCAATTCAACGTCAGTGCATCAACAACTTAGAGCCACCCAGTGCATAATACTCTTTTGAAAAAATTTTTTAAAAAAATGTGAAAAATAATATTTGATTGAATGTAGCAAAATTACAAAGAGAGTTTGTGTAAAAACACAAACTCAAAAGCGGCCCCCAAAGAGGTTCCAACAGGCAGGTAAAAATAAAAAGTTCTAATGCACGAATATGAAAATTAACTATAAGCCTACTTGCGTCCATACATAATATAGGTATGCGGGTCGAAAGTGCTGCCAATATGATTGTATTGATAGGCAGACGGTAGCATACCCCAAAGAATGAAGGTATTACTAATGTTTTGTTATTATTATTTTGTTGTTATAGAGATATTGTTTAGTAAGAGCCAGGCTTAACGGATTTAATTAAATGATCATCTGGTTGTTAAATAGGCTACATGCTAATTAGTCATTTAGGGCCTAAGAGGGAATAGTCTATCTCTGGTCAAGTGTCTAAAGGGACTATGGCTACTTTAAAAGAATCTGATCATAAATTGCTCAATACATTTATATTTTTTTATGATCTAATAGTTTAACCCACACTTGCTATTTTGTCTCATAGAGTCTGCTAATAAACAAAAATTAAACAAAATAATCTGAACTTTGCTAAAAGCCATTTCCACTGCTATGGAGGAGCTTGGCCAGCAAGAGGCTCCCATGGCCTCCATTTAAGCGTTTTATGTGCTAAGATCTTTTGTGACTGTCAATATTTCCATATTGTCAGTACACATAATACATTGCTATTAATTCTTGTTTTAAAAAAAGTTTGAATTATATGCATAACAAAATTGAAATGTACGCTGAGCTTACTAAAGACATTCTTTCTATTTCAATACAAAATTAAACATGTTTAATAATTGTTAGTATTTTGTATACGAGAACATAAATAATATGGCAACATAGATAATTTGTAAAACATTATCATGGGGCAAATAACGTTATCATGATGTTATTAAGATTTTTTTTTTTTTTTTTTTGTAAAAGTTACTTCTCATTTCTCATGCTTATTATAGCACGTAATCTTACATTTAGTGTGATTTTTTATATTAAATACAAAATTATTTCTAAAAAAAAATGGTGTATTTTTACGAAAACAAAAATTTAATTTTCAAACAAAAAGTAGCCGTGGGCACCAGAACTTTGCAAGCTGCTAAATATTATGAAATCAGATTTTCAACATCTTTTTTTTTCTTAGATTCCTAAACGTAATGATAGGGGCGTAGTGAGGGTGGTGGGGAGAGCATGGGGAGCGCACCTGACCCATGGCGCCACTCATAGAGAGCGCGAATAGATCTCAAAGACCAACAAGATTTTATCTAAAAAAATGTTAATTGTAACTAATTTCATTCATATCATAATCATCTTTAAGGAGTTTTTTTTTAAAAAAAGATTCAATCATACAGATTATTAGTTAGTTGATTTAGCCTTTGTAAAAAAAAATTGTTTTAAGCTTAATATTTCGAAATTTAGTTTCCCAATCCAAAGTAATCTATTTCCCATTTCTACTGTCTTCTCTTTGGAGATTTTACAAAATTATACTTCTACCAAATATCTCGCTGACATTAAAACACAAATAACCATCTAATACTTTTACTAGTTACTGATTCTAAGTGTATTAACACTATTTGTAATAAGGTGTATTTAGGGAGGCGTTGTGGTTGAGTGGTAAACCGCTTGGCTTCCTAACCTGGGTTTCCGGGTTCAAATCTTGGTGAAGACTGGGATTTTATTTCGGGATCTTTAGGACTCCACTTAATCCACCCAGCTCTAATGGGTACCTGGCATTAGTTGGAGAAAAGTAAAGGTGATTGGTCGTTGTGCTGGCCACATGACAAGCTCTTCAACCGCAGGCCACAGAAACATCTGCACTATAAATTACAAGATCCGAAAGGGGAAAACTTTACTTTATAAAAGTGTATGAAGTTAAATAATGGATACCTGACATTATGCTGGCCACATGAAACATTCTTTAATCGTAGGCCACAAAAACATTTCCCCTATAAATTTCAAAGTTTGAAATGAGAACTTTACTTTCTAAAAGTGTAGTAAGCTTTTAAAAAAAATAGTCCCTCACGTACACACACACACACACACATGCCTTTAAGTCGTAAGTACTGGGAGGATAGTGTAGTTGGATGAAGCCGGGTCGAGTAGGGATCAAAGGATGAGGGGCAGGTGTGGTCTCCCAGGGTCATTAGTTACATCGCCGATGAAAACATCTTAGTTTGTAACATATGTTTCTAGTGTTTGTGTGTGAGAGCCCGAGCCTGCGTGTGTGCGTGTACAGGGTAAATGAGTTAAGGAGATCTTGTGGAATGCTATTGATCAGATAAAGAAAGGTGTCTAGCCTGCAAAATAGTCTAGTACACTTCTAAATAGTCTGGTAGCCTACTTAGCAGTTAAACGTAAATTTTCGCGTTCAGACCTTGCATTTATAGGGCAGATGATGTAAAGGTCATCTCTTTCTTTGGACAAAGGTTAACGAGAAGGGTGTCATGTGGCCAGCACAATGACCAAATGCTTTTACTTTCCCCAACTAATGCCAGGTACCCATTAGAGTTGGGTGTACTCAGGTATTCACCGAGGTTCGAACACAGGAATCCAGTTTCGGAAGCCAAGCGCTGAACCACTCAGCCACAGCCATTCACATGATAGTCTAGTATAGTCTACATTTAGCCTACGTGTATATTTCTGTGAAAAAAATAGTTATGCCATGTGACTAGGTCCATTTTTTCCTGATTTATAAAATATTACTATGTAAATAGTTTTCGATCTACAATAAAAACAAATGAAAATTTTTAATTTTTCCTGAGGGTTAAAATGAAAAAAAAAAGCCAAAAGTCAAAAGTAAATGTCTTAAATACCGTCCGTGGACCCGTGTCGCGGTGTTACAACCTACAGTCCGTGGACCATATCTTATTCATGTCTCGGTGTTACAACCTACAGTCTGTGGACCATATCTGACCCGTGTCGCGGTGTTACAACCTACAGTCCGTGGACCATATCTGACCCGTGTCGCGGTGTTACAACCTACAGTCTGTGGACCATATCTGACCCGTGTCGCGGTGTTACAAACTACAGTCCGTGGACCCGTGTCGCGGTGTTACAACCTACAGTCCGTGGACCATATCTCATTCATGTCGCGGTGTTACAACCTACAGTCCGTGGACCATATCTGACCCGTGTCGCGGTGTTACAAACTACAGTCCGTGGACCATATCTCATTCATGTCGCGGTGTTACAACCTACAGTCCGTGGACCATATCTGACCCGTGTCGCGGTGTTACAAACTACAGTCCGTGGACCATATCTGAACTGTGTCGCGATGTTACAACCTACAGTCTTTGGACGATATCCCATTCATGTTGCGGTGCTACAACCTACAGTCCGTGGACCATATCTCATTCATGTCGCGGTGTTACAACCTATAGTTCGTGGAACATATCTAATTCATGTCGCGGTGTTACAACCTATAGTTCGTGGAATATATCTAATTCATGTCGCGGTGTTACAACCTACTGTCCATGGACCTTATCTGACCCGTGTCGCGGTGTTACAAAGTACATTACAACGTCTGCAACGGCGGATCGGTTTCAAGAGTTTCCACCAGAACTGTCTGCAATATATCCGGTGACTCTTGTGTTGAATATTTATTCTCCCCCAGGAACGTAACATTTTGTTGTTATGCTCTATAGCTGCTGTAGTCGTAGGTAATCGATGCCGTCACGTGGCCGGAACGATTAACAATGTTGTGCATAAGAATAATACTTGTACATACAGGTAGTGACGTAGATCTTCTTGCTCTGAGGAAACACCTGCTACAATTGACCGTAAAAATCATAACAAAAGACATAAAAGCGTTAGCGGTTATGAACCTTTTTTTATGTTGTCTTTTGGTTACAAGAAACTATAAATGTTAGAATTATCTACAAAGATCTTGGACTACATCCCATCATTTTTCAAAGTAAACATTTCATTTTAAGGCCCTTCTCAGCTGGAACCCCCAACAGGGTGACACCTTTTTTTTTTTCTTTAAGGAAAAAGTAGAATGAATATTTAGACCTTAAAGTTCTGGAAGAAAATAGCAAGATGGTGTACCATTCTCAAGGGAGTTCGTGTGCTTGTTTCGGAATGAAGAGTCAGATAAAGTGTATTGGTAATAGCTGTAAAAAAAATCGCTGAAATGCCGAAGGTAATTAGCTCTTAATCTATAGAAGCAATGATGAAACGTGCTTGTCTATGATACTAAGTGGAAAGATATGAACAAAGAAGCAAGAAGAAAAACAACATTCCTACTGAAGGCATTGATACGATACGTCGGAGCGAGATTTGACGATATATTTAGAGTGCCAGATGACAACGATGTCTTGATGTTACGATGAAATTGTGTTGATCAGACAATGCCTTTCTGGTGTACTAATTTTTTTTACAGGTCTCTCTATTAAAAAGTTTTCGAATTCTTTAAACAGTATCGTGATGCTGAAGATACTACTTTAAAGTTTAAACTCAAAAAATGAAATCATCTTTTAAGATGTGAATGTTTAACCCTTGACTCAGCTATTAATGTTTAACCCTTGACTTAGCAATGTTTAACCCTTGACTCAATTATTAATGTTTAACCCTTGACTCAGCTATCAATGTTAACCCTTGACTCAGCTATTAATGTTTAACCCTTGACTCAGCAATGTTTAACCCTTGACTCAACTATTAATGTTTAACCCTTGACTCAGTTATTAATATTTAACCCTTGACTTGGCTATTAATATTTAACCCTTAATCCAGCTATTAATGTTTAGCCCTTGTTGGGTACCTTGCTCATCTAAAGAAAGCTAAAACCGTATCTAAATTTCAAAGACTTTGTATTACATTCTGTAGACTTACAAATCAAAACAACAGCTGCCTTGCTGACCTCAAGGTTTCTAGGAGTGTTTTAGCTATCAAACACGCTTATGGTCATTCAAATATTTAATTAAAAAAAACAAACAACCTACACCAGTTTTGAGTTACTATCACAGTACCATTTTGTTTTGAGTTTAAATTTTGTTTCCAGACTGCCTACCCACACATTACTCAACACCAGGACAGACATTAAGACAGACATAATGATGTATGATCGCGAGTACATTTCTCTGAGCACGTTATTTGGGAACGGAAATACGTTATTTCGATCTGTCTGTAAAATGGAGAGTAGAATGGGAAGGGGAGGAGTTATCAGGCAACCACGTGACACCGACCAGTGATTAAGGGAGGGAACAATGGTCACATCAAGAGCTCCCAGGGACTTAACTCATCTAGTTGTGCAATCTCTTTAAATGTTTTGAACTCACTTTTTATTCATCATCAGCAGACCACTTTTAAGTACAACGTGTTTAAAACTTACCTTCAAAGCATCCACATTTTCTTTTTATTGATAATATTCACTAAATAAGATCTTAACAGTTCTTTTATTTTACCTTGTATAATTCAGACGTTACCTCTAAAAAGAAGAAGATGATTACGTCCTACGCGTCATGCATTTAGTCATGCATATTAACCAATTCTGCGAAGTCACTGGTTTTCCTGGCTGGCTCAGGCAACCCATTCCATGCTCTAATAGCACTAGTTTGTTATTAGCGCCCTGGTTTACACTTTTTCACTTATTATAGTTGATAAAACAAAAACAAATTGTTTCATTGAAATTTTAAAGTACATTATTACCGTAATTGTCCATCCCCTGGATCTATGTTTGATACGCGCAAGAAAAATAACTTTGTTTGACGAATATTGGACGTTCATACAGTAATGTAGGTTATTACGTCTTTGTATGTCGACAGACTGGGTTCGAAACTGACAAAGTGACTACTGTCTGGCGCTCATACCACACACCATAAAACTAACCAGACTCCCCCCTCCAAACCAACCAGAACCGATGATCCTGTGTAAATCTATCTACATTAGTGACAAAAAACGTTTTTAAACATTTGAAACTCATTTTTAAAATTCTATTCAAATAGATATGTACACATTCTTGTGGAGAGTATAAGAAAAAAATTGTAGCTCTTGTGTGTTAACTCTTTAAAAATCAAACAAAACTTTTTTTTTTAAGAATTACGATACACGGACAGACAGACTGACGTTTATAATTAAAAATCTCAAATATCGATTTGAACTAGAAACTTATCAATGTATCCAAGACTACAGACTACATCGAAAACTGTGACTGTCTGACAATAAATTCATGTTTACAGATGTTGGACAATTTCATAATAAACTAAACGGTGTCAAGTCTATAGGGCAGATGATGTATAGGTCATCTGTTTCTGTGGCCAACGATTATCCAGGGTGTCATGTGGCCAGTATAGGTCATCTGTTTCTGTGGCCAACGATTATCCAGGGTGTCATGTGGCCAGCATAACGAACGCCTTTACTTTTCCCCAACTAACGTCATGTACCCATTAGAGCTGGGCTCAGAGGCGCCCAAAGATCCCGAAATTAAAAATCTCAGTCTTCACCTGGATTCGAACCCGGGACCCCAGGTACGCAAGCCAAGCACTTTACCGCTCAGCCACCGCGCCTCTAAACAATGTCAAGGACGCTAAAATTAAACGTCACTGTTGCCAACTAAAATTTAAAAAACAAAATTGAGCTAAAAAAATGTAACCCTAAATACGTGACAATGTATCTACGCATTAAGTCACCTTTATTTCCTCTAGTTTGTTGCCTATTTGTTTTTCAAATTCGTTTTAAAGTCATAAAGAGAAAGCTTGAGACTTCAACTATTTTATAATTAGTTTTGTGGCACAGAAGGAAGAGGTTAGAAAATTTAATCCCAAAGTGCTGAAAAAGGCACAAAAGTTATAAATATAGGTCATCAACGCTTACTTTACACCGGATTCACCAAAAAACTAGCTATTTATAGCAATTTCAACTGTCGTTTGATCATAATCAAAGAAATATAACTTTTACAAAAGACAAAGTTTTTGTTCCACAAACAAAGTAAATTTGACTGAATGTCACAGGTTACATACATGGAATCAATTAGAATATCCATATTAAAAAGTTTTCTATTTTTTTATTAGTGTTCAAGATCTCAAGTTATTTTTTAAGTAATTATAGTTTCAAGAACAAAACCAAAAAAACAAACTGAAATTAAAAACCAAAAGCTGAATTTCGTAAGAAGGAGCATAACCATAGAACAAATCGGCCATACCACAGCATCAATAATAACACAGAAGTGTATTCACCAAGGAATAATTTACCTCGATCCAATTGTAACTCTAGAATACTCCAGAGAATATTTTAACTTCATATTATCATAAAACCATGCATGTCCGTTGAATAATTTTTAGCGATGACCGTCTATAGAACATCCCGAGGCTATCTCGTGACCCGATATGTTTATAAAAATAGCCCCAAGGTGGAAGATGGAGTCCATCTATGAATATTTAATAAACCTCCCAAAAGCCTTATGAGCTTAATTATCATAAAACCTTGCATGTCTGTGGAATAATAATTGTCAACGATGACCGTCTATAGAACATCCCGAAGCTATCTCGTGGCCCGATATGTTTATAAAAATAGCCACTAGGTGGAAGATGGAGTCCATCTATGAATATTTATTAAACCTTCCAAAAGCCTTATGAGCTATCTAATTTTCTAGGCTCCCCCCCCCTCCTGTTATTTTGTTGTTGTTTATTTTCAGTCTATAAAAATCTGTTCTATTAGTTAGTTATGACCTTGAAACTCTGGTAAACAGGTAGATATTTCACATCCCATGCAGAGAACTCTTTTTTTTAAAAAAAGGTACTAAGAAAAAAAAAAGCAACAACACACAAACACATCCCTCCACACACTCATATCCCTCCACACACACACACACACACACACATCTCCACACAAGTACAAGAAGAACTATTATCCTACCATTCGGTCCAATGACAGCCGCAACATAAACAGTCGGATGGTCGCGTGTACACACCGGTGATCATCTTACCACTGGACGTCTACAGCACCACATGTTACAACCTGATCGCGGTACACTGTGTGTGTGGGGGGGGTGGGGGTGTGGGGGTTACGTGTGAGCACCGCGAAAAACAAAAACCCAACAAATCAGTTGCTTGTTTGCGTTGATTGTTTTTGGAGGCCAGAGTGGCCTGATGTGATCTTAGCTCATCATATGTAATGGGGAATAATATGGTCATTAAGTATGATATGGATGTTTGGTATATGGCCGTTTTGTATGGCTTATTAATTTAGTATAATATGTGATCATTTAGTATAATATGGTCATTTAATATGATCATTAAGAATAATATGATCATTTATTATGATCATTTAATACGATAGGGTTGTTTGTTATGATATGGTCATTTAGTATAATATGGCCTGTTTTTTTTGTTTTTTTGTTATGATATGATTATTTTGTGTGAAATAGTCATTTAATAGGATACGGTCATTTAGTATGATACGGTCATTGGCTTTGATATGGTCATATAGTAGGCCTATAATAAGTTCATTGAAGTAAAATAAGGTTAATTAGCATGATAAGGTCACTTAGTATGATCTGATCATGCAATCATTGTTGCTGATACATGGAGACATATGACCAGAGCCTAAAAATATTTGTTTTTATAAGTCTGTTTCAGAGGTGTTTGATCTAGTGGCTCAACGCGAAACAGAGAAGGCTTTTCATAGACGTAGTCCTTGTTGTCTAGGAACCACTCGGAATTTATATAACATTCAGCTTTATGTGGTTTAACTTCCGGTGACAGGGAAAGAAAATACATGATTTGACACACACACAGGAACAAAGAGAGAAGAAAGAGGGAGAGAGAAAGAAAGACATAAAGTACGTCTTCCGCTAAGATACAGACAGCTAAGATACAAACAGCTAAGATAGAAACAGCTAAGATACAAACAGATAAGATACAAACAAATAAGATACAAACTGCTAAGTTACAAACAGCTAAGATACAAACAGCTAAGATACAAATAGCTAAGATACAAACAGGAGAAATACAAACAGCTAAGATACAAACAGCTAAGATACAAACAGCTAAGATACAAACAGCTAAGATACGAACAGCTAAGTTACAAATAGCTAAGATACAAATAGCTAAGATACAAACAGCTAAGATACAAACAGCTAAGATACAAACAGCTAGATACAAACAGCTAAGATACAAACAGCTAAGATACAAACAGCTAAGATACAAACAGCTAAGTTACAAACAGCTAAGTTACAAACAGCTAAGTTACAAACAGGAAAGATACAAAACAGCTAAGATATAAAACATCTAAGAAACAAACAGCTAAGATACAAACAGCTAAGATTACGACGGTCCAATCAGCGTTGCCTAGTCATTGCACTTTACACACCACATTTAAATAACACAAACACTTGACCAATATATCACGTGATCTTACAAAATAACAGTGCACACCATATTTTCTCTTTGTGTTCCATTCTAGTATCTTACTACTATCCAATACGTGTATTCAGTACCACGTTCTATCAATGTATGCTTACGTTTTGTTTGGAAAAAAAATATCTCGGACTTAAAGAGGAAGACGATGAGTGTATATTTTACATTTGAATGTAAATTTTGTAAATATATAGCCTATCGTTTACAAATCATGCATAGTTTGCTTTGATAGATTTCAACATATAATTACAACTTTACAATTAGATTTATTTGTCTTTGAAAGGAATCTACAATAACGATCTGATTTGTGTATGTCCAGGTATACTCAATATTATTTGTACTACTGTAAGATCAAGGACTGGGGTACCACTATATATACAAGAACCTGGTAGAACAATATGTGTTTCGGACTATGGTCATGATGGTCAAGAGTTCGTTATACCTATCCGTTCTGCAGGACATTCGGGCTATATCTTAAGAGCTACGACGTTATAGACAAAATCTCAAGCAACATTTTTTTTAAAATATTTTTAAATGTTCATGTTGCCTATTGATATTTAGATTTCTAATGGACATCAATAACAAATATTTTAATTTTTTTTTTTCTTATCTGTATCTTAAAATTCACAAAAATTCACAAATAAAAATAAAAACTAATATTTCGCTCTTGTTTCGTTACCTTAAAGCTTGCATACACCAACTGACTAGATTTTAACTTACCTGCGTATTAAAAATGTTCACCACAAGATGATACACTGCACTAAATCATAACAACCTTTATTGCACAACTCCTGGTTTCAAAACATGAACCGGGCTAGAGAAACGAAATGAACTGTTCGACTGCTGGGAGGAACACGCCAGGCGGACAAGCCCTACATTTGAAAAGGCTGTGTGCTCTACAAAAAAAACACAATTGGGGGGATGGGGAAACGGTATCTGAGCGCTACGAACTAGTGTGAGCGGCTATTTCTGGCCCCCATGCACGTGTGTGGAAGCTGAGGAGTTGAAAAAAAATGGAGGGGCAGGGAGAATCTCGACGCCTACAATACTTAAGTTTATATTTTTTTTCTATGTAGCAAATTATGTTTTTAATGCCCCTCGAAATACATAAATAAAATATCTCATAAAAAAAAAACAACCTGGTATGTATCAATTTTTTAACACACAAGAATTGAATACATACATTTTAGCCAGTACTGGGTTTACCTCTAGGCAACATAAGCTCTGGTTTAGGGCTCCCACTTGTTTGGGGGGGTTCCCAGAAAATTGTTCTAAACATCTTTTTAATAATTTTGAAAAAAAAAAGCAAAGGTAAAAAAAAAATGCTTTATATTGATTACAAGGGAGGGGTCTCAAATCTCAAATAGCTTAGGGCCTTATCATGTCTTAATCCGTCCCTGATTCTGGCTACAACCTCTCCAGGATATGTTTTCTCCAACAGGTGTTTATTTAGTGTAACAATTCTAAGCTTTTAGCGGTGGAATACAGTATTGGCTTTTTTTTCCCAAGGTGCAAAAAGACTAATTCTTGACAGAGAGAGAGAAGGAGGGGCAGAGACAGATAGAAAGAGACAGAGAGACACGTCCAGTTACACTACAACGATAACACAGCAATATTAAAACGTATTAAGACGTATTTCTTAAGGCTATTATTACAAACTCATTGACAACATTACTTTGTGAAATAAAAATAAAAACAATTCGGCTCTGGATGAAAGGAAAAGATAGAAGGGTGGTGTGGCGTAATATCAATATCTGTAAGGGGGGGGGGGTAGAGCTATGCTGCTGGGGGCTAGAGAGATAGAGGCTATTCTAGAGGGGTCAGGCTGGACATCAATGAAGATATTTACGTACAAAGAATACTTAAAAAAGCTGAAAACATAAACCTTGCTTAAACATTTCTGAAATGAACTAAAAGGACGTCATGGTTAGCTACAGTAAGAGAGAGATTTCATTTTATTATCACAATACCTCTATTTAACTCGTCACTTCGTGGAAACTTCTTAGGTCGGCGGAACCTGGACACGGATCTCAAAAACGGCTTTAAAGATTTTCCTAGATATTTGACAGTTGCATTTTATCGTAGTAGCTAGATGAACAGAATGGGAAAACTCTCGTTTGACCGTTATATTTTTTTCAAAGTAAAAAAAAAACAAAAAAAAAAAACATTAAGATTTGGCTACAATATTGATCTTAAAACAGATTTTACATCTTCGGGTATTTCCGCAATCCTTGAAGAGTTAAATACATTAATTTTTTTTTGATCATTTTTCGCATAGTCTTAAAAGTCTAGATCTATAAAGGCCTTTCTTTGGAATATTAAAAGGTCAAGTAGATCTATGCCCTTTTGTTAACCAGGATTCTTTCATGCATGACTGATCAACACTAATTGACACAATTACGCTTAATATAAGCTTTGTTAATTTTTTTTTTCTTGTTTTGTTTTAATTTTTCTTTGAATCTTATTTCAACAATATGTTAACCTATATTTGCAAAATACTGTATTACATTCACTGTTTAAAAATAAGCATTTGAGTTATTAATCCAAGCTGCAAAGTTTACAATTGGATGGCTTGTGGCCTACACTGATAAAACAAGCTAATGGTCGATAACCAGATGTAGATCTAGTATCTGTGACATCACTCTCGATTTTCAGATACGTCATTAATGACGTCATTACTGACGTCGTAGGACGCACTCTTCATATTAAAACCAATACGCAGTCAGCCAAATAGTTCTTATCGCTGCGTTCAATTTTGATATAGACTTTGTACAAACAACATTGATTTATCTATCTTCTTATAGATTACAGACGTTACTTCAAAGAAGAAGATAATTACGTCCTACGCATTTCATGTGTCAATCTAGTCATGCATGTCAGTCAATGACTTAGACTCTGCTAGGTCGTGGGATTTCTTGGCTGATTCAGGCAACCCATTCGATTCTATAATGGCACTAGGGCAGTGGCGTAGCAACCATGGCGCGAAGGGGGTTCATTGCGCCCGGGCCCACGACAACTAGGGGCCCAAACTGGGTTATGTAAGGGAATGTGTTGACTATAAGAGTTTCAATGCATCGCATTATTACATTATTTTAATTAAAGCAGGTTCAAATAGCAATGTAATCTATTAAAGGGAGGTAACTCTTAAATTTTCAGCGTTTCACTTAAATCTAACGTGTTCGATTTTTTATTTAATAATAATAATAATACTAATAATAACGATATATTACTTGTAAGCCTACTTATTGTGAAAGGGTTCTTTCTATATGATGAATTATATTTGATCTGTTTTGGTTCAAGTGTTATTTATTTCTATAATATTACAATGCATATTGACCAGTTGAAATACTTAAATTAGTTGTAAAAGTAAACAGTAGAAGCAATATTGTTGTTATCGGAGACATGAATAGTAACTGCAAAATAATGCACACATGTAGTCTGGAAATATTTATTTTTCTGTAACATTACAAACCAGCATATGTATTTGATTAAAAGGTGTGATCCATAAGGAGGAACGGGGTTGGAAGGAAAAAAATGAAAGATATTTATTTCATTTAACAGAAAACCAAATCGAAATAGAGTATTAGGCCAGCAAGTCAATAGAACGGAAGCCAAATAAGAAATCAAGAAGCGAACCCTAGACAACGACACGAAGAATAACTCTTAATAATAAATTTTAGGGCAGACTTTAACTATCTTATTCATTTGGTCTAATATTGAACATCAAACATAACCTCATGATATTTCATCAAACTTTTGTATAATGTTTCACCTTTATAATTAAATTCTATGGAAACAAGTGTAATTTTTTTTTTATTGTTGCTCTACGAATCTTCCTACAATTATTCTCCACCATTATTGTTCATATTGTACATGTTTGTGTAGTCTACAAACGAATATACTTCAGAAAATCAGGTTTTTTAAAATCATTCTGTATGACTCTAAAAGACCCCTTGTGACTAAACGACATCACAGAGAAATTATCGCAACGTCTAATGAAAGTTATATAAAGAACTGGCTTAATGTACCCAAAGTAAAAGGGAAAAAAAATGTGCCTCTATCAATGTGTCTTTCTGAGTATTTCATTAGGTGTTTGTTTTTCTATTTGTAAGTTATGTTTGATTTGTAAAAAAATTATTTTAGTAAACCCTAATGTTTTGCTTGATTTTTTTTTTATAAGTTCATCAATAAGGGCATTCCATGATAAGTTCTTATTAATTATTACACCTTGACATTTTTTTTTTTTTTTGTTGGTGTTGTGAACTCCTTACCTGGACTATACTTGACACATAACAAACTTCTTTCAATAACCCAAAGAGATGCCAGAGATGAAGTAACAACAAAATATAACTTTAATAAAAGTAATCAGGATAACTGTATTTGTGGGCAACGCATCCAATGTCAACTAGTAAATATATACATAATTATGAAAACTGACTTCTATATTACTTGTACTATACGACTAGGCTCCCAAAACTCAGGCCACTGACAACATTAACTAAACTCCAAGCCGCTGTCATTCTGTCCCAACCAATGGACCAATGAAATAATAATAAAGCAACATAGAATTCTTTAAATCTTACACCCAAGATGCTCTCAAGTGATGTTTACAATATTATATGAAACATAGTCACCACAGTGGGTGTCACTGATTTAGCATGAATAAATTAAGTATAAAATAAGGGGCACGCTTGGTATCTTAATATAGTGGTTTGTTAAATATTCCTTGTATTTTTACAAAGCTTATATCAACTCACTCTGTCTGTCTGTCCGTCTGTCTGTCTGGTAAAAAGTTTGAACATGTTGTTGTTTTTTTCTCCCATTTCCCATTTTCGGATCAAGTTAAAGCTTTGCACAATTATTTATTGAACTTAGTAAGACATGGATTTAAAAAATAATTAAACAACTTGTTAATTAATTGTTCGTGAATAATTAGTTTGTTAGGTTTGATTTAGAACCCTATTATACCGCTAGCTGCATATTTTCTCATTTCCTTCTCACGGATCAAGTTAAAGGTTTTGCGTGACTATTTCATAGTCGATAGGAATACACGAATCAATCCAAAGATTAACCAATTAGTTAATCATTTAGTACTAAATACATTTTATTTTATATAGACGAAGGGGAGATAAACCCCGTAATTTTTTTTGCAGATAATGACAGTACTTAGTGGTTTCTTCCCTTAGATCAGATTTGTTTTTTAAAAGTATTCTTTTTTTCTATAGCGGGGTTACATTTTAATACCGCTACATTTCTTTTAGTGCCGGTAGGTAACTCAGGCTATAGGACGATAAAATAAGTACGTCTTCGGTTAGGTTGCACCACATTACCAATATGGCAACTTAACCGGGTGGCTTTTATATCAATAGTTTATTATATCAATAGTTTATTTATAAAGATATCTTACAATTAGTTTAATCGTTTACTTTGTAGTAGGTCCAAACAGATAACTTAAGTCTTGTTGATATAAATGCACTTATCTTCTTATCTTATAAAGTACACATATTACTTCAAAAAAGAAGATGAGCATATTAACCAATGAGCTAAATTCACTGGTTTTCCTATCTAGCTCAGGCAACCCATTTTACGATCTGATAACACTAGGGAATATGTAGCATTTGTACAAATTTAGAGTTGGGTGTACTCTGTGGCGCCCTAAAAATCCCGAAATTTAAAATCTTAATGAGAACGAGGAAGAAAAATGTCAGTCTTCACTGAACCCATGACCCCAGGTGCGGAAGGTTCTCAAAATATGAGACATCAATCATATAAAATCTTTTACTTTGGAATAGAACCATATGTACTATGTCATAATAATCGCAATATGTCTTTATAATTCGGACAATACCAGTGATTCTATAAAAAAGAAACTAATACGTTTTAGATGACTGTTTACACTCTAGAGCGTTTTTTTTTTTTTTTAATTCTATAATCAGCGTAAACTTTGTCCATTTAAAAAATGTTGATCTTAAAAAATGTTGATCTAAAATTAGAAGGAGGATGAAAACTTTGGTGCGCATGCGTGGTATGCGTGGTGTGATGTGAAATAGTGCGCATGCTTGGTGTGATGTTGAATGTTGCGCATGCGTGTTTAATTAACAAAGGAAGAAAAATGACGGAAGAGGAAATCGGTATAATATGAAGATCAGGGCCGGCTTTGGCAAAGGAAAACTAGGCTGCCGCCTGGGGCTTCCGATTGGGAAAGACTCGCACAGGACTCGAAATGATTTTTTAAAGAAAAAAAAAGCGAAAATTATGCCCAATCTTACTATTGTAGTACACTAGTCTGACTTGGTTTTAAATAAATTGCCTAATTTTTATCTTTTCGCTGCCTATACTTAATTTTCTATTTCATTTGAGGCCATCAAGTTCACTTCGCCTAGGGCCTCCAATTATCTATGCCTAGCCCTGTGGAGATGTTTTGTATTTATTTATAGATGGCCCCTAAAAGAGACACTTGGAGAACTCTAATTAATTTCGCGGGACACACATTTGAAGTCCAGAAAAAAAGCCATTGTAGGAGACAGGCGCAGAAGATGTAAAGTGAAATTAAATAGACCCCCAGTGAACAACAGATTTGTCTACATTAGATATGGAAAAATATGCAGGTCACAACAGGGTCTGCGTGTTCATGTGAAACACTGTACTAACTTTTAATCCTCAGAATTATAGACTCGGACATTATTTTTATTGATAAATGGAGATATTCAGAATCCCAACTATTTTATGCTTTTCAAATAAAACAAGAAATTCATTTATTTTAAATTTAAATTTCGCACATAGTATGGCGGGTTAGGAAAGTTGATAGAGAGTCGCGTTAATGACAATAATGTATTACACGGACAAAAAATATGATTAAACGTAAAGAAGAAATTCATTTTAAGATTATATTAAATTTTGCTTTTATTTGTTATCTGTATTTAAAACAAATAGAATTATTGCGCCTTTTGAATCTTTTCAATATATGTCTTTTTTACTTTCGTAATAACTGTATGATCTTTACTGATCTCTCTCTTCCGCTCTCTCTCTCTCTTTCTTTCTCTCTCTCTCTCTTTCTCTCTCGCTCCCCCCCTCTCTCTATCTCTCTGTCTCTCTCTCTCTCGCTCTCTCTCTCTCTCGCTCTCCCTCTTTTTCTCTCTCGCTCTCTCTCTCTCGCTTTCGCGCTCTCTCTCGCTCTCTCTCACTCTCGCTTTCTCTAGCTCTCTCTCTCGTTCTCTCTCTCTCTCTCTCTCGCTCTCTGTCTCTCTTTCTTTCTCTCTCTCGCTCTCTTTTTCTCTCTCGCTCTCTCTCTCTCTCTCGCTCTCTCTCTCTCTCTCTCTCTCGCTCTCTCTCTCTCTAGCTCTCTCTCTCTCTCTCCCTCTCTCTTTCTCTCTTTCTTTCCCCACCTGGCAGCTACAGTTTTAATTACCTACAGTCCAGAACAAAGATCCATTAAAGTACATCTCTCGAACGAAGTGTCCCTATTGATCCGCCCAGATCAAATAATTTTTCTTGCGTGAAAGCCACTCTCGGAGTCATCTGATAGATCTCTTCGTATATTAGCAGACGTCAGACAACGTTCTTTAATGACCTTGGATAGCCTAGAGTTCATCTGTCACGCGAAACATCTCGAGAGTCTTTTGAGTCTACCTCGCGTTACCTTTGAGAGGCTCTCAAAAAAGATTTCAAATGTACCCTGGGTAGTGTCTGTTGATTAGGTGCAATTTAATTTGAACGAAAGTAAATTGTGTTGTTTGTATTGTCTTTGTAACAAAGGAGGACTCCCATCTTTTACGAAATTATTGGCGTAAGGAAATGTATGCTTAGAATGCAACCTGAGATAGATTGAGAGCACAAGGTGATAGCCAAATGAAATAACGATACGATATGCAGATACAATGATACCATTAAAATATACGTATTTAGAATGTAAACTTTAAGACAATCTGAAACGTGTTTACCTAGAGGATGCACATAAAGGACTAATTTTCACTAGAATTTAAATGAACAAGTTTCTACTTATTTAAAACGCAAATCTCTAAGGGGAGGTAAGTCTTTATATTAATCTATTTATCGAATATTGCACGAGTTGGAATCCTTGAATCCTTACTTGAACAGAAATATTTCTTTTAATATTACTTTTGTAAAGGGAGCACGGAGACCTCCCAGATGACACCTCCCCCATTGGTCCACACACACACACAGACACGCACGCATGCACACACACAAACAAAGATAGGAAACTAGTTTGAAGCATAAATGTTGAGTTCTAGAAAAACAAGTAATTCTTTCTCTCCGTAATTATTTTCTACATTCTGGTGGAATCAACGCTGGTATCGTCAGTTAGGAGAGAAAGAGTTAATTAAATATACAATTCCAAATGCACCAAATTTACCATAGCAACAGTACATCTAATAGAAGTGAAGATATTTAAGGTCCAAAAATGAGTTAAACACAATGTCTGCATCTTAGTGCACGTTGGTCTAATTGGTTCACACAATTTAAACTGTAAACTATTGTTAGTCATATGTCGTCTTTTCCCATTTAGATCAAATAATATTGAAGCTATTAACTACATTCCCTCTCCTTAAAGCAACAAAATAAAATAAGTAAATAAATACATAAGAAAGACATCTCATTACCAATAAAAGGTTCATTAATCTGTTTTACAGTGAATAACTACGCACTTTTTTTTGAGATTATAAATCTGATATGTTGTTCAGTTTGTTTTCAAGTGAAATTTAACGCAAAATGATTCTTTGAAAACAAAATAAACCAATGGCTTAAATATTACTTAATCATGGGCGGATATAGTGGAGGCTGCATCGAAACTCTCTTTGTGATCGTGTTGGATATAATGCATAGTCGAACTCTTGAAAAGCCTTTTTTTTTTATCGACATGTTTTAAAACTTTCCTCAACAACAATCGTACACTTGTGCGGCTATTATGAAGTTCCCCTTACAGACCTTGCGATCTTTAGGGCCGAACGACGTTAAGGTCATCTGCTTCTTTGGGCAAGGCTAAACGAGGGTGTCATGTGGCCAGCACAACGACCAACCGCCTTTTCTTTCCCCAACTAAAGTCAGGTAACCATTAGAGTTGGGTGGACTCAGTGGCGCCCTAAAAATCCCGAAATTCAAAATCTCAGTCTTCACCGAGATTTGAACCCAGTTTTGGAAGCCAAGCGCTGAACCAATCAAACACCTCGCCCCCTGCGGCTTTTATTGGTAACATTGTTATTATAATTTGGAAAGACATATGGTGTAGCCTCAGAGATATAATCTGACCTAGATAAGCTTGATCTGCAATTAAAGGTCTAAGAACATTTTAATGTTAGTTAGAATGAGGGATACGTGTATTGAAAGAAAAAAAAATCGAATAAATAATCAAAACATACTTTTAAAAGGAGGGGGGGAGACGAAAGAGGTGAATGTGAGTGCTAATGATTTCCAGATCCTGAAACGTGTTTACCCCAATACTCATGGGTACGTCAAAATGAAACACGTGTGCAAACAGAACACAATAATAACATTCAGATCATGTGAAATCAAAAGTTTAAAAAACGCAGCAGAGAAAAGGGGAGACAACTAAATGTAGAGAAAGAAGAAGGAACAGGGCTAGAGTGTTTTAGGGCCTTTAGTCTCCCATGTACAGTGAGCTCACTTACTATTTTAAAAACACTTTGAGTAAATTTATCGTTATTAAGTATTCATTTAGTATAAGTGTTATTCTTACAACGAATGGAGTACAGTCACTCAGTAGGTTTCTTATAGGTTTTTATTTTTCTATCGATTTTTTAAATTAAAATTTTTAGTAAGCGTGTTATTTTAAAATACCACTTAAGCGATTTTTTAAAATTTAGTAGTCAAGTTATTGCTAGGTACCCCTTGAGTAGACTCCTTATTTGAAAGTTCCGGGCTAACTAGCTATTTATACCAATATATACAGATATAGATATATAGATAGATAGATAGACAGACAGACACAGAAATACTTAATTATGTGTACGCGTTTTTTCAAATCATTCAAAGTATAACCGGATGTAGACGCTAAAAATCCAAGCTATTTGAGATATGAGGCCCCTTTAGAACATAATTACAATGTCAAATATTATTGACGGATACTTAAATGATTTAACTGACATACAATTAGAAAGTATATAGGTAGTGTGTGTGGGGCCCTTTACCCTACCTTGGGTCGCCTATAGATAAATCCTGCTCTGAGGTTTGAAATGTGACTTGATTAAGACAAGGTTATTATTCGCTTACAATTTTTACATTATATTTTGTATTTCTAGGTCAAGGGTCATTGAAGATCTCATACTCGTGATATATTATATACTACTATACACTGATAGAAAAAAAAATCTTAACTATTCTTTAAAAATTTCTTCCGTAGATTTTTCTTTAAAGTTGTTTTACCAGAATTTTGACATTTAAAAAAAAAAAATATTGACTCTGTCTGATAAAATATTTTAACACGCTCTCTCTCCACCTTCCCATTCTCGGATCAAGCCGAAACGTTACACAGCCATTCTTTGTCTATGCCAACACATTCATCCATTTCTTATTATGCAGAAGTGCACAGTCTTCCAAATCCAGTTATTATAAGACTCTGAATGTATCAAATATGTGTTGAAAAGATAATATAACTGAAAAAAAAAGGTTAAGCATTGTCTCAAAGAGTATCAGTTCTACCAAAGGGAGCAGAAATCCATACCGCCTGTCCAACACCCGGATAACAGAATCAATGTTTAAACAAGCGACAGACAGTGTGTACACTAAGGTCTGCCCTCCGCAAATAGCCGCCTCTGTTTGGTCTAGCACCTGGGAGATGCTGACTCAAGAACATTAAGATTTTCTTTACAAGATGTGGCTCGGCAAAGATTTCTTGCTGGAGGGTTTCAGAATCTTACGGAGCGCATGAAAACCTCACAAAGAAGAGTATGGAGATTTCTTTTATAAGAAATAGCACCAGATAGGCATACGTGAAACTATTTACTAAGAAGGCGTCAAAAAACTTTTTTTTTTGTTGGGGGGGGGGAGGGGAATGTAAATTTGTGTTTTTTCAAACTTTAACCTGTGACCTAGACGTTAACTGAAAGTTCCTCTTTCAGACCTTGCGACCTATATATCACATGATACTAAAGTAACTGTTTCAATAGCACATGGTAAACGAGGGTGTCATGTGACCAGCACAACGACCAACCGCCTTTACTTTGCCCAATTAACGTCAGGTACCCATTAGAGCTGGGTGGATACGAACCAGGGACCCCCGACGTAGACGTTAGACCAGGGGTTCTCAGGTTGTGGGTGGCGACCCCTGTGGGGGTCGATTGACGATTTGCCAGGGGTCGCCTAAGGCCATCGAAAATATGGGTTTTTATTGTCTACTCTTCTTTTGCTGTGTGTGTGTAAAAAGAGGGGAGGGGTCGCGGCAAAGTGAGAAATTGTAAAAAGGGGTCGCCGAGCTTAAAAGGTTGAGAACCGCTGCGTTAGACCAAAACAAATTACGTTCGCATTTAGTTAGTTGATATCTAGGGGTCAGTTGGAAACGTCGCAGTGCCGCCGGACCCTAAGGCCAAACGTTTTCCTGTATCCGGACGTTCCGAAATTAATGGTCCCGGCGTCTTCAACCAAGACCATTCGTTATATAAGGCTTCAACACTGACCTGCAACGTCACAATCTGTGGGCAGTCTAGACCAGTAGCTCGTTGCCACGTCTTTGGTCTGTACGACATGGCGACGAGCTATTGGTCTTAACCGCCCACAGATTGTGACGTTGCAGGTCAGTGTTGAAGCCTTCTATATCGAGTGGTCTCGCAACAACGCACTATCACTTTAAGCCAGAAGAGCGCGGGTCAAATAACGTTCAGGTAATAAGTTCGACGGGCCGATACTAAAGTGTAAGAGACACATCCGGTTTAAGCAGCATCGGAGTTAACAATGGGCCGATCGTCATGGGATCACGGATCACGTCCGTGTTCAGCAGGACGTATTGTAACGTGCCTGTTTTCTTCACGTCTGATCAAAGCCCACAGAACGATGTGCCAGTACTTAACAGACGTGTGACATACATATCGAGGATGGTCCATTAACATGATTTCTTCAAAATAATGTTAAAATCGATCTTGTGGACGCTTTTCGAGAAAATGAATAAAAATATAAATATTTTTTAAAACAATCTAAATAATACTTCATTATTGTATCATTGTGAAAACATGGAACTTACTTTTTTGCCTTGTGTTTGAAAATAAAAAGTTACATGTTTAAACGAATTGAAGTTATGTATGATTATAATTTCGTTGCAATTAAATGCATTCTTTTTCTTTACAGTATGTATACGGGATGATTCTATCAGAACTCCTGGATCTTCCGGTATCTGGTAACGCCAGAACAGAATAACTTTTGACCTCGCCCCCGGTGAAGTTGAGGTTATAGACATTCAGTCAGAACGACAGCGACCTCGGAAGTTTTTATCGCACTGTTTGTTGTCCTCTGTGTTAAGTATAACAATGTTACTGTAATCAATTTTTCTGGGGAAAATGGCAGTTGGACATTATTATACAATTATTCTACTATATTAATCAAAACTCTTGTCTCCGTTGAAACAGATATTGTGGAACATTATGATGATTTCGCCCTCAGAAGTCTTCGTCACATTATTTTGTTGTCCTCTGTGTTGTCTTTAAGATATTGATGTACATAAATTAAAAAAAAAAAAGGCTTGTGGAAGATAAGTTATCAGTGCAGTATTTAATGAGATGCTAATTAGCAGCTTCGACCTACATATTTAGCAACAACTAGAGCAGACAAAAACGTTGTCTACCGGTGGTCTGTTGAGGGTTCCTTTTACGCCGTCTTGGTCTGTAATTATCGCTGAGGTATTTTAAAAAACACAAAATCTGTTCATGCCAATTCTTTTCTGACATTGGCCGATTATCCAGAGCCCTTTCACCAACTGGATGACCAAATCTCATAACTGCCCGACAGATCGCGAATGGGCCTATTTCAGGTTTCGGACTTTACATGTCTAATCCACATTCTTTAGATGGACACGTGGATAAATTGGAGCAACGCTTACGTCATTGCCAAGCCCCAAAATGTATTAACGGGACGTCTGTACATACAGATGTTTCACCAGTAACAAAGTAGTCGCTGTTGGAATGGAAGATGATCTGACTTCAATGGTCAGTTGATTTCTTCACAGTCTGGCGCTTACTTCTGCTGAATTGTTTAAGTTCAAACCAATTGATTCGTTGTTTAAAAGATCAAAGTCTCTCTCTCTCTCTCTCTGTCTCTCTCTGTCTCTCTTTTGACCTCATTGCCTTGCGTTCTTTTAAACTTGTACGCACTTTAAAGACAGACAGACAGTAAATGATCACAGATGTCTGCTAAGTCTCGGCCAGGCGGTGATAGAATTACAAATATATCTAATACTGTCGGTCGATCTGGCACTAACATTGTAGAAATGCCAGAAGTCTGTTCTGGAATAAGCCATCCTCAAACGCCTACGTCATAGATTCCTCTTGATATTATAAAAAAAAAAACGCATTGATATAAATAATCCAAACTCTTCTAATGCAATACATGGGTCACTTGGGTTCTTTTCCTAATAGCTATTCTTTTAGATACTGATTTTGCCTGATTTCGATACACGAAAAAGGTATACTAGCCGCCCGTCCTTTTATTTGTAGACAAGAAACTCTGTATGTAAAACAATAAAAGATTTTATAAATTATAATACCTATGATTTATTTAAAAATTGATTTCATGCACATGGCATATAATATTGTAATAACTTAAGGGAGGCAACTCAACAAGGTATAGGTGTTTATTTACAAGAGGACATGACAAACACATAGGACATCTGCCTTGAGCACAGCATCTTCATCTCGGCTCTAGACCTGGGCGGAAATCGTTCTCTCTTCTTTTACTGTGAACATTCGAATTAGTCTAGTCACTGATAGTGCGCACCTTTTGCACTATCTTGGATGGCGGTGTGCATGGCGGGGTTTTAACAATATCAACACTAAGTAAAATATTGTAATGATTGAAAATAGTGTATCAAATATGACAAAATAACAGCTACGACCAGGACACTAACTACGAAGCCGCAGAAACTTGCTGCCTAGATGCCAACGGTAACGCCATCTACTCACAGCTTTCCTGACGCCAATTTTCACCACCAGTCACAACAGAGCCAACACTGGTATGTAATGAACAGAAACAGAGATTTTGGACAGATAACTCTGTAATTATCATAGATACAGTGATGCTATTAGTTGTAGATTTCTATGGAAGAAGATATAAGAAAATAAAAAATAACTTGTTAGGAACATCATGCGACAAAAGTAATGGACAAGTAAATCAGAAAAAAAGTAAAGTAAAAAGTAAAGTAAAAAGTAAGGTAAAGACTTTGCGATTTGTGAGGGCAGTTGATGCAAGGTTCATCCGTTTCTATGGAGGAGAGTTGACAAGGGTGTCATGCAGCCAGCACAACGACCAGTGGTTTTACTCTCCTAAAGTATATTAGGCACTGATTAGGTTTGGGCGTCCTAAAAATCTCAAAGTTCCAGTCTTCACCCACATTTGAACTCAAGAACCATGGGTTCGGAAGCCAAGCTCTTTAACTCGGCATGTACTCCCTACCATGCCAAAAACAATGGATTTGAAATCACACATTAATTTATTACGTAGAGAAAAGGCCATTTAAAATATATAAAACATCGTCTTGCTAAAATGATTATTAGCAACTTTTGAATTTAGTGAAGACAATGAACATTAATTCCATTTGACTTAATAATCTATAATTATCTCTACTCCGGAAAGGTTTGACACCTTTATTTTATTGAAATGATTTTTTTTTTTTTTTAAAGGCGATAGTTTAGATTATTTTAAGCCCGGTTCTTAAGAAAAAAACATGTACATTTGCAGTGGGCAGTTGTTTGTTTTATCTTATCTATCTTGTTAACGTAGATACATGTCCAGCTCGCAAGTATTGGTCAAGCCATGCATTGTCCGCTCCATTCATTGTATTCTCAGAACATTAGCTGGACACTAGCGGGAGATATATACTTAATTATGCATGACATGGGATGATACTCGTTGTGTCTGCTTCGCCAATCTATATTCAATAAGGCTTCCTCGTGATGGTTACATTGGATGACCCCTTCAACTTTGACCTTTCAATGTAATGAAATAATAACGCCGAATATACTCTTGTATTGGGTACATGTCGGGTACCGATATAATTATTCGAGACTTGCAGGGCTTGAAGTTTGCAACGAGACTTACCATTATCATTATGTGTAGTTCTAGCTTATAAATTTTTGACAATCGGAGGATTGTCTGATAAAAAAATGTGCTTACTTTCTATATCATCAGGCTATGAATAATGTACAACAAAGAATATATATATGTGGGAAGCGTGGTCGAGAGTCCAAGAGCGCTTGAACTTGGCTTGGCTACCTAGAAGGGGGCTCGAGTTCGTCACACGACTCGGGCAGAATTGTGTTTACTGAGCGCCTAAAGGCAGCACAGAAAACCAACTCCTAGATACCCCCTCCTCCCCACTGGTCCACAAATGAGATTGGACCAAAAGCGCTCTGAGTATGCTATAAGCATGAAAGTAACGCTATATACAAGCTATAATAATAATATACAGTGCTTTTTTTGTGATGGTACTCACCATTGCGGCGTATCGGCACCTTTTTCATTGTGGGGGAAAAATATTACTGTTTTTGTATTTTAACGTTTATTATTAATTTATCAGTGGTTAAAAATTAGGCGATTCATTATTGAGTACCAACTCCTATTTTGTTTTTACAACAAAAGCACTATATGTATAGACCTCTATATATTATCTGTAATACTATCTAAAACTATAGAAACCTTTATGTTAAACCTTATTTTGTTGTTTAATTCCAACACACAAACATTCTAGCAAGCAACTCGACATACACACACACACACACACACACGTCAGACGGACCAAATACGTCATAAACGTATGAAGATGAATGCAAAGCCACACGCAAAAAAACAAACACACATACACACACAACTCACCAAGCTTTATAAAGTTCAATGCAAAAAAAAGTATTCTTGCCAACTTTCCACCCAAACTAGAACGGATAAACTCCAGCGCTGTTTGTTTTAATTTGTTTTCTCTGTGATCCGTTTCCCCATCACAAGTTTGTCATTTGTTTAGGATTACATGTTTCACTACAATTTAAAGCAAGATGACGTCATCATTCGGTGCTTATCCAATTGGAAGTAGTTAAAAACACACGCGCACATTTGAATAGGAACGCCCTGAAATGTTTCTATGTAAAAATGTCAACCTGTTACTTATAGGACCAAACTTTTAAATACAAATTTAAAAAAAAAACAACTAATATCATTCTCAAAAAGACATATACGTACATATATGATAGATAGATAGATAGATAGATAGATAGATAGATAGATAGATAGATAGATAGATAGATAGATAGATAGATAGATAGATAGATGAATGGATGGATGGATGGATGGATGGATAGATAGATAGATAGATAGATAGATAGATAGATAGATAGATAGATAGATAGATAGATAGATAGATAGATTAGATAGATAGATAGATGTGCTTATTCAGTTACCGACTACTTATAGTCCGGCTTCCGACATATCTTCACGTAGAACTATCTACATTCGACTATAAAGGCTTTGTGAGAACACTTTATACACCAGACAGAATCGCTTTGTTGAAGGTTTTGGAAAGATTCCTAAATCACCTGTTCTAATCTCTGCTTCCAGTGGCGAAGATGCAGTAGGGACCACTTGAACTCCTTCTGTTTAAAAATATCTTTATGTATAGACCTATTATTCAATCATTTTAAGTGGCCAGCTCTCCGTTCTCTCTGGCCCTCCCCCCCCCCAACCACACTACCCCGCCATTACATCATACCTTCTCTGTAAACACGCGCTGCTGCTAATCACGTGAGCTCAAGTGGCACGTGCGGGGAGTCCAGTTCCCGTGTTACCGAATATAAACAT
This sequence comes from Biomphalaria glabrata, assembly GCF_947242115.1. NCBI lineage: Eukaryota > Metazoa > Mollusca > Gastropoda > Planorbidae > Biomphalaria > Biomphalaria glabrata. The sequence continues at coordinate 42,337,478 of NC_074717.1, read as the reverse complement.
GGACATTCACCACTAATACGTCTGTATAATGGTAGGCATGTATTAGCCATAGTCTGCATAAATCAAAGGGGTACTTCACAGGCATGGGAGTTTGGGTCCTTGACTTAGATTGAATTTTTACAAATATAAGAATATATGAATTAAAAAAAAATATTTTTTTTCCCTTGTTCTTTTCCACTTATATTATTATTTTATAGGGTTAAATTGCGTTTCTAATAAAGTAAAAAAAAAAGTAAAGTCGGTTGGTCTTTGTGCTGGCCACTTGACACCCTCATTAACCGTGGGCAACAGAAGCAGATGACCTTTACACCATCTGCACTATACATCGCATAGTCTAAAAGGGGAACTTTATTTAGGAGGCGCTGTGGCTGAGTGCTAAAGCGCTTGGCTTCCAAACCTTTGGGACACGGGTTCGAATCCTAAGATTTCTTTTTTCGGGATCCTTAGGGCGCGTTATTCGGAAAAAAAAGTAATAATTCTCTACCCTCAAGTCCATTATTTTTCTAAATGTTAATTCCAAGTGATTAGGATCAAACACCTTATTATTATGTAGACATTTGAGCCAGCTAGCCCAAACAAGATTCCTGTATTCGGAAACAATAATCAAGTTAAAGTTATGTATCATTTTATTTTTTAGTTTTGGCAGCTTGTTTAAAATAATAGACAAGTTAACATTTACATAATTGCCACAGTTTGCTTCCAATAGGTCCATTACAGTACTTCTAACTTGAAGGAATAATGGACATTCCAAATACATGTGTTTCTCGTTATCCGCATTTTCAAGGTGGCATAATATACATTCACGGTCATTTGCCCGTCTTCTAACCATAGGGGTCATCCCAAAGATAAGTCTATAACTAATCTCTCTAGCTTTAGGTGGGATATGTTTACTGTGTAGGTTTATGAATGTGTCCTTGAATTCTGTCACCCCAAGAACTCTCCCCCACTTAATCCTATTCACTAGGCTTTCCTGTAACAGCTTTTTAAGTGTTGTGTATGATTCTTTGGTTTTGTTGTGTATTAAATGTTCATTACCAGGTAAAATTCTTGAAATAGATCTGTAAAATGGATGAGTGACTGTACCAAAATAGTGAGGAGTATCATTGTGTATTGGAAGAAGACTACTTAATCTTAAACCATAATAGTAAATTGTCAAGGGAAAGTTTGTTGGGTTCCTAATTACTTGACCTACAAATTTTAGCCTTAGCGACTGTATTTTTGTTTTAACATCTTGCAAGTTTATCCCCCCATCCTCTTTGTTTTAAATGAGTGTAGTGTGCTTAATGCTCCTAATAGTGTTTTTAAATATAAAGCTTCTAATTAACTTGTTCAACTTGTCTATGAATTTAGGAGGTGGCTCTGTAATGTTAGCTAAATAGACAATCTTTGGAATGACCAAACTATTTATCAATACAGCTCTACCAAATATTGTAGAACCTGTGTGCTGATAAAGTTTAACTAAGTTTGAGGCTTTGACAAAAATATTCTCCCACTGGTCTTTACAATAGAACAAAGGATTACAGGTATAGACAATACCACAAATCTTGATTTTATCAACAATTCTGAAAGCGCAATTCTCTTTGAATTTCCATTTCCCTAGTCCCATTACAGAGGATTTATTTATATTTATTTTTGAACCACTAGCTTCTCCGAAAAGTGTAAATTTCTTTAGTATATTCTCAATATCTTGCTCTGAAGATGGAAAAAAGGTTGTATCATCCGCATAGGCTTTGACTTTGATGGTTGAGAAGGAACGACCCGGTATATTTATCCCAATAATAGATGGGTCAGATCTTACAGATTCCAAGAAGGGTTCCAAGCAAAGGATATACAAGAAGGGGGATAAGGGACAGCGCTGTCTGACAGACCTTTGTATGAGGATACTCCTACTGAGAGAATGATTAATTATCAATCTACTTGTTGCATTGGTATAGACAAGCTTTATATATCTGATTAACAGGGAACTTATTTTACATTTCTCAAGCACCTTGAACAGGAAGCTATGGCTTACTCGGTCAAAGGCTTTTTCTTGATCTACAGATAAAAGAGACACATTGAGGTTTTTATCCTTACTGTACATGATAAAATCCCGTAAAAAATGCGTCATGCCGTCTATGTTTCTGTCCCGGATACAACAGTACTGGTCATGTCCGATAAGTTGGTTTATGAGTGGTTTCATTCTTAGGAAAATCATTTTTGTGAGAAGTTTATAGTCCGTGTTGAGAAGTGAAATGGGCCTATAGTCGCTAGGTGAAGTGTTATTTTCAGATTTCTTAGGTAAAAGTGTGATGTATGCTTCGTTAAAATTTGGAGGAAAATGTTCCACTTTAATGGCGTCGCTATATAGTCGCAGTAAGAGAGGACCAAGCAGGGGGAAGAAGGTTTTATAGAATACAAATGTTAAGCCATCTGGACCGGGTGATTTATTGTTCTTAGTCGAGTCTAGGGCAGTCCTGAGTTCGTCTAGCGTAAATGCACTCCCTAAAAGATCTTCATCTGTCTTGTCCAGCTGGTTGCAAAATTTTAGAAAATTATCTTGAGCATCAGTATATACTGGCTCTTCACTGTATATAGTAGTGAAGTGTTTTGTAAAAATATTCTTAATATCTTCATAATCATCTACTTTATTCCCCTCACTATCTATGATGTTGCTTATTATTTTACTTGATTGTACATTCTGTTCAAACGATAGGAATAGTTTACTAGGACCTTCATTACTTAAGTAATTTTTACACCTAATCTCAGCACCCCTATAAGTATACTTGTTTAATTCCTCTAGTCTTAAAAGAGTTTCTGTTTTAACGATTTCATCATCCGTGTGTAATAATGTGTATTTGAGTTGTTCATATTCTTGAGCTAATGTAGATATTAACTGGCTTTGCTGCTTGATAGAACTTTTTAGGAGTGGCCATGTCTGTGTTAAATCGAAATGTGGATCTTGTATATCTTGTAAGTAAGAATTTAGATTAGTAGAAACTAACTCCACGAAAAGGGGAATTTCCAACAGAGAATTGTTAAATTTCCAGTGGGATGACTTTCTTTTAATTTCTTTGTTTTTTATGTCCAAAGTAACTAACACCGCTTTGTGGTCTGTGTATTCTAGTGTTTCTTCCAGATGTGACACCCGACTTATATAGAAATGATTAGGAGCATACACTCTATCTAAGCGCGTCGTGACGGGGTATGACCTATGCACCATGGTGGTGTCACGACCCATAGGTTCTAGTGTCCTGTAAGCATCAACTAAATTAAAATTCCTCTCTATCTCCTCTAAGAAATTAAGATTCGGAAAGGTTTTACGAGAGGGAGGGCCCACTGCCAAGGTAGTCTGTTTATCTAATGCAGAAGTTATGTAATTGAAATCCCCCCCTATGATAAGCGTATCCTCTCTATAATTATTGTTTAGTATATCGATTAAATTTTCATAAAAATCCTGTTTTTCCGTGCTCTTTGCTGGTGCGTAGATGTTTGCAAGTGTAAATGTTTGATTTCCTGATTCTACTCTAATGATTACTATTCTTCCCCTGGTGTCATTAAATGCATGCACTACTTTAAACCTATCTGAGACTAGAAAAATAGCTACCCCTCCACACTCGTTACCTAGGCTAAACCAGCCCTCTTTCAGCCCTATGTCGGATGTGTATTTGCGTGATTTATAATGTGTGTTTATATTTGTTTCTTGAATGAAAATGAAGTCTGGCCTGTATTTTCTGGATAGGTGAACAATGTATTTTTGCTTGTTTCTAAGACTACGTATATTTAATGATAAGACTTATTTCGTCAATTTATATACACAAGTGCGTGCAGGCAACCAATGGATTTGGTGTTAGAAAAACTAAATACCTAATATCTCTGAAATGAAATAGGTAAACATTTTTTGGATAAAATGTGTACTTTATTTGGTTTCAAGTCTTTTTTTTTTTGTTTATACCAGTCATGTCAAACTGGGTGTTAGGGGGCCGCATGCGGCCCGCGACCACCTTGCATGCGGCCCCCTTGGCCACCTAAAAAATTCTAAAAATAATGTTAGACTATTACGCTGGAAAACAAGAGATGACAAGCTACTTGAATTAAAAAATAGTATTTGTTAAACTGAACAACGAGGGTGAGTCTGCAGTGAATCCAAGCTACATTTTTGTCAAACTTCATTGTAAGCCATTGCAAATCATTTAATAAATGTGATTTTATGAAGGAGTGTATCGTTAGAGCCGAAGTAATTTGTCCAGAAAAAGTGAAAGCATTCAAAGAAATAGCGTTAACTAGGAACACTGTGGCAGATAGAATAAATGACATGTCAGTCAGGTTGCGTGAACAATTAAAGAACAAAATAGCTGATTTTGAATTATTTTCACTGGCTCTCGATGAGTTAACTGATGTAAAGGGTGTAGCACAGTTGGTTATATTCACAAGGACCTGTGACAGGAATTTTGACATACACGAGGAACTACTTGAGTTCTGTTCTATGCATAACACCACAACAAGCGAGGATGTTTTTGAGAAATGACTGGAGGTGATAATGCAATTTATCTTTCGTAAAGCTATCTAGTCTAACAAGGTATGGCGCACAAACTTTGAAATGAAATGGTTTTGGTTCAAAGTTACTTGGAAAAATAAGAGAGACTGATGAAAATTTTACATTTGCTCATTGCATCATTCACCAAGAAACATTCTGCTCACAGCAATTACAGTTTCAACATGTCATAAGACCGTTTTCAGTCGCTTCTCAATTGTATTCGTGCCCGTGGTTTTAATGCTCGCCAATGTTTAATGTTTCTGGATGACATTGGACATGAATTTGATTGTGTTCCCTACTACACAGAAGTACGCTGGCTCTCATGACATAAAGTATTGAAGAGATTGTTTGCACTGCGTGAGGAAATCGTATTGTATCTGAACATGAAAGTTGAACCTGTTGAGCATTTCCAAACTGAAGAATGTGTTTAGGATTTGGCATTAGCAGTTGATCTCACTGGTCACCTGCAGGACTTGAATTTGAAACTTCAAAGTAAAGACAAAATTGTCGCAACTGCGTGTGAAGTGCTTTCAAGCAAAATTAGGACTGTGGATAAACCAAATATGAAGTGAAAATCTTGTTCACTTCTCAACGTGTCAGGAACTAAAAAGAGTAAATACGGTTGCGACATTTGGTGAATGTCTTACACCTAGAATCGTTAGTAGAAGCTTTCAATGACCGTTTTCGTGACTTCGTTACATAAGAGCAAGAATTTTCGTGTTTTGTATCTCCATTCTCATTTGATTCTGAAAATGCTGCTGGAAATGTGCAACTAGAGCTGACAGTATGGCAGTCAGATTCTTAGTTGAAATCGAAGTACATTGAAATGGCTGTGCCAAAATTGTACAGTTATTTACTCTGAACGGTATGTTGAATTGCGGAAATTTGCTGCCATAATTCTTGCTATGTTTGCAAGCACTGGTTTCTATTAGCAGTTCTTTTCCATAATAAAACCTACAAAACATCCCACCGTTCGAGATAATCTAATCAAAATTTGTCATCTATGATGAAAGCGTCAGTGGCAAACAAATTTCAATCTGACATTAATAAAATGGTATACCAGAAAAGATGTCAAGCTTCAGGACAAAGAAAATAATGCGTAATCAAAATATTTTTAATTAGCCAATAGTACTACAAATTTAGCCAAGGGACAGGTATGCCAGTAATTTTTGTATTCTATTATGTTGTTTCTAATTTACAAAAAAAACAACTAGTAAGCTGTTTTGCAACAGATTTTATTTTGCTGCGGCCCCTAAGGTCATAGTAAGTTTTCTATGTGGCCCATACACCTTAATGAGTTTGACATGCCTGGTCTATAGTAATGACAATGTTGTGTGCGGTATTATTGATACATTTCCTCTTTTCAACTTTTAAATTCTTCTTGGCTAGACAAAGGGTGGAAACGGATCTCGAAAACGGCTCAAACCATTTTTCTTGAAATTTGACAATTTATATATAATTGTATATCTTTGTAAAAAGAATTACTAGCTAATTGTCTACCCCCCCCCCCCTTTAAAGCTCATAAACCCTTGCTACGCCACTGACAAAAGGACTACGTGGCGAGAATTGATCGAATTTCAGTGATCGTTACAAGTACTATGGGACACTTTCAATCACATTAATAAGTCCTTTGTAACAAAAGGAACAATCAGGAAATGAAAAACACCGAATTAAAACAAAAACATTTCTAGGTCATAATTATTTTATAAACAGCAGACGACCAGACTAAAACCAAAGCAGACGTAACATTCAGACAATGAACAATTTGAAAATACATGACAAAATGAGGACACTATTTCCTTGAATTGTTTTTTTGGGAAGCATCATTTGTTTATGAAGTGTCCACTTTAAAGTCTTACGCGTCATGATTCCAGAATCTTAATGTTTTTTAACATGTTAATGAGTAACATGTCACAGGTAATAGCTTCAAATGATTCTTAGTTGTTGTTTTTTTTCTACTTTTGTTGATCGTCTGCTAAAAGGTAAATGACACTGCACCAGGCGAACCTGGAAATATCTTGATCAGTGCACTCATTAAACTTGAAGGGATTTGAAAAGTATTGAAAAATACGTTGCTGTTATTTTACAAAGTTTATATAAACACACCCCTGTCTGTCTGTCTGTCTGTCTGTCTGGTAAAACATTTGTACACGTTATGTCACCCACACACGATCTCGGACCAAGCTGAAATTCCTCAAAATTATTTCTTTTACATGCCAACACAAGAATCTAATAAATAAATAACCAATTAGGTAGTTAACTATTGGTAATTAATTATTTTGTCTGGTATCTCAAACAAGGGAAATAAATTTACTCCTGACTGATAAAGTCGTATAAGTCGAATAGGTCCCCTTTATGTTTTGTAGAAATAAAAAGGGTAAATAACTATAAGTGACTTTGAAAACCACTTTCATTAGCATCTCCCTGGCACAGTGGTTACCGTGTTGGCTTGAGGAAGCCTTAGCCCTCTAGTTATGATTTAGGCTGCTTACTTTTTTTATAAACACTAAACAAAACAATAGTAAAAATATCAATAATCGCACGAATTTATCAACGTCAGGCTAGATCTATTATAAATTTAATTACATGACTGATCCAAACTAATTGATACAACTACATATGTATTACACTATCCTGTTGTTTTGGTGTATTTTGCTTATTTTTAATGTATATTTTCTTTCTAGCATTTCTATCTTGGTAAGTGGGATTATGAATAGAAAGAAACGTCCTGATGACATGTGGCATTAGGAAGATATAATATAATGATAATCATCTGAAGTAACCGAATATCCACATTATATTGATTTCGCATGGTTTGCCTATGAAGTCAGACATTGTGTCATCAAATTTAACTTATAAAAATTCTTAGATTTAACTTATGAAAATATCTAGAACTATTCATCACCCTGTTCCACTTTCTTAATCTTCAACTCCAGATTTGAAAATAGTTAATCACTTTCACTGGAGTCCTGTTATGCCACCCACATTTACTGAGCCAAAATCCTAAGAGCTGTCCAAGAAATCATTGATATGCCATTCAGAGGTCTATCACCTGATACAGCTCTCCAGTGCCAGGTAAAAACAGGTGTTTGGTGATTGTAACAGAAGAATGGTGCTATTGAATAAATCACAGACGTCTGCATCGAATTGTTTACCGATTTGATTGTTTATCAGAGTGAATGTTTACCATTGCGGTCTACCTATGTTCTACCTTTGGTCTAGCTGTGGTTTATACAATTTTTTGTATTACATTTAATTTTGTGTGTTTGTGCTAGTTTCTCAATTGTTTACTTTAGTCGAATAGTATCAAAGGCGCTCACACTAAAAGATTTTTCAAAAACGTTTATTTGAAAAGTACGTGAACTCGAAGGGTTCTTAAGTTTAATTTGTCTACTGGATCTGTATGTCGAAGCTTGGTGGCCGAGTGGTGAAGCGCTTCCGAACAGAGTGGGCTTGGGTTCGAATCTGGGATTTTTTATTTTAAGATTTTAAGGTCGCCTCTGAGTCCACTCAACTCTAAAGGGTACTTGACCTAAATTGGGGCAAAGTAAAACTGTTGTTCGTTGTGCTGGCCGTATGACACCCTCGTTAACCGTCGGTCACAGAAACATGACCTTTACATCATCTGCCATATTATATAATGTAATGTAATAATATAATATCGCGTTCATAGAGTTTTAGTTTGCGTTTAATAGTTAGCTGGTCATCGCAAACTAAAACTCTATGGCCATATTACAAGGTCTTCGGGGCTGGCAAAGACCATCCTTCAAGCAACAGTACCAGGAAAAAAAAGGAGAAGAGGCAGAAAGAAAAAGCGATGGGAAGACAACATGAAGGAATGGATTGAAAGAGACTCTATCCAAGGCAAAAGACAGGGAGGAATGGAGAAAGACGGTCGACAGATCTTGCGTGGTGCCCCAACGGTTCAACAGACTAAGGGATAGGTGAAGGTAAAGGCTAAAAAGATGTTCTAAGCGTTTGCAGTTGTTTATTTTAATTAGAGGTTCTGTCAGCTATTATCAATGTTTGATATGTCAATATGGACGCCTGTGCATCATTATCATCATCATCCCTCTCTCTCTCTCTTTTTATCTCTCTCTCTCTCCCTCTTATATTACAAGTGCGATTGCACTTTCCGAATGAAACCTCTCCCGTCTGTCATAGACACAAGTGGATAACTTTGTGGGCAATAAAACCTGATTACACTGACAACACCAGCCACTGTGTGACATGTTTGGCAGTTACAACAGGAAGTGTACAGTCATAACTTTCCCTACCAGTACATCAGGGTAAACCAACCAACTGGTTCTAATCTGGACGTCACGTTTGTACACCTGTAACTCTGAGTATATATTTCTTTTAAAACATGAATCTCAAGCAGTAGATAATCCTGAAGCATTAGAGACTAACCGATAGGTGCTGGCCCAGGGCACGTATGACTAGGCTAAACGTTACTTTTATCTACGCACTCATTTACTAGTGAACTGTAGGGTTAACAACCAAGCAGGACAGACAATATCTTGAAAATAAAATTAAGAAAATCTTGGCCTCTGTTGCACGTACCTCTATGTCGTTGACAACAGATTTTATAACAATATATATATATTAAGTGATATTTTGTAAATAAAACAGTTCATATTTTTAATAAACCCTTAGCATACGTGATGAAAGACAGAACTAAAATGAATGCAAATCGGATTGGTATACTCGTTCCACGACAAATGGTTCACAGACAACTGTTTACTGACAACCTGTATCCGTGGATTGATACACCAGACGATTGTTCAATGACAACTGGTGCGCAGAAAACTGGTGCGCTGACAACTGGTGCGCAGAAAACTGGTGCGCTGACAACTGGTGCGCAGAAAACTGGTGAGCTGACAACTGGTGCGCAATAAACTGGTGCGCTGACAACTGGTGCGCAGAAAACTGGTGCGCTGACAACTGGTGCGCAGAAAACTGGTGCGCTGACAACTGGTGCGCAGAAAACTGGTGCGCTGACAACTGGTGCGCAGAAAACTGGTGCGCTGACAACTGGTGCGCAGAAAACTGGTGCGCTGACAACTGGTGCGCAGAAAACTGGTGCGCTGACAACTGGTGCGCAGAAAACTGGTGCGCTGACAACTGGTGCGCAGAAAACTGGTGAGCTGACAACTGGTGCGCAATAAACTGGTGCGCTGACAACTGGTGCGCAGAAAACTGGTGCGCTGACAACTGGTGCGCAGAAAACTGGTGCGCTGACAACTGGTACGCTGACAACTGGTGCGCAGAAAACTGGTGAGCTGACAACTGGTGCGCAATAAACTGGTGAGCTGACAACTGGTGCGCAATAAACTGGTGCGCTGACAACTGGTGCGCAGAAAACTGGTGCGCTGACAACTGGTGTGCTGACAACTGGTGCGCTGACAACTGGTGCGCAATAAACTGGTGCGCTGACAACTGGTGCGCAGAAAACTGGTGCGCTGACAACTGGTGCGCAGAAAACTGGTGCGCTGACAACTGGTGAGCTGACAACTGGTGCGCAATAAACTGGTGCGCAGAAAACTGGTGCGCAGAAAACTGGTGCGCTGACAACTGGTGCGCAGAAAACTGGTGCGCTGACAACTGGTGTGCTGACAACTGGTGTGCTGAAAACTGGTGCGCTGACAACTGGTGCGCTGACAACTGGTGCGCTGAAAACTGGTGCGCTGACAATTGGTGCGCAAACGATGTGCAGACAAAAGGTGCGTAGACAACTGGTTTAAAGACAACTGTTTAAAAGACATTTCTGTTACCGACAGGCAGTCTTTTTTGGTGAGCTAAAAGGTTGTCGACGTAACAGAGGCGCCCCACGTCAACTTTTCTTGGCTGACATAGAAGAGAGCACCTCGTTGCGTGCGGCCTTAGAACGAGACAGCTGGAGGTCACTCACGAAGGCCGCTGGATACACATTTGAGACCAAAAGAAAATCCGCTGCCGAGAACAAACGCAGACGGCGAAAAGAAACTCTACTTCGACCACGTGAAGTCAATGGTTATGCTTGCCCTGGAAGTGGCAAAATATGTAGGTCACAGCTGGGGCTGTGCAGCCACGGAAAATACTACAATTCCTCACTAATCTTCGGACTCGAAGGCAAGCCTTATTACCGACAATTAGTGCACCGAAAATTGGCTCAACAAATGTCGCAATAACAAATGGCTTAATCGCTAATGGCATACCGACAATACGTTTAAAGGATAATAACACGCGTTTCATTTCTTTGCATTAAAAGTAAGCCCCAATGACAAACGTTATACATTTAACACTATATCCTATATCTTTAGAAGTTTTTTGATTGGTAACTCGAAACATTACATTACATCCAAATATTAAAACAATACAAACAAATAAATCTCAAGAAATTCTAATACAAAATTGGAACAAAAAAAAAAATAAATAAAAAAAAAACGTAAGGTTTAAACTAAGTCTATCTTTTTTTTTTTTGTATGTATTTTTTTTTTGGAACAGGCACGTGCACCCACATGTATTGCCGATTCTGCAAAATATTAGATGTATGAGCAAGTTTTATAATGTCTTCACGATGTGCGGGTTGAACCTCAGGCACCTGCACAATGGAGTACAAACAATACATACATATGTATATATGCTGATACACATTGCGCAATGGGCGAATGGGCACTTGTCTTGGTTCGTGTGTTTCCTTTTTCGACTGAAGTTCATCAGGTCCTAGCCTTTACTTCTTAGAGGACGGCGCAGGATGACGTGAAAAGTGCGGACTCAGGAGTCTCGTGATGATAACTCAGAGTGTATATCACACAGACTATCAGACTTTTCGTTAGGAGAATCTTTTTTTTCGTTGCTTCACGTGAAAAGTTTAACGCAAAGATTTTAAATTCACGTTCATATTCAAATCTCTTTGAGTTCCACACATATAAAAAAAAAATCTTCTGCATACCGTATGTTATGGAGTAGATGTGCAGGTTTCTGGTGTGGTCATGTGGGGAGCGGATGTTTTTGGTTGTGTAGACCGAAGAGAATCTGATGAAACTACGAGCGTGTTTGTGGTAGTTCCGGAGAAGAAATAGAGATGTTAATGTTGAAAAAGAGAGGAGACAGGCGTGAGGACAGAAAGACGTGTATAGTTGTGAGTTAAAACTTCTATAAAGTATTATTTACAAAGCTTATATTAACTCACTTCATCTGTCAGTCTGTCAGTCTGTCTGACTGTGTGTTGCACATTTTTTGCACGTTTTTTTTCTCCCTCTTCTCATTCTCGGATCAAGTTGTTATTTGCATAATTATTCAAAGTGAAGGGCAATACATAATATGATAAAAAAATACAACAACTAATTAGTTAATCATTTGAAGGTAAATATATTATAAACTTTTATGTAGAAAAAGGGAGTTAGGCTTTGTAGAATTGAGAGATATAGCAGTGATTTTGCAGTTCTTACTTTTTCTCTCTTCTTTTTTTTTCTTCTATCTTTTCCTCCTCTCATTTTCTATTTCCTCTTTCATTACATCTTCGCTTACCTCTTTTTATCATTCTCGCTTTGATTCTACCCCCCCCCCCCCATTATCTTTCTCCCTGACTATTTTCTTTCTTTCTCAATTTCTTTCTTTCTTTTGTCTCCTTCTCTATCACTTTCTTCAATTTTATTTCTTCTATTTTCTCTTTTTATTCTTTCTCTTTATCACTCATTTTCTTTGTTTCAGTCTTTCTATCTTTTTCTATTGTTTTTTTCTCTCTTTCTCGCTCTTTTTCTAATTATCTCTTTCTCTCTCAGTACCTCTTCCTTTCTTTCTTTCTCTTTTTCATTTCACTTTCCTCCTCGCTCTTTCTTTCCCTCTCTTTTTCTCTTTTTCTTTTCTCTCTTTCTCTGGGTATTTCTCTATCTCTTCTTTTGTTTAATTACTTTAGCTATTTTCTTTTTATGACATTATATCTTTTCATCTCTTTTTCACTCTCTTTCTCTCTCTCTCTCTCTCTCTCTCTCTCTATCTGTCCAGTCAAATCAATTGATTTCCCATAAGTCTTTTCATTATTTTTGTCTTTTGCACTAAAAATAGTTGTATACACCAATCCATTAAAATCCATACATAGAGCGAAGTCTACACCGACAGCGAGTAAGGGCTAAAAATACGAGGACCCATTACTCAGCTTGTCTGGACAGCGCTTTGTCATGGTTCCAGCAAGTTGATACACTGCCCACAGCTAAAGCTCGTCCATCTCTATTAGCTTCGATCAAGTCATCATCAATTATACAAGTTGTGTAGATAGGTCATGCCAGCAACGAAGGCGCGCGCAAGCCAAGAGTCTACCGTAAAAAGTACATGCAAGATTCTCAAGCCTATGATTTTGGAATATATCTTTCTTTTTTAAAAAAAATACGTTAAAAAAACAAAGCTTATATTAGGCGCATTTGTATTAATTAGTTTGGATCAGTCATGCAATTAAACGTGTAATAGATCTAGGCCTAGGCTAACAATAATAAATCTGTGCGATTAGAAATATTTTTACTAATTGCTTTTAGCTTTCACAAAAACGTTATTACCCTATCACGTGTCGGGACCAGTTGGGAAAGAGAGGGGGGAGAATGATAGGGGGGTATCTATGTGAATGTAACCGTGATCGCTTTTTAAATACATAAATTTAAAAAATTGTAAGACTTGAATCAAACTTAAGGGTTTAAGGCTTCTCAATCTAATTCACTAACCAATGTGCCATCGAAGTACTTAAGAAAATAGGTTCCACAGTTATCTTTTGTTAGTTGCAAACTTTTAAGAGACGATCTAGTTCATTACACAAAGTGTAAAGGGGTCTAAGTCTAATTAAAACACTATATCAATCAAGTACACTTTCTTTCCCTTTGCTTGATACCAAAAAAATATGAAATTACCAATAGATAATTAAATAATTTGTTAATTTTCTTTATTATTATTGTTTTCTTAGAAACAACAAAAAAGTATGCCAAAGTTTCGACTTTATCCGAGATTGGGCGTGGGAGAAATAACGTGTGACAAGATTTCTACAAGACAGACAGACAGACAGACAGACAGACAGACAGAGTGATTTGATAGAAGCTTTCTAAAAAAGGGAAAAAAAAGGCAATATAGTCTCTAGGAACATTTAGACTTCCCATATTATATTTATAGCTTTATAAACTTTTTTTAAGATGTGGGTGCTAAGACTATCTACATTTTAAAGCCTGTGTAAATATAAATAGTTTCCTATAATGAGTCTTCATTCAATTCTTTTTTTTTTTTTTTCGGTTTTTGCAAAAAAAACAGATGAAACATGAATTACATTTAAGACACTTAAAAAGCGTTTGTTGATATTAGTTGGGAAAAAGTAAAGGCGGTTGGTCGTTGTGCTGGCCACATAACACCGTTGTTAACCACGAGCCACAGACAGTGATTACCTTTTAATCATCTGCTTTTTAGACGGCATGGTCTGAATGGGAGTAACTTGACGACAGTTACAAATATTTAGGACTAATTGTTATTAGACTAAGCCATACAATTTTATCTTATCTTATTTTATATAATACAGACGTTACTTCAAAAAAGAAGATGATTTCGTCCTACGCGTCATGCATTCAGTCATGCATATTAACCAATGACCTAAATTCTGCCAAGTCACTGGTTTTCCTGGCTAGCTCAGGCAACCCATTCCATGCTCTAATAGCATTAGGGAAGAATGAGCTTTTGTACAAATTTGTCCTAGCATATGGAATAAAGTATGTAATTGTATCTTTGTGTCTTTCTAAGTATTTTATTAAATATTAAATTTTGTTTTTGTATTTGAAGATTATGGTTCAGTGTTTTATGTATAATTGCTACTTTACTTTTGAGTCTTCTGTCCTGAAGGCTTTCTAAATTTAGTGATTTTACCAAAGGTGTTACTCTAGTCAAATGTGAATATTCGTTTGTTATGAATCTCACTGCTCTATTTTATTCCTTACACTAATGTATATAGACATTCCTCTTAAAACATTTAGCCAAAGCATAACACCCTGCACTATTTAATCTAGGCGTAGCACCTTAAACCCGGTACACTAAGAGACAGAGCCACTATGAGATCAGAACAAGTACCCCCCCCCTCACCCCTGGCAGCCCCTCCCCTAGGAGTTTACCTCACAGAAATGGACGTGCCACGGATCACCTTCGACTCACGTGCACTACCTGAGGTGTTTGGGTTTGTAAACCCAGTTTATGTTTTTATTTGTTTTTTTAATGTATTTTTGTAAAGTGTTGTTTTATTGGTTTTAATTAATGCACTTCATCTGCTTAATTGGAATTAGCGTTTCATTTTCATGAGAACAGGGTGTGTTTGTTTGAACTTCGATAAAACAGTTTGACCTGTATTTGGTGACTCATCGACTCGTTTTACAGCATCAGCGTGAAGTCTATAGTGGTTGAATTCAAGTTTTCATTAAACGGTACTACAATACTAAATATCTAGTAATCCATCAGAATGATACTTTTTCTAGGATATTAAATTCCATTTGAAAAGCTAAGGATTTAAAAAGTTGTCTTTTGGACTGAACCTAAGGTGACTTAATGTTAAAGCGTTAGGCTTCCATACCTGGGGTCCTGGGTTTGAAACCTGGTGAAGAGTGGGATTAGGAAATTTGAAATGTTTAGGGCGCATTTGAGTCCACCAAACTCTAATGGGTACCTGAATTTAGTTAGGGAAAGTTGGGTTGTTCGTTGTGCTGGTCACATGGCATCCTGTTCGTTAACCTTTTGCCATAGAAACAGATTATCTTTTAGCAGCATTAGATCGCAAATATCTGCCCTATAGATCGCAAGGTCTGAAAGGGACTCTTGAGTGCAAAGTTGAAATATAAACATAAGGTAAAAATACTTGAAATAAATGAATATCGTAATAAAAGAATATAAATACAATGAAAAAAAAATATTTTAGTTAATGCTGGAAACATGAGAATTATTTATTAGTTACTTTGGCAAAAATAGTAAAGAACTCTTATTATTGTGGAGTATCTAAATAAGATATGAGTAATCGTGGTCATGGTTAATTTTATTTCATCTTTCTAGAGATGTTTAATAATAATCTTAATTGCACATATCCGAATCTGTTATATAATTTTTTTATTACACCAATAAAAATAGTCTTATAGGAAAGAAGTGAGTCTATGTGAGACATGGTTATCATGGACAATAAAAAAAGACATTTTGTGACGTGTTTTAAGTGTTTCGGAGGATGTTTCTCCATAGTCGAGGATAATCTACTCCCTAATCCAAACCTCCCGCAGGAAGACCGGGGATGGCAGCGAGAAAGGTATGAACTCAGGACTACTGAGACGACCAAACAACAGTCCACCGAGCATACTACACGACCAGGCAGCCCCCACCCCCCGTTGTCCTGGGAATGTATCTGCTTATGTAAACTAGAGAAATTTAGAATGAATGTTGTTTGTACCTGACCTTCGTTAATTGAACAGGTAGAAATGCAGGTAGACGTAGTTAAGGTCTTATGCTTTGTGCAGTAAATTGGTTAGAATTGGAAGAGATCGCTGGAGAACGAAGATAAAACTGTAGAAATACACTTTTTTCTTAATTAACATTGAAGCTGTTAAGGATTTATAATACTTTTAATGAAAGCTTTTATATGCGCAACTTTCATGCTTATAGCATGCTCAGAGCGCTATGGTCCAATCTTATCTGTGGACTGTGAGGGGAAGGGGTATCTGTGAGAAGGTTTTTCCGTTCTGCCTTTAGGCGCTCAGTAAACACAGCTTTGCCCGAGTCGGGTAGCCAAGACAAGTTCAAGCGTACTTAGCCTCTCGACCACACTTATTCTCTGATGTTTTAAGAATATACTTAAGAATAAAAACCATCATAGTAAAAGAAACTGCATCATAACACAGAAATAAATAATATTGACATTAGACAGTACGCTGGCCTGAAGGTGTTCAATGTGCTCCATGATCTGGAAACTACTAAGTAGTTCTTCGCAGAAATACAAATATATTTATATGAGATGAATGCCTGGGCATTAGGTATGGGCAGAACGATGCCTCAGCAGTTTCCCCTCTCTCCATTCAGCTGATTGTACTAGATAGACAGACAGACAGACAGACAGACAGACAGACAGACAGACAGATAGATAGATAGATAGATAGATAGTGCCAAAATATTTTAATTAATAAGCAAGCCTTATATTATTAATTTTTAGTGGTTAAAAGTTAGGCAATCAACTACTGAGTACCGGCATCTAATCACTAGGTACCGGTACCTATTTTTTTTTTACAAAAAAAAAAGCACTCTTGGTGAAAAAAACTGGTCTTTGGACTAATTAATCAGAATTATATCCTTTTTATTTTGAAGGCTGACTTTATTTTCTCAGTCCTAGTTCGTTGAGCAGTAGTTTTGGTCGTATAGGAATACCATCAGGTCCAGATGATTTTTTTTTTTTTTTTGGGGGGGGGGGGGGGGGAATATATCAACTAATATGGATCTTTTTTTCTTTATATTTCATTACATTTGTATTACATCAATTGCATTTACAATTATCATTTGTTTTAAATTAATTGTATGTAGCACCTTGAAATTTTTTCTAAGTGAACCGAAATTTTCTGCATCTAGTACAGGACGAACTGGAAGTGGTAAATCTAGTGACAAATAAATAACTATGTTTGTTTGTATTTAGAGGTAATAATGGTGGGAGATGATGCAAGTGCAATCTCTAATTTTGATTATTTTGCAACGCTAAATGTCAAAACCAACGATCAACACTTTTATGTATTTTATGCCACTATTGGTGTTTACCCAAATAAATGTAAAATTCTTTATTTAGGTTATAATGTTTTGTCTTTTTATTTTGTTGTATATTACAAATGTAAAATTATTAGTTGATACTTTAGTTTTTACTTTTAGAAAGGGACAGAACAATGTATAAAAATTGAAAATTTAGAAAATCTAAATTGTCTCCCTTATCTAGTTTTCTTTTGTTTTTCCATGGCATTCGGTCTTTTAGTGAGTAACCAAAAATAAATTCCTTTAAATCTAGGTACAAACTGCAAAAAAATAAATTACATTATGATACAAAAATTATTTACTTCCTCCATTTTAATTGCTGATTTATATGCACACACAAATTCAAATAACAATCCGGAATAGTTAAAGAAGTAACCCTACAAAGTACTTGACAAATTTTTCATTCTATTTATTATATCCTAAAAGTGTATAGTAAGAAAAGCAGGACTAGAGACGATTGTTAAACTAACCTTTACCAGATTTCCACGTCTGAAATATATGAAGGCTTTGAAATCAAAGTTGTTTAGTATGGCCAGTTATATACAAATTAAGTTCATATATACATATCTTATTTAGCAGGTAAAACCGAAAACCTAGTTTAACTGTGAGTCAAGGATATTTCATAATTACTAAAAGACAAAAACTAGATATTAATGATGAATAATTTTAATAATAGTTTTATAGTTGTTTAACTTTTTTCGATGTATACGTTTATTTATTGCAACTATTGCTTCTGAGTCGACGCTTATGGGGCGCATTAGCGCACTATTTAACATGGGGAAAAAAAACGGAATGTTGAGATGAGCAAAAACCCGGGAAATGCTTCTCAGCCTCACCGTGGCGCTCGGCAGGAAAGTTAGACGAAACAATTTGACCATCAGTGAAGCCTATGGACAGAGTCCACTGCAGTGGTAGGGGATGGAAGAAATCTCAAAAAATAAAAAATGTCACTATCATTCCGCCGTTCCTCAAGGTGCCATATTGTTAATGCCAGACACTTGCTCGTCTGAGACCTATGTGGTAGGCCCTACGAAGTAGGAACATGTTAAGAGCAAACTAATGGCTCGTACAGAACGTCATCAGTTTCTTAAAGGAGCAATACTCTTTTTTTTTAAAACTTTTTTTTTCTTGTACTAATTGTACTTCTCTACCTCTGGGGAATTCTTCTCTAAATTATGTGACAATGTCGACCCTGGGAAGGTACTGGGCTTTGTCTGGGAGGTGGGGTTGTCTATGAAGATCTGATTGTTGAATTGTGAACATATAATATTTACATGAGATTTTTACCAAATTATTAAATTTTTACTACCTTTACTATTCTGTGAATAGACATGGTCTTTAATGATTTAACTGTATAGAATTTAGCCCTTGTTGTGTAAAGGAGAGTGATCCTTAAAGGATTACGGGCACGACATGTGCCGAAATTGTGCCGTTGTGCCTAAACTCAAAACTCAAACTCAAACTTTATTTTTTTGGACAAACTTTTGCATAGAGTCAACGACAGCTTCTGCTTTTTTTGTTTGTATCTAATTTACAACAGGCTTTGGCTACTTGCTATCGTATGCTCGTTTGTTTCTATACTTGTGAGTCTTCTGAGATTTCAAAACTCGAATGGGGAGATAAGAGACATCACTGAAAAGGTCAGTAATGACAATATAAACATGGGCCTTTCTTTTACAACACAGACCAATACATCTACGCTTTTGTTCTAGCTACATGTTTATTTTAGAGCATCGGACGTTTCTTATATTGTGATAACGTCTTAGCTTTGCAGGACGTCCCATAACGTCCTAACCTTGAAAGACGTCCCATAACGTTCTAGTCTTACGGCTACGCTGACAACTCTTCGAAGCTAATTCCACACGATCACATAGCCTTCCTATATGACATAATAAGATAAGATAAGATAACCAGCAATGATAGAAGCGCATTAAAGCGAGCATGCTCCAGACAATATGGAAACAAAATTCTAAGATATTAATAACATTTTCTCAATGTGCCGCTCCTATAATACAAGCTGAAGTCTTCACATCGATCATTGTGTTTATATATATTTTCCATATATTCTTTCTATATATAAATATAATGTTGTTGTTTTCTTTTCCGAAGATTAAGGAGGAGTTCAGTATTTCAGTGACTGTACAAGCTGTGACCTACATATTTTGCCACATCCAACGCTGACATAACGTTGTTGTAGATATAGAATGATAAATAGCATAAAGATTTTGTTTGCTGTATGAGCTTTAAGTATTTACAAACATGCCAACAGTAAATTCTATACTGTCTATTGAGTAGTTGTTATTTTGTTTAATAGATAAAGAAAAAGGTTGTAAAAATGTTGATTTTCGCCGATCATTTTGGGGTTTGAGAGAGACTTCTTAATTATTCTCAAATATAAAAGTCTGCCCATGATTCTGATATGAGGATGACCTGGTTTTGTAAGACATCTAGGTAACGACTCTAGGTTTTACACATTTGAACTTATTGTGTGTGTGTGTAGAATTGTTTAGACGATGAAACCACTCTATACCACATAATCTGGTTGACATTAGGTAATTAGGTTCTTTTCTAAGTCTGCGTGACGTAACATAAGGAGACTAGGAAGTCGGGCTCAGCCACTGGAGTGGACATCGCACAGGAAGTAAAGTTATCGCCCTTACAAAATGGCGTACGTGATAGTTTAAACAGACTTGTTAGCAGACGGCAATTCAAGTGTCAGTCTAAACATTTCTTTTTTTTAAAGTTCAAGTTCTGAATTGTGAAGACATAAGTCCAGGTTTTACTGACTTGTTTGTGTGTCTGTGTGTATATATATGTGTGTGCGTGTGTTTAGATCAGTCTGTAAGACGTGTTTAATTTCATATCAAGGTCTGGCCGGTTATATCTTTCTTAGTCTTTTACATGATCTAGTTCTATTTCACTGATCATGGGCTTGAGTTTGTGGTGTGTGTGATTGACGAGCCTTTTTTTTTACAAAGCTTATTTCAACTCAATCTGTGTGTCTGGTCAATACTTTGTGCACGCCATTGCTATGACACCCAATCTAAGATAAAGCTGAAATTTTGCACAATTATTTTTTATACCTGACAAAAAAAAAATGAATTTTAAAATACTAACCAAATAGTTAATTGTTTATTGGTAGTAATAATAAATAAATAATAGAAATAATAATAATAAATTATATATATATTTTTAAAAATCTCAAACAAGGGAAAGAAATAGTACTTGACTGTTGTGTTTTTGTATAAGCCGAATTAGTCCCCTTTATACATGGTCGTCGGAGGCAGTGTTTCACGTAACTACGTAGGTATAATCTTCATATTTGGCTACGTCCAGTGATAACATAGCCATTGTCTGCCCTTTGGTAGGTTAGGGTTGTCGTTCTGTCCGTCACGTCGGCTTGGTTAAAGATTTCCTTTTGGTCTCCAATCTGTATCCGCTGGACTTTGTAATGAATCTCCGAATCTTCAGTTTCCATGCCATCTGCTGCCAGGTCACGGTCAGGTGCTTTCTTGTACGTCAGTTAAAGCAAGCTGACGCCTAACCTGGTCTTGAAAGACTTTTCTGGGTGGGGGGGGGGAGGCAACTTTCTTACGTCGACCTCCTTTAAGCTCATCATACGGTCGACCCCCATACGGGATATGTGTCCTGCATGCAACAAACAAAAAAAAATAATTTTATAATAAAAGTGACATTACCGACTATCAAGATTGTAATATACGTTAATACAGTGGCGTAGCTAGGGTGGGTGGAGGAGGGGGGGGGCAATTTGGAAATCCCACCGGGGACCCCAAAATGAGTGTTTTTTTTTATATTAAATATTAAATATTATGCAGGGACCCTCAAAGAGATCAAGCCCCTCCCCCCAGTCCTCCAAATGATGGCAAATTCCTAGCTACGCCCCTGCGTTAATAATTATACTATTTTCAGCAAAATTTCTGTACAGATTTTACTCTTGAAATCAGATCTGGAAGTTGAAGCGATGATGCCATTAGGGCATTGCAATTACAGAAAGTTGATATTTTATTATACGAAGTAAAAACGTCAAAAGTCTCTTAGGTTATTGTTGATAGTGCAGAGTACCTATAAAATATAATTTATATCTTATAAATATGAAGGATGTCTTTATATTAAATGTTGAAGCAAAAAACAAAAGACCTTGCCATCATTAGGGCAGATGATGTTAAGGCCATCTGTTTCTTTGGACAACGGTTAAAGAACAGGGTGTGACCATCACAACGACCAGCCGCCTGTACTTTCCCCTACTAAAGTCAGGTACACATTACTACAACCCAGCCACCGCTTTTCAATATCTTGAAGTGGCAAGACACGTCTCTCTCCCTTTTTCAACCCTTTTTTATTTTTATTTATTAAAAATGTAAAACTTAATACAATGTGAAGGATTTAAATAATTCAACACAAGTCCGAAACAAATGAAACAAACTTTTACTGTCTTGGCGACCTAGTTGTGTAGACAAAGGAGTATATAATTAGTAAAGACTTGTCCGTAAAGTGGGCACGAAATTGATGTTTTAGAAGTTCCAGATCACGTGCCAAACAAGACCAAGTCTAGTCCAGCCAAAGCACGTCTGCGTCCTAGTGACACTCCTTCGTCTGATAGTCTGATCTTTGCTGGCGCGATAATTGTAGTTGAGGGTTTTCAACCAATGGCTCGGTTTGGTTTGGGTTTTTTCTTGTTGTTTTTTTTTTATAAGAACAATAGTTTGATAACATTTTTTTTAGTTTTGTCGAGAGCGTAGAGCGTGGGTGGTAGAGTGTAAGCGTGTACTGCTATATGTGAGTGTGTTGCAGACGTGACAGGGAAAGGAAATAAACCTTCCAGAAAGTTCGACTAGTAATTAAGCACACGGACGTTAATAAAGATTGTATTTATTTCTATTGATTCAAGTGTATTTTAAAATAGTCAGCTAATGACTTAGATCTGGGGATGTCTATGACTGGAATCATATAATCCTAACAGATATAAATATGACTCGTATATCAATTAATTCTTCCTTGTAGTTTTCATTAACTCTCTTAAAGCCATAATGACTGTAACTGCGTAGTTAAAATATGAGCTACACTAAACAGACTTAAAAAGAAGAGACATAAAGCTTCAGTATTTCTTTCTGATGTGGCGAAAAATGTAAGTCGCAGCTGGGGCTGCGTAGCTACAGGAAATACTGCATTCCTCATTAATCTTCGGACTCGAAGACAAGCTTTATTATTATTATTTTTTGTTTTCCCGAAAAAGGTCAATGTCGTTTCATAAAACTGAACACTCTGCAAGAAATTATGGAATGGCGAATGACCGATATGTGGATAGTTGGATTAGTAGAAGGGCAGAAGATGTTTTAATATCAATGCTAAATACAACAACTTCTTCGCCACTGTGAATGTATCTAGTGAACGAGAGTGAAGATGCCCCTCTTTAAGTCTTTTAATTTTGAATGTAACTAGCCCATAAGAAATGTTTCATTTACTCGTCAATACGAGAACGAGTTTAGGCATAAGTTCATAAATATCTATTTATAATGTCTTCATCTTACCATTGTTCACTTTTCAATATATCTATTATAAAAGGTTGATTTATAGCATATGTTATAACCAACTCTATTGTGAAGTTACACCATTGATAACTTCGTTGGAACTGTCCCGGAACCACTGGAAAATGCAATTGCATGCGCGGGACTTGCCGACAGAGCCACAGACGTTTGAGCAGGTGTAACACTATGGGTTGCTCCACACAATCCTGATGCAGTCCCAGCTGCGATGGGCAGGTCACGTCTACAGAATGGAAGACCACCGCATCCCTAAACGACTCTTGTATGGCCAACTAAGCGAAGGAAAGCGCTCGCAAGGTTGTCAAAGAAAGCGCTTCAGGGACACCCTCAAAGCTTCTCTGAAGGCGTTCAGCATAGACCCAGGCACCTGGGAGACAGAGGCACAAGACAGAACATCATGGCGTCACGCTGTGAAAACTGGCGCACAGGTTGCTGAGGAAAAAAAAGAACAACGCTGGCAGAAGAAAAACGCCAGAAAAGAAAAGCTAGGCAAACGACACTAGCTCCAGCTGGAATAACCTGCCCAGTGTGCGGCCGAACATTCCGGGCTCACATAGGTCTCACCAGCCACATGAGAAGGCACAAAACCCCAGGGCAAAGCCCTCAGCCTCCTGGATGACAAAGTGGTCATCATCGAACCACGATGGAAGATATATATATATATATATATATATATGGGTTGCTCTTAGAGTCCAGGTCCCTGATGTATTTTTTTTTCGAGTCTCTATTGAAACTCAGATCAGGTAGTTCATTTTATTTTCAGTGTTGTCTCCCTTTTATACATATACAAAATAGAAGCTATAACCCAAAATTCGTAGACGTCAGGTAGCCTCTGAAATATATTATATAATTCGTAGACATCAGGTAGAATCTGAAATATAACGTAAAATTTGCAGACTTTAGGTAGCCTCTGAAATGATGAATACATTACCAGCACGCAAACAGGACAGTCTCCCAGGCTGAACAACTGCACCGTCTTAACAACGTCTGCGTTCGTCCTTTGTACGACCTCTAACATCTTGTTAGCATATAGACGCCATGCCAAATAAGTGTAGCATGTCTGCATAGAAATGTTTGAATCATCTACCAGAGGAAAAAAAACAACAATATCCATTTGGTACATTGCATTAGAATGAGTTGGAAGTCATTCGTATCTAGGGAACATATCTAAACTTATATGCTCCATACTTCAACTCTAATATTCTACTTCCGAAGTTAAGTCCAAAATCATGAATAAAACATGCTTAACATATTTTAGATGTTCCTTCATAGTCGAAGATAATCTACTTCTTAGTCCAAACCTCTCACAGGACGACGGGGGATGGCAGCGGGCAGGATATGAACCCGCGACCATTGAGACAACTGAAAGAAAGTTCAGTTTGTACCAGGCAGCCGTCCTACATGCATTGTAAAATACTCTACAAGAAAAAATGTTGCTTGTAAGATCAGAACGTAGAATTTGATTTGAGAATAACGTCTGCCGATATATGAAATATCCAATTTATATCTATTTATTATATGTTTCCATTTTTAAAGAAATATTATGTGATAATGACTGTACTGTGCATTTATATTTCGTTACGATTGTGTAATTATTCAATACAAATAATTGTAAGCGATGTCATTTGAAAAATTTGTGAATAATATTGACAGATTTTAAATGTTTCATTTTTCCGAAATATATATTTTTTATAAACTGACGAATAATTTCCACATAAGACTCTCTAAATGTTGTCAAATTAAAGCACAAACACTCGCATGTAAAGTGGGTGAATAAAATATGGGAAATCATAACAATATTTCTTGTATTATCTCCCTTTCTACAGATTATACATAATTATTGAAATCTAATATTATGTGTATGCCAGTTCCTGTTTATCAGTGAAGGGTTTTGTAAAATGTGAGGCCACATTTTTAAGCGACAACCAATTACCTATGTGAAATGTGAAATAAACAAATTTATGAAAATCTCTATTTTTGGAGCCATTATAAGTAATCAGCCGTTCCAAAATAACTGTGTGTGTATTGTTCAAATGTTTGAAGAGGGTGTACAGCACTAACTACCCCCCTACTGATGGATCTCTTTCAATTTACTGCAATGGAGCATCGTGTCGTTTCCACTATCTATAGTATTGTCTCAAACTATCGGGGTAGAGCAGCGGTTCACAACCTTTTATGCTCGGCGACCCCTTTTTACAATCCCCCACTCTGTTTGACCCCCCCCCCTCACAGACACATACAGCAACAGAAACATAGACATAATAATAATAATAATCTTTATTATCCGTAAGGAAATTTGTCTTACAATTTGTGCATTACACCAAACAAAAAACATTTAAACTATAAGAAACCAAAGTGTACATTCACACCAGACTCACTCATAATTTACACGTGACAAAGTTTATACCAGATTGTTCTTATTTAATGATTTGATTGCCAGGGGAACAAAAGAGTGTTTGTGTCTGTTTGTCTTTGCTATCGGTGTCTTGTATCTCCTTTGTGATGGTAAGATAACAGTAGATATTTTCGATGGTCTTAGGCTACCCCTGGCAAATCGTCATTCGACCCCCAAGGTAGTCGCGATCCACAGGGTCAGAACCCCTGGTAAAGGCTGTGCAGTCTGTCTGGATTTCTAGCGGTCTTACACCAGCAAAGTTCACACTCTTTCTGCGTCGATTCTGATAGCCAGAAACAACATGGAGCAGATAAGATAAGATTCTAAATACTTATATGCTCCATAATACTCCATATTGTATTGTATCGTTAACCTAAAATGTATTAGTTTTTAAAAGAAAAACAGTCGCTCTATAAGTAATATAAAGGTGGTGTCTTTTAAAAAAGAAAATTGAAAATTTTCTTGTTTTGTTAAATGTTGTTTACATCATTGTTGGTAACATGTATAAAGATCATTAATAGAAAACTGACGTGAAAACCAAATATCTACTCAACAATGAGAGAGTATATAAGAAACTCGATGCTCTCTTGCGTACATTCCGCTGGCTTTCTGTACTAGCAAAAAATCATCAGTGTATCTAGAAGAGAGAAACGCCATTGTACCTTGGCGAACTGATCACTTCATATTGTTACAAATGACCAGTGACAGGAAGAGATTAACGTGTGACCCCGGCGAGATAACACAGCAGCGAGTGTTCTCTGGAATCTACGTGTATAAACAAAGACAGGATGTGACGTGTCCTCACGTGTTGTTCCAGAAGATACTAGCAGCGTTTGTGCAATTTGGAGGAGCGATTAGGGACTCTATATAAGCCAGAGAGTTAATGTGAAAGTCAGTCGTGAGTGAGTCGTCGGTACTGTTGTCTACTGTGCGAGACAGTGGATGAGAGATGTGTATGACTCGATGCAAGTTAACTAGGGTAGAGTTAACTGGAATGGACTACTGTCGTTAAAGTCTATACAGCGAACTACAGTGGACTTGAGCCGTTACAGTCGATACAGTCGATGTAAGACGTGTACGGCTCTGATTCGGTAGACTTGAGTACGACTTGGTTCAGCTTTGGAAGACCTGGAGCGACACTGGGAAGTGTGTCGTTGGTCTGTTCTGTGGAATACGGCTCGATGCAAGTTGACAAGAGATGTATTGCAACGAAGTGAAGAGATGAATTGCAACGAAGTATAGCTAACTGTAAACTGACAGATATTGTACAGTCTTCTACGCTACATGTTACAGTAACGAATTGTTAGAGTTAATAGTCAATAAAGTTATATGAAACTGAAAGTTGAGTCGTCAAGTTCTTTGCAGTGTTTTTATTTGTGTGGCTTCTAGTACATTTAGCCAGAAGATTCAGAAATACGTAACAATACGTCCCTCAGAGAGCCCTGCGCTCCATGAATCCAACGCCTTTAGTGGTGCCACGCTTCTCCCTCTAAAGTTTGCTAGCTTTTTCAGTTGACGGACCAAGGTTTGGAACTCACTTTCCGTTGAACTCTCACAGATACGCTTCATTACATTCAAAAAGAACATTCTGACCTATCTGTTCAAAAATTTTAGATTAGTTTTCATTTTAACTCTCGTGATTATGTAATGTTATCACAGCGCCTTGAGCCTACATTGTATTAGTAAACAGCGCTCTACAAAATAAATTATTATCATTGACTTAAATTTACATATCATTTAATGATACCCTTATTGTTAGGCTTCGATTCTTCTTACTAGTTGGTCCTTGACAGACAGGTCCCCTCCCCACAATTCAATGCAAAAGTTATACACTAATACTTCCTATGAAATAAATGTTCGTTGCTGAAAGAATAGGTAATTAAAGCGCTTTACATTTTCACCTTTTTTTTAGGATAAACGAGGTAAGAGACCTACAGAGAAATGGTCTACAAATAAACAAATCGTGAAGCCTCAGTTTATATATACAATGAGAGAAAGAATTTGCTCATGTCCTGTGCCAATATAGTTACACTAACGGGGTCAAGAAAGTTAAATCCAACAGAAAGAAAAGAAAAGATGTTTTAATTGCATGAGATCAGTGTTGCAAAGAAGTTTATCTCGAAAGGATCTCAACAGATTGTCTTGCGAGTTGAAAGAAGCTAGGCAGGTCCTTAACAGTTAGTTGAATGCTGGCGTCATTCAAATATCAACTGTAAACGTCACTCGCACAAGCAGCGGTCAGGCCACACGCGCCCTCTCGCAAGTCAGGCCTCATTGACACGATGTAAACACACCTGGCTAGCTTGGATGCAGAACGAGGCTAGGATTGAAACATGAGGAGAATTGAAAACGAAAGTTAGGGACAAAATAACTGTTTATTATACATGCGTCTTGTGTTCCTTTTAAGTTACAGAATCTTTCGCCACATAAGAACTTGCTCAGTTAAATTTATTGTAGTACTAGCCAGATATGACCCTCGGCCTGCGGGCCTTAGTTTTAATATTTCTGATCTACAGGATTGAATTTAGATCTATGTCAAACATGGAGAATGTTCCCTTCACATTTTTTTTTTTTGTTATTTTGCCACGAAAATGAAAGTGGAGTGTGAAAATGGGTTTACCCGTTCATCCGACATATTCATATCAAATAAAATATACTCTGATAACGGGTTTACCCGCTTTGTTGAAAAATATCGTTCTTTATTTCAGAGATACAACTAGGTACTCTTTGGCCTTTTATAGGGCACTGTGTTTGTGGGAGGGACATTAAAGATGCACTACAGTCTCCGCCATGATCTAAGGAACATTTATGCCAAGTTTGATTAAGATTGGTCAAACGGATTTGATTTTTATTCGGGACATACATACATACATACGTACCCCTTACTTTGTGCTTTTTATTATAGATTTCAATGAAATGTAAACAATATTATTAAAAGTAAAAATACAAAGAGTTTTATTCAAGTCTGAAGATAAAGGAAGAATGTGGTATTGGGAAATATAAGATTGTCATGTACCATCACAATCACTTATTCTATTTCAAATTTATGACATTTCATATATTTTTGCATGTTAATATTTACACATATACGGATTTTTTAATTCCATACTTCTTCTTCTTCTTCTTCATCGTTCTCATTGTTATGTTGGAGTGTTCATATGACTAGACCAATACATGAGATGAACTGCGCAGTGGTTTCCAAATCAGGGAGCTCTCCATATAGTTTTCTTTCTATTGGGGTGATTTGGGGCCAATGTCTTATACGGGCCTCTTTGTAGAGAGAGCAGTTTTGGAGGACGTGGTCGGCATTTTCTGGTGATACTCCACATGGGCAGATTTCACTGGTTCCAATTTTGAGCTTCCGGAACATGTGTTGTCGCATTCTGTTGTGTCCGGTCCTGAGTCGAAAGATTAGACGTTGGTCTTGTCGGGATAGCTTATAGTAAGCATCATCTTTCTTGTGATTTGGATGGGAGCTCGTCCATTTCTCATTTATTTTATCTACAATTAATTTCTTCATTTCTTCTGGATAGAGTGCAGAGTTTACTTGTGAGTTTGTTCTCCCACTCTTGGCGAGTGTGTCAGCCTTCTCATTTCCTGCTAGTTGTATGTGAGCTGGTATCCATTGAATAACAGTTTTTTTGCTGTTGTGGTTGAGATTTGTGAGTGCTGTTCTGAGGTTTTTAATATAAGGGGAATCAGAGTTTTGCAGGCTTTGGAGGGTTGTTTTTGCGTCTGTTAGAAAGACAATCTGACTGTGAGGGGAACTTGGATGATTTGCTAGCATGGTAGCAGCTAGTGCTAGTGCTTCCCTTTCTGCTCTGTGACTGTCAGAGAGCTCTCCAGTTGCAAAGGATTTTTCTAGTTTTTCTCCATCTGGCCATTCGATAAGTATTCCAGCTCCTCCATTAGTGGTGGCTTTATGGGATGAGCCATCCGTGTAAACTCTGATCCACTGATTGCTAGGGTAATTGGTATGTAGAAAACAGTTCACTATTTCCTTGAGCTCTGTTGGTCTGTAATCAGATTTTCTTTTTATGTTTTCAATATGGTCCCTTATAGTAGGAAGAGGGCTTTCGTCCCAGGGTGGAGATTCATTATAGTGTATCGAGGATTCCAGAGTAATTTTTTCAAGTTGGTGTTTCTTTTTTAGGTTTAGAGATTCCTGTATAAAATTGGTCCTTTTGAGACGGTTTTTTGTGCCAGTTTTGTGGATTTTTGTTCTGAGTGGGTGCCTCTCCAAGGTTTCCAATTTAGTGAATTGGGAAAGGATTTTTATTTCTCTTCTTTCATCCAGAGAGATCAGGGCAGCGGTTTTCTCCATAGCTCTTATGGGTGTTGTTTTGATTGCTCCTGTCATTATCCTTAGACCAATATTTTGAACCTTGTCTATTTTTCTTAGGTTGGTTTGGACTGCTGAGCCCCATGCTGTGGCACCATATTCTAGTACAGGTCTTACATAACTGGTATAGGTCTTTTTCAGGATGTTGTGATTAGCTCCCCAATCTGTGCCAGCTAATTTTTTCAAGAGGGATAGTCTCTGGATGCCTTTACTCTGTGTTTTATCTATTTGGTTTTTCCAGGTTAGTCTCGGGTCATAGGTGACTCCAAGATAAGTAGGGCTGTCATTTTTTTCTAAAGCTTCCTTATCTAATGTTAATTTTATTGTTTGTTGTTTTGTTGACAGTGAGAATATGGTATATGTTGTCTTTTTTGTGTTAATGGACATGCCCCAGTCTTTGGACCAATTATTGAGTTTATCAAGAGCATCTTGTAATCGAAATTTCGATGTTCCTACATATTCTTCTGTGCTAATTAAGGCAAGGTCATCTGCATACATGCTGCTCTTAACTTTTTTGGGTAGGTTTTGATTTAGATCGTTTATGAATATTAGGAAAAGTGTTGGGGATAGGACTCCTCCTTGGGGGACACCATTTTTTATACCCACTGTGTGGCTTCTTTGTCCTTGCATGCAAACTAAGGCTTTTCTATTATTTAGGTATTCCTTTATCCAGTTGTACATTCTGTGGGATATGTGATGCTGGATTAGCTTGAGCAAGAGACCTTGTTCCCAGACTTTGTCAAATGCTTTTTCTAAGTCAACCCACACAATTGTTGTTGGTTTCTTTTCTTGAAAGCCGTCTTCTATTTCTTGTGTGATGAAGGCAATTTGATCTTCTGTTGATCTGCCTTTTCTAAAGCCAGCCTGGGCTTCAGTGAGTAGGTTATTTGACTCAAGGATCCATGTCAGCCTTCTATTTATCACTCTTTCCATCAGTTTGCAAGTGCAGCTAGTGAGGCTGATGGGGCGGTAGCTATCCAGTTTATTTCTTGGCTTGCCGTGCTTTAGTATAGGGATCATAATGGCTTTTTTCCAGATGTTTGGAATTCTGCCAGATTTCCAGCTAGCATTGAATAATTGTAGCAGTTTTCTTTTGGCTTGAGGACCCAAGTGAAGAAGCATGTCATTTGATATTTTGTCTGGGCCCGGGGCTTGTTTTGGTTTGAGGACTTTTAGGGATTCATCTAGTTCCTTCATTTTAAGATTAGTGGTCATTCCCAAGGAGTAAGCTGGATTGTTTTCTTTAAATTTATCTTGGATTTCTGAGTTTACATCTTTATTTCTACTTTCATTAATTTGTATTTGTCCTACGCTTTGGAAAAACTTAATGAATTCATTTGCTGCTTCTTGGCCTTTCAGGGGTTTGTTGTCCTTACGAAATGCTATAGAGAACGGGGGGTATTATGTCACGTATCAATTTGATAACAAGAGAGAAACTAACAAACCGCAACATCATGATCTTTAACATCAAGATCGTAAGTTCGTTAATCGTGATAACCATGTCACCTTAACCGTCTGTAACAATGTCACCTTAACAGTCTTTAGAATGTCACATTAACCTTCTTAAACAATGTCACCTTAACTGTCTTTAACAATGTCACTTTAACTGTCTTTAACAATGTCACATTAACCGTCTTAAATAATGTCACTGTAACCGTCTGTAACAATGTCACCTTAACTGTCTTTAACAATGTCACTGTAACCGTCTTTAACAATGTCACCATAACCGTCTTCAACAATGTCACCTTAACCGTCTTTAACAATGTCACCTTAACCGTCTTTAACAATGTCACCTTATGCAACTTTTATTTCCTCTTATTTTTCGTCCAAACAACTAGATCTAACCATACCAACATGTTGGAGCTGGTGTATCGACAGCATAATACTCTCACCGACATTACAAAAAGGTTTCCATTTCAATTAAATACCAAATTAATATTAGAAATTCTGTTTCTGTTGACACAAAAGTGTAGGCGAGCTTGACAATATGAAGATTATTGACCCCCCCAAAAGAATTATCCGTTTCCATTATTCTGAGTATGTTTTAGAAACTCTCTGTAAAAGTAGTGATAACAGTTGTCTCGCTAAAAGGGTTAGCCTAACCCTAACCTGACGTTTGCTCGTTTCGTACTCTGTTTAATTGTAGCTCATATAAAACTAGAATTCTGTTTGTTCATAAAATATTCATTCTAATCGAGTCCATTCCTTTCATACACAAGACATAAAAAGACGTTTCTGTTGTGTCGCTTTCAGATCGATGAATTTATTATTGTAAATATCTTCATCCATTCAGCTGCTTATCTAAGTTCGATAAGGTAACACTGTACACAGCGTTATCTATCATAATAGGTGTAATGAACTTACGAGGGAGAATATTTATACATTTATAATGAAAAGTGTGGTAAGAAAATTCGTTTCTTTTGTTCCTAGATATATCATATATGGATATTTTAAAAGATACACAATTTGTTTGTTTGTGTGAAAAAGAAAACACATTCTCTTCAGCTAGCTTATTATGGAATCTTTGTTTGTTTTGTACAAGATATAGTGGCAAACTTTTTCTCACAGTGAAATTTTCTTTGTGATTTAAATCAATTCTTTGGATGCTGTTACAAAAACAAAGTGTAGGCAACTCTGATTCATCGTTCATTTCGGAAAGGGGGGGAGTTAAATTCAAAATCTTCCTTAGCTATGCTATTGGAATTTGGGGAATGTCATTTGCATTATTTTTTGGTTGTTGTAAGGGGGGGGGGGGATTTAACTGCAAAACCCCCTGGTAGGGGGTTTTAAACTCAAAACCTACTTGGCAGCGTTGGGGCAAGTATAGTATTAAAATCTCACCTAAAATAATAAACAAAATCAAAGCAAAAAATCAGTCACTAAATTCCGTCCCCTTCCCCCCATTTGGGGGAAGGGATTTCATTTCGGAGGGGGGGGGGGTAATCTTGTGAATACATAAATAAAGTATGTTTCTGTGTATAAACCAAATTCGATTCATGCCTATCCTGTATTTTTCGCCCATAGTTGTCTATGAGAACTACTTCTGTTATCTAAGATGGTGTAAGCTGGCGCGGCAGTTCTGTGCCTTCAGTTGTGGATGTAGATGCCTAGTTCAGCTGTAAAAGCTCCAGTATAGCTTCGGCGTCATATTGCAGCTGGTGCCTTTAGGACTATGCTTTTGTTTACAATTAAATACTTTTTGCTCTGCCTTGAGGTTTCAAAGGACTAGCCAGTCTCAACTACGTTCTTGCGTCGCTGTGTCAGGATGCTCTTTCATAAGTTACAGTCCTTTAGGAGGAGTTGTCTCTATTGAGCGCTCTCAGACCCAACCTGGAGAAGGTTTTTGAATTATTTTCATTGCCCAACTCGCGTTCTCTTGCCAATTCTCCATCCATTAAATCGTATTCACTTCGGATTGCCGGCAGTCTCATATTCAGCAGACACTTGCCTGCACACTGTTGTCGAGACTTCTATATAGAATACACACGTTGAAAACGTCGCTCTTCATTGTACTTCAAAGCTGAGTATTTTTCTCTGCTCTTTATTAATATGAATTCTCTTGAGGGACATATGGGTGGGATTGAGCTTTATTGCATGTCTTCTGTAAAATGTCTCAAGTCTCAGAGTTATAAAGCCATGTGGCCAGGATTAAAACCTTATAGATCCTCTATCTTTGCTCTATGCTGCTATGACGTGTTTATAAAGAAGATGTAGATAAGAAATGATTTTCTATAAAAAGTAATATTTATTTAACTCTTCATAAAGTTGTTTACTTTCATTGTATCTTACTGTTATCTTTTATAATACAGACGTTACTTCAAAAAAGATGATTACGTCCTACGTGTCATGCATCTAGTCATGCATGTACTGTTATATACTGTTGCTGCTTACAGAGGATGGCCTATTGATATTTACTGTCAGTAACATTATATTTTATTGCAATTGTCAAGTATAATATTAAAAATTGTGCTATTATTGCAGTTCATATTATAAAAACATTTGTTTTTCCATAAATATAAGCATGTCAGCTGTAATAAAAATGACAAAAATAAATAAATTATCAAAAAACAATTATGAATATTTCATCAGCCTGTTTTTTTTTCCAACTTGCAAATTATTAAAGACTAATCTGTCACGTTGATATAGTGCTCTGTATACATAGAAATAAAAGTGTAAATTTTAAATGAAAAAAAAAAAATTAAAACTAATTAGTTCACATAAAAATGATGCGGGATTATATTTAAACAAAACATATCAATTTTATATCGGATGTAAGAAAGTATTAGCTGTTGCGAGTGTTAATGAATTGCCGTTGCTCAGGATAGCAATTAAATATTATTTATGCTCCACAGAACTATATATTCAAGAGTGATGTAACTTTAAAATCTTTGAATCAAGATTCCCCATAACATGCCTATTAGTATTTAAAAAAAACGCCTGTAATCTCACCAATCTTTTATTATTAAATTATTTCAAGAAATGTTAAAAGTCGGAAGGGATATTTAAAAGAGTAGTGTACCAAGGGTTCCGGAACTTTGTTATCGCCATCACCTATAAAATGCTCTAAATGGAATTCGTCTTAAAAAAGCCTCTGACAAAATAATCCAGTGCGCTAAGGTCAATCTCTTTCGTGGACCAGTAGGGAGATGGGGATCTCTGGGAGAAGGACTCCGTGCTTCCTTTAGGCGCCCAGCAAACACAAATCTGCTCGAGTAGTGATTTGTCATGTGGCCACGCAGTAGCAAAACATCCCAGCTGGAAATTGTGTCAGTTTTTTTTTCTCTGGCGCTTTTCTCTAGTCCTCTGTAATTATTGCGCCAGTTTTTATCAGTGAGTCGCCACGATGCTCTTTCATTAGCTTCAGTTTACAAGGGGATAGTATCCATGTTCAAGACTTTCGTAGACCTTTTGAGGCTGTCTGAATCCTTTTTATTGTCTGCCCTTGAGCTCACTTTCTTTCTTGTTAGCTTGTCTTATAGGAGTACAGAAGCTGTTTGTTCTGCTGACTGGCTCTGTACATCTCAACTGGGACAACATCAGGATTGTGTGGATGCTTTGCAGGCCATCTCTTCGGAGGATTTCTGTCAGGGTGGTTGAGTGGTTAAGCGCTTGGCATCCGAACCTGGGGTCCTGGGTTCGAATCTCAGTGACGAATGGGATTTTTAATTTCACTATTATTAGTGCACCCCAGAGTCCACCATCTCTAATGAGTACCTCACTCTCGTTGAGATACCAAGAAAAATGTTAGTAACTTAAATACTGAACTTCTATGTTATATGTAGAATGAAGTTAAATCAACAATGTAGAGTTATGGTGCAATAACTAGATTAAAACTACAACAAATACAAATAAAACTGTAATTTAGCTATTGTTAACAAGAGAGGATACTTTTATCTCTACCTGGTTTTAGTGCTCACACCTTAACATTATCTGTCTTTAATTATACATTTGTACTTTTAATCCATAAGTATAAATATATATATATATACAGAACAAACAAACATTGTTTTATCAAAGGGCAGACTACTGCAAGATACATACTCTTGGTAGAGTTGTCCACCCCTCAAAGCGGATTATTTTTTCAGTCGATTGGGATTCTAGAATCAAAGGAATGGTTCGCTTCTCTAAGACAACAGCTAGGATTGCCTCGAGCCATCATTTTCAAGTTATTTATCTTCACGTCTGCTAAATAGCTCTTTTTTTTTCTAGACCATCATTCTTTATGAACTCGTTTGTACTAAGGTATTAGGTCATAGTCCAAAGTTCCATATTCAACCTGTCATTTTTTTCCCCCCAGCTCTCTTTGACGATGTCTTCAGATGGTGTCTGTTATTGATGTTATCAAGGGGCTTAACCTCCACCTCCCTTTATTCATCCCACAGTGAAACATTGAGTTCATGCGAGGTTTGAGTCCTACATTATTTAAACAATATGATAAGGAAGTACAAAAGAATAATATAATACTGAAAGTAGAAATTGTTTGTATTGATCAAAAGGCGTGGCATGGCATGGTCTACATAGACATCTTTTTTCTTAATCATTATAGAGTACATCGTAATTAGCTACCATTCTCTACAATAAGTTATAAGATAGTGTCGTATTATTTTATAATATAGAGAAGATACGATTGTTTAAAGATTACGAATAAGATTAAGATTAGATTTAGATACATTAAGTTAAAATTAAGATATGAAAAAGATAAGATTAGGATTGGATAAATAAAGATACAATTAAAATGAGATTAAGATCAGATTTAGATAAGATTAAAATAATAAGATTGTGAGATTAAGATAAGATTACGATAAAATAAGACAAAATACATTTAAAAATTACGATAAGATATTGATAAAATTTGACCTCGATTAGTAATTCTCCAACTTACCATTTATAGGCTTTCTACCAAACGTGATAAAGACACTTGAATAAAGTTCCAAGTCTTTTAGTTTTCAAAGTACTTCTTCTTCTTAAACCTTAAGGTAGAGTTGAGCCTTCGGCTCTTGGAACTCTAGGCCAGCAAAAGTGAACAAGAGCTCCCTCTCACCGGCCTGTATGAAAACAGTGTACACCAGCGGTTCTCAACCTTTTAAGCTCGGCGACCCCTTTTTACAAACCCCCACTCTGCCCCGACCCCCCTTCCCACACACACATACAGCAATAGAAGAATAGACAATAACAATCCATATTTTCGATGGTCTTAGGCGACCCCTGGCAAATCGTCATTCGACCCCCAAGAGGGTCGCGACCCACAGGTTGAGAACCCCTGGTGTACACTGTCTTGTTTGGCGGGTGGGTGAGATTCGCGGCAAGAGGCCGCGTATAGATCTACTAAGACCCCCGCCATTTTTCTTTTCTATACCAGGCTAACCGTGCGGGACACGCCATTTATTATGTAACGGCCCTAACAGCGCCTGGATAGTGACAAGATTGTGGGAGCTTTTTTACAACTCCGCGAAGTGCAATGAGGATGTCTCGCACCCCTTAGGCACCCCCAGGGGAGTCTTGTTTTGCTACCCTTTAGCCTAATCGTTTCCTCCTACGATCGTTTCCACCCGGGCGCCACTATGAGGCAGGGTAGCATGCCCGGGTTCAATGTACTTAAAGTGGACATTATTTAAAAGATGTATAAGGTTTTCAAGTTCATTTAAGATGTATATAAGAACAAAAGTAGAATCTCGATATGTCGAAATAAGTTTCAAACAATTTCTCAATTCACTTTAAAACTACTTCTACCACATTGATCAGACGCGTCATGTCTTCTCTCGTTTTAACCTTTTAAAAATCTAACCGTCTGTATAAATCCTAGTACAAATTACATCAGTATCGAGACACTTCCTCACCTCAAGACAACATAGTACTATACTTGAACTGAAACTGTAACCAGTGGCGTTAGTTCTTGCAATCAGAGAACTATACCCATACAAGTACACACACAAAAACATGTTGGGCAAATTAAATCTAAAAAAAAACCAGAAAAAATAAAAAGAAAAAAATATTTTAAAAAAATGCATTCATTGGGTGACTAACAATGATAGACTAGACTAGACTAGGTCAAGACTAACAATGATACAAATGTGCGATTCGAGATGTTTTTACCAATAGTTTTTGTTTAGCGCAAATCTCATGCTTTTAGCTTTCTCAATTCGCTATTAAGTTTCAAACTTTAAAGCGACCCATTTCCTTTACAAAGTATTAAAGGGACTGATTCAAC
This sequence comes from Biomphalaria glabrata, assembly GCF_947242115.1. Taxonomy (NCBI): domain Eukaryota; kingdom Metazoa; phylum Mollusca; class Gastropoda; family Planorbidae; genus Biomphalaria; species Biomphalaria glabrata. Next base: position 42,300,194 of record NC_074717.1, on the reverse strand, counting down.
GTACACCACTGCATTAGTCAAGTACTATTTCTTTCCATTGTTTGATACCAAATAAAATAAATTAATTACCAATGGTTAATAAAATAATTGGTTAATTTTTTTTTATTGATTATTGTTTTGTTAGTTACAAATTTCAGATTGACCGGAAATTGTGTGTGAGAGAAATAACGTGTACAAACTTTTTACCAATGACAAACAGACAGACAGAGTGACTTGATATAGGCTCTGTGGAAAAAGCAGCAATAGCCAATATTATATTCGAGTGAATTTCGAGGTACATATAGCACTCGTACGTCTGTGATCATCTTCGTATTTAGTAAGACAACATGTCGCAGACCTTTTTGTCAATCTTTCTCCCCCTTTCGCTCTATGTCATTACCTCGGGCCCCCATTAAGAGGGTGTCGCGACCAACTAAAGGGTACGCCCCACAAAGTTTGAGAATCGTAGTGGTACACAGTACTACAGGCTTCTACTCACCAATCACTATTGAAAGTAATGTAAGTATTTAAAATAAGGTAATTTTTATGGGGACTTCTACAGAAAGCGGAAAAAAAACGTTCGCCATTATTACAGTGGAAATTGAGTGCACAGGTGTATCATGTCAACTTATTTGTTAATGTCAGTGGTTTAAAACAATAACTTATCCACCACTTTTAAAACGATGAAATTCTATACTTCTTAAAAGTGTTATAAAAAGTTTGGTGTAGCACCATCCTGAAAGGATATGTCCAAGAACAATGGAAAGTTTCTAGATCATTTAACAAAGCAAATATCAAGTAAAATGTCAAACGAAATTCCAGTATTTATACTCAGTTTTAATGGATTCAATGGTAGCTATTCTAAAGCTATTTAGTAAGATAGAATGAAAGACTTCGTCACAAAATGAACTATATCATAACCTTCATTTTGTTTGTCAGGAAATATAATACTTTTAATTATCCGTTGACATTAACTTTTGAAATGTTTTATCGTTAGTTCTGACATATATTAAAACTTAAATAACAAAGCTATATCTTCCAGGAAGAGGGTAATGGAAAGTTTCATAATACAAAGTTTATTTGGTTTCTGAGTCGAAAGGTTGATACGTTGATAATGAACTTTACAGATACGTTCTACATCTGATCAAACAACAATGTACAGAGTCTAGAAGAAATCTATAAATCCTACAGATAATTTCTACATCTGATCAAACAACAATGTACAGAGTCTAGAAGAAATCTCTAAACCCTTCAGATACGTTCTACATCTGATCAAACAACAATGTACAGAGTCTAAAAGAAATCTCTAAACCCTACAGATAATTTCTACATCTGATCAAACAACAATGTACAGAGTCTAAAAGAAATCTCTAAACCCTACAGATAATTTCTACATCTGATCAAACAACAATGTACAGAGTCTAGAAGAAATCTCTAAACCCTACAGATAATTTCTACATCTGATCAAACAACAATGTACAGAGTCTAGAAGAAATCTCTAAACCCTACAGATGATTTCTACATCTGATCAAACAACAATGTACTGAGTCTAAAAGAAATATCTAAAACCCTAAAGATAATTTCTACATCTGATCAAACAACAATGTACAGAGTCTAAAAGAAATCTCTATTATAATAGTGTAGTATGTTCAGTCTATTCGATATATTGATAATAACTACCTATTGCATATATCATCATCATCAATCATTATCTGTCCCTTGACTTTCGTCGAAGCGGTGCTGTGACCGCGTAACAAGAGAGAGGCCGGTCCTTTCTTTTATATTGTCCAGCCCTTTCTTCGTGCTCCCTCCCCTGTAACTTGAAGGATGACTTTAGATAGTGAGTCAGGTCTTACAATGTGACCAAACCAGCTCAGCTTTCGTATCTTCACAGTAGTGCATGCATGGTCCAGAATACATAATCCTTATTTGAAAATGCATGCAATACTTTCAAACATACTTACTGATCAAACTACAGCGTTGTTTAAGGAAATCATTGACAAATGTCTCAGACAAAATAGTAAAATTTATTATATACATCATTCAATTGTAAATTATTCTAATTTACAAACATCTAGTTGTCATTGTTGATAACAAGCTTTCGTGGAAAATCACCACTCTGGCAAAGAAAATCGCACAGACGCTATTTTTCCTAAACAAACAGCTTTAAACTAAGAAGATCTTAGATAGTTTTTACTGCGCGACTCTGCAAAATCTGGTAACGTTTGGAATAACGTGTTGGCAAGGCAACGTTTCATCTAAACTGTTGCGCCGCTTAGACAACTTTATGAAAAGAGCATTAAAAAGCGCACGCACAACACTACCATATTTAAATGAACTTTTTGAACCCAAAATGTCTCATAAAAATCGGGAAAATCTTGGAAGACAACAGCCACCTGCTCCATCATAGCTACGTGAAGTCGTCGCGAAGTGGGCGACTGCTGTCAATCAGGACGAGAACGGATTGGTACAAAAAGCTCGTTCGTGCCTTGCTCGGTCAGACTTTATCAACGCTGCACCTTGACTAAGAAACTGGAAATGGACCAAGACGTCTTATCTTATCTTATATAATACAGACGTTACTTCAAAAAGAAGATGATAACGTCCTACGCGTCAAGCATTTAGTCATGCATATTAACCAATGACTTAAATTCTGCCAAGTCACTGGTTTTCCTGGCTGACTCAGGCAACCCATTCCATGCTCTAATAGGACTAGGGAAGAGGGAGTATTTGTACAAATTTGTCCTAGCATACGGTATAGTACGGTACGGTATGTCATTGTTTCCTATGGAAGCCCAAGGATTCCAAGAGATATAAATGATTATTTAGTACTGTTGCCAACAACACATTAAAAATAAACTTCATAGAATCCTAAATGCTGCTGGCAAAATCATTGGCAAAAAACAAACCCCATTTGGGCAGTTATTTGAGACAAAATCTATAAAAAAGCTAACAAGATCCTCGAAATAAAGAATCACCCTTTGTGTCAGGATTTTGTGATTTTACCATCACAAAAGAGATACAAGACACAGATGGCAAAGACAAACAGACACAAACACTCTTTTGTTCCCCTGGCAATCAAATCATTAAATAAGAACAATCTGGTATAAACTTTGTCACATGTAAATTATGAGTGAGTCTGGTGTGAATGTACATTTTGGTTTCTTATAGTTATAATGTTTTTGTTTGGTGTAATGCACAAATTGTAAGACAAATTTCCGTACGGATAATAAAGATTATTATTATTATTACATAAGACACTTACATAAGTTTACTGTTTACACAACAGTTCACGTTAAAATTGTCTTAACAAAACTACATTTTGTACTAATCACAACAAATTTCCACAAGAATCAATAAAGAAGTCTTAATTTTAGTTTAAATCTTGGTCTTAGATAAATGCTTAAGAATTTGTTTTTCCCTTGTGGGCTTATAGTTTTCAAGGAGCCCGAAACAAATCTTCAAAGTGCTATACGTTTTCCTGTCATGTACAAAGTTTATTTAATGACTTACAAAAAATGTAGAGACAAACATCGTTCACATCCCACAATTCCTGACTATCTAATAATAGAACCATCCAAACAGGCCTTCCTCCAAAACGAGTCATAGAAACCTTATAGAGCTTTATAAGCAAACATCAGAGTCAGACTCAACATAAACTGATTAGTCCTGAACTCTTAACTTCCAAAAGACGCAACTCAAACTTTCGTGCAAGGCCATTTCCATATTTAGCAAGTCTGGACGTGTACAAAAAAAGGGTTTATTAGATGACAGAAGGTAGGTCATGGGCATTTACATGACAAAAACTTGACCTTAATACGTACAGATCTAAGAGTCTATATATTTCTTCTTTTTAAAATTATCTGTTCAATAAGGGAAAAAAAACATCTGAATATAGATAGTTGAATCTCCAGGAGTTGTAAACAAGTAATCTGAGCCTCTGTTTTCGCCAGAATGTCGTCTGGAAAGTGCATGACAACAAGATGATGTATCGTGACGATTTAAATCACGTGACATAACCACTTAACACTATACACACACGTCTGCATTTAGAAAAGATAAATGACTTCAAAGTTTGTTCTGTTACTTCATAGCCATCTTAAGGAATATGTTGTTTTTTTTTTCCTTGGGGTTGTAGTGATAGATAGATAGATTCCAAAGATTATAAAAAAGAATGCAGGTTTTCACATGGCTTTGAAAACCCAATTGCGACCTTCATATTTTTTAAAACTAATGCAGTCAAGCTGCTGTCCGCCAGTAGTCTATTACTAAGTGGGTTGGTTTATGTAATCTACGACTGTCTTGTACAAGGACTTTTCTTTTGGAACCAAATGTTTGTCATGCAGCCTTTCTCCCACACCCATTCTTGGATCAAGCTGAAATTTCTCACAATTACTTCTTGTACTTCACAACACAAGAATCAATATTAAAAAATCCCATAAGTTCAATGACTATTGGAGATTAATTATTTTGTATGGCATCTCGAACAAGGGAAAGAAACTTTGCTTGACTGAAGTGGTGGCCTACGATGACTTAGTCTCCTTTGGTCTCCTTTAAAGGTCGCCACTCTAAATTGTAATCATCTTCTTTTTTGAAGTAACGTCTGTATTACATAATATAAGAGATAAGATACAATCTTCTCTAGTCACAAGAATCTCACTAGCAGAGTGGTTAGCACGTCGGCCCAAGGAGGAGTGAGCGACAAGTTCAAATCAAGGTCGTTCCCTTTTTTTATATGTTAATTCTTTTCAAACACCAATTACGGTGAAGGTGAAATTGACGCAGATACTCTTTCTTTCTCCCCCCCCCCACACCCCCATTTTGCCAACTGGTCCAGAGAAGTGATAGGATCATAGCGTATTGAGAAAGCTAAAAGCATGAAATTACGCTAAACAAAAACAATTCGCAAAATATTTCTAATCACACAGATTTATTATTATTGTTAGTCTAGATCTATTACAAATTTAATTGCATATCTGAGCCAAACGAATTGATACAACTTCGCTTACCATAAGTTTGTTTTTTTCTGAGTAAATACTCTATATCACTTTGTTTTTAAGATAAAGACATGTATTATTTTTATCACACTTTTTTAAGCCTGTTAGCCAAAGGATCAATATTGCTGAGGTCTTTATTTTAGCGTTCAGGCATGACCTTTCAAATTGATGGAACGCGCTCTCTCGAGGCCAGCGAGCATGTCATTTGTTGAGTTTAAAAACACATTTTTAGGTTTTACGCGTCTCATCCGCTGACACTCTTTTTGCACTGGAATAAAGTATTATGGGAATGGACAAGAAAGAAGGGGGGAAGGGGGATGATCGTCTGGCTGGAAACATCCCTGTTTAGTTTGGGGAAGGAAGACGTATTTCCCAGACAACCCGTCCGTGCGTGAAATGGCGTCTGGAAAGAGGCTCTTTCAGGCAATAGAGTGTTCAGGACAGACTCCGACAGAGGTTGTGGAGATGACATTGATGGATGCAAATGATCTTAAGGGCATGTTTCAAAGCACTTGTACCAGGAGTATCTGTTTTCGTGTGCATGTGTTTATAAGTTTAAACGTATGTTGGGATTTAGACGATATTTATTGGTATCCCAACTGATTTTATCAACCAAAGTCCCTCTATAGACAGGGCCGGCCCTAACAACTGCGGGGCCCTATTGCCAGGGGCACAGTCATGAGTAGGGTTAAGCATAATGTCAAAATTAAAATTTTGTATTTCGAAAATACATTGATTTTGCAATTAAGTTTTATTAATTGAAATCTGACGATGCCCTTTCTTTTATCGCGCAGAATTGGCACCCCTAAATGAAAATTGTGTCTATTTTCGGGAGACTTTTTATTTCAGGAGATTTTCAATGACTTTTTTCGCTAATTTTGCAATTACAGGAGATTTAAAAAAGCCCCTGGGAAATCAGGAAGCCGAGGAAACCCTGTTATTATATATAAGTCATAATGTTTTAATTTAATAATTTACACCTAGAATTAGCTCGGGCCTACGAAAGTGCGGGGCCCACTGCGACCGCATAAGTTGCAATGGCCTAAGTCCGGCCAAGTCTGTAGACGCAGACGTTTTGATTTACCTAATAGCGTAAGCTATTGCTAAGGACCCCCCCACCTTTACAAATTCAACCTATTGCTGACGTAATAACCGTATGATATACCTTTTCATTCAAATTAAATGTTTAGGGCCAAAATCAATCGGTACACAATTTCAAAAGAATGTTCCATAAACAAAATAGCTATTTAATATTTTCATTTGTGCAAACTCACATAAGATCTGCATCGAAGAGTTTTAAATACGACACATTCATATTATGGGCGATATACGTATATAGTAGACGAAATGAGGGCGCAATGACACTATGGCTGAGAAAAAAAATATATTTAATTGGTGATGAAGAAACCGGACATAAAATGACAGTCCTCTATCTATCTATCTATCTAACTATCTATCTATCTATCTATTTATCTATCTATCTATCTATCTATCTATCTATCTATCTATCTATCTATCTGTCTGTCTGTCTGTCTGTCTGTCTGTCTGTCTATCTATCTATCTATTTATCTCCTTCTCTCTTTCTCTCTTCATCTACCTATTTATAGTTCAATAGTTGATATTAAATCTTAGTTCGACCTTGACCTGCCTCAAGAACAGTACATTGTTTCAACATCATTAACTACTTACCGCCCCTCCTCGTCTCTTTGTCACTCGGACTATGGCCTACCAAGTGGACAGACCAATCAATTGTCATGAATACGTTACAAGTGGCACTTACTTAAAACAACACTCTCTCCAGCCCTGGACATAACTTGTCCAAGCGTTGACCGTGAACACCACCAGACTGCCATTAGTGCTTGATAAAGAAGTAATTGGTATAAAATTGTGATACAAACGAGAATGGTACTGTTATGTCTAAAACAAAGGAAATTTTTTTAAAAAGTACTACCCCCAGAGTACAGAAAAGGATGAGTAGATATATTCACTATAGCAAGTAATCCTCTTTCGTGCAATGTTGGAAATAGATGTGTCTGTAAAAGTGTTATATATGTTTGGGATGTTTCTTCAGATTAAGATAATTACATCCTAGCTCATACCTCCTGCAGGACGACGGTCGAAGTCAGCGAACAGGGTTTTAAACCCGAGACCTTTGTGACCGCTGAACGTCAGTCCAGACCGCTGGCCACACGACCAGGCAGACATTTGCGTATAGATCACCACGTACAGAGTACTGTCGATATGGGTCATCGTTACGTAGAAGCCCCTGACATCTAGTCTAACCCTTGTAGCTGTATACATTAACTAGTTACGTCAATTTTAACTCTTTCTCTCCTAACTAACGATACCAACGTTGATTCCACCAGAATGTGGTAAATAATTACGGAGAGAAAGAGTTAATGCAGCTCAGAACAACTGTATGAAAGACAAATGAAATGGTGTCAAACGATCTAAAACAGTGATGCCCAACCTTAATTCGACCTGTGGGCCATTTTAATTTATGACACTCGTGTTGCGGGCCACATGAACGAAAAGGTTCAAAAATACGAAATGAAATTTTTTCTGAATTTGAAACTATTTGATTAGAAATCTGTACTTACGTTAAGGAATTGGATATCTGAAGTGATTTTTTTTTCACGCGTCAGAAAATGGCTTAATTTCTGTAGTCAAAATAATAAGAGCAACATTACAACTAGCTTTACAACCGACTCATTTTCTGTGTTGCTTTTAGCTAAATATTTTCATTTATCCTCCAATCTCTAGGCGTAGTTTAACAATCTTTTATTGGCGGCTCAGAGCAAGAATTTCGTCATGTTTCTTTCATAATGACGTTTATATGTTGTTCTTTTTTAACAGCCACACTTTCTTTACAAATAAAATATGTTGGCTTATTACCATGTTCCACAAAAAAAAAAAAAAATTAAAAATTAAAGATCCGTTCTCTTTTTCTGGTATATGCTTTTGTCATAAACACACTAATGTTAAAGGTCATGGTACCAATCGATTAAACAAAAATTGAGGGCCCTAACGTAGGTAAAGATACTTAAGTCAACCTTTTTTTTTTTGGAAGAGAGGGTGTCTACTCTTTGTGCCGACATTTCGGCGGGCCGGATGGAGCCACGTCAGATGTGGCCCGCGGGTCGTAGTTTGGGCATCACTGATCTAAAACAATATTTAAATTCCTTTATAACTACTGTATAAATCCTTTCAATTAGGTCTCGGGTTATTGTTATAGAAGTCCAATTATAACTCTCACTTAACCCCTCATATGCAATGGATACTCATGGTTACATCAGAATATATGCTGCCAATGCAGTTTTTCTAGAAACAAATTGTCGCATGCCAATAAAACATGCTTTTCCTTTTTGTTCACAGTTGTTGTACCGTCTCTCTTTATGAACACAAAAGAACTTATTTCTAAATCAAGTATACCGGGGAGGGCGTGGGTTTGAATCTTCCTTGTCATTTTTTTTTCTTATGCTTTTATTTAACTTTTGGAAGTATTTATGATAGCTAAGACAAACAGACACAAACACTCTTTTGTTCCCCTGGCAATCAAATCATTAAATAGGAACAATCTGGTATAAACTTTGTCAAATGTAAATTATGAGTGAGTCTGGTGTGAATGTACACTTTGGTTTCTTATAGTTATAATGTTTTTTGTTTGGTGTAATGCACAAATTGTAAGACAAATTTCCATACGGACAATAAAGATTAGTATTATTATTATTATTATTATTATTATTATTATTATTATTATTATTATTATTATTATTATGTTAGAAATGAACGAGTTGTCGAGTTTAGTTAAAGAGTCCCTTTAACAGTTTCCACTGAGGAATTTTCTGGTGATGTGGCAGGTCTGCAGCAGTACCGCCCTCTGACAGGCAACGAGAATGTTCCTAGGAATGTTAAGAGCCTTGAAGGTGTCTTTGAGGTCAGTTGTTATTATGCCCTCAGTTGATATAACAATGGGGTATGTTGTTATTTTGGACAATTTCCACAGACGCTTAATCTCCAAGCCCAGGTTCCCACATTTTCTTTGTTTTTCTATCTCAGTTTTTCTTTAAGTTATGAGACAGTGATACGGCGATGTCGATTTATTATTTTTATTATAAAAGAGCGAGTATTCATTCTCTGGCGAAGCCAGGGTCGAGTTTCGTTAAAGGGAAACAAAATTCATCGTAGTCCCTTTATCAGTTTCCACCGAGGAATTTTCTGGTGATGTGGCAGGTCTGCAGAAGTACCGCCCTCTGACAGGCAACGAGAATGTTCCTAGGAATACCAAGGGCCTTGAAGGTATGTGTGAGGTCAGTTGTTATTATTTCCTCGGTTGATCAATTTCTATAGGGGTCAAATAGCATTTTTTTATTATTACAGACCGTCTATCTACAACATTCTGCTCCGTAAGGCTCAGATTTGGATATATTTTGTTGAATTCCTGGAAGAGTTTTTGCCTATAACCTGGGAGAGGTTTATGATCACAATTGTTTACACGGAAGAACGATTTGATAATGTCTATATTCATTTCTCTCGTCCATTTGATCCTTTTGGCTCCTCCTGTTCTACCACCAACAGCGCCTCTCAATTGTGTGGGGTGCGAGTCAGGGAGTAGACCGACCTCTTGTGTTTGGTCATGAGGTTACGAATTACCTTCAGTAAACACTCGACTCATTGGTGAATAATAATAATTTATTTAGACTCTACCGCCTGTGTAATTTATTCCTTATTCATCATTGTCCTGGAAGAAGCAACGGGCCCGTTTCAAGTCTCCTTAAAATGAACGTGCATTGATTTATTGACTTTGATCTACAATCTTCGTACAGAAGCTTTTAAGATCTAGATCTAGCAAACATGGAAGTGACGCAGCAAAAATGGCGTTCCTAGTCTATGATAAGAGATTACATCAAATCTATGAAAATCTTTAAATCTAATGAATGTAGTCACCCTAAATAGATAGAGATCTACAGCCATGTAGCAGTACTTGTGTATTCTTCAAGTCTAGTGTAGAAATACTTCCTTGATCTCGCTAAAAAGTGGACAAAGCCAGAGAGAGTGAAGACTGGGGTTTTAAATCTCTGGATTTTTTAGGGTGCCACCCTACTCTATTGGGTACCTGACTTTAGTTGGGGTCAAGTAAAGGCGGTTGTGCTGACCACATGACATCCTGCTCGTTAACCGTTGGCCAAAGAAACAGATGACCTTGACATCATCTGGCTTATAGATTGCAAGGTCTGAAAATGGAACTTTAATTTTTTTTTACCTATAGAAACTAGAGCTGTGACTTGTTGGTTTGAAATAGAACAATATACAATCATTACTCAATACTCTGGGCAGCAGCTTGACAGCGAACAAGTAGAACCGCTTTTATCCGAACGTCAGTTACACAGAACGTCAAATATCCGGATTGCCTTTTTTTTTTTCAATACGTATCCCAGTTGCGACCTGCATATTATTCCGCATCTCGTGCAGACAAAGTCGTTTACTTGCCTGAGTCGCCCTGAGTAGGGCAAATTGTAAGTATGTTTCCACACAGCCTTTGTAACCTTGTTTTTTTAACTTATATATTTTTAGGCCTATTGCTTGAAGATGGTAAACCGAATCCTAAAAATTCAAAATGTAATCTAAGAGATTATAACCGCAATTAAGTATGGAAATTATCCCATATAACTAACCTTTAATTAAATGAGCGATCTATCGTATCACAAGCTCTCAACCTGTGGGTCGCGACCCCCTTGGGGGTCGATTGACCATTTGCCAGGGGTCGCCTAAGACCATTGAAAATATGGATTGGTATTGTCTATTCTTCTATTACCGTATGTGTGTGTGTGTGTGTGGGGGGGGTCGCGGCAGAGTGGGGGATTGTAAAAAGGGGTCGCCGAGCTTAAAAGGTCGAGAACCGCTGTTAAATCTACATAGTACAAGTGTTTAAACAAATGCAGCTCACATTCAGCCAGTCTAAGAAAAGATCTAATTTTGTCATTATTTACTCCGTAATTTTAATCTCATGCTTTACCGAGACAAAGGTATACGCAAACTATCGTATAGAGATAAGTAGATCGTACTATGAAAAACTTAAAGCAATAAAATTAAAGGAATTACAAAATAAAAAAGACAATAAAAAAACAGCATGTTTATTTATCACAAAGATTATATTATTAACAACAACAAAATACAATAATACTGTCACTTTATTTTCACAAATAAAAGACAATACATTTGCAGGTATTTTTTTATCAAACATTTGAGACGTTATCATTAGTCAAGACCTACTTGATCCAAACATGACACATTGGTTTCTTTCCAATCATAATGGTAAGGCTGTACACTAAAGAACAGACTGCAGTTAAATCTGAAACTTAAAACTTGATGAACAGTGGAAAAGGTTAATTTTACAATTTTAGCTGATGAATGTATAGATCAAGAATGTGTACATTATTTATTTAGTTAAAACCGATCATCTTATTAGATGCAGTGTATATACAAATGTAATGTTCCACTTTTAAATTGAATACATTGGGATGTGTGGCCGAGAGGTTAAGTACGTTTGGGCTTGGCTTGGCTACGTGTTAAGGGGGCTCGAAGTTCGACACCCGACTCGAGAAGAGTTGGGTTTACTGAGCGCTTTAAGACCAGATACAGTATCACCCACCTGTGACCTAATGAGAATGTGGACCGATATGCTTTGAACATGCTACAAGCTTGAAGGTTGCGCTACATAAAAGATATTTAAAAAAAAAACATAATTTCGACATTTGTCTAAGTTCTGAAAAATTGAATTAATCCTACTCTGCAGTATACACAAATGTAATGTTCAACTCTTTCCAGAATGCAGTATGTCCTACGTCAGCATACTTTTAAGAAAATAAAAACAATTTCATTTTGGGATGAACGGGAGTGTATTTGTGTGTTTGTGAGAGAGGTGTGGGGGAGAAGGGAGAAGTGAGAGAGAGGGAGAGAGATGAAATATGTAGAGAGAATGTGCTATCAGCAATAGCAATAAGCACTATTTATCAAAAGTGAACAATTAGCTGACAAGACCAACCAGGGCAGTCCAATATAGTACAAGCGAATACAGATTTATAGTCAACATTGCAGGCTTAATGCCTTTAACAATTTGTACAACTAATTTCTTATTTTGTAGCATTTCAAATGTACACAGCGTACAAAGCAAATACAATTCAAACATTATACAGTATACAGACTTGATATATGATGTCCATTTTTAATATAAACAACAGTTTATGGAGTTGGTATTTAAAATGGTGGGCTCAAGAAGCACGCAGGCTGTAGAATGGAGGAGTGGTAGCTGAACGGTAATGCACTTGTCTTCCGAACCTGGGTCCCGGGTTCGAATCCTGGTGAAGACTGGAATTTTTAAATTCGGGATCATTGGGCGCCTCTGGGTCCACCAAGCTCTAATGGGTACCTGACATTAGTTGGGTAGAAGAAAAGGCGGTTGGTCGTTGTGCTGGCTACATGACACTCTTTTTCACAACGGACCTAAGAAACAGATGATCTTTACATCATCTGCCCTATAGATCACAATGTTTGCAAGGGGAACAACTTCTGTATACTACATGAAAAGGCAAGCAAGTTTTAATATAACAATTCGAACTAAGAAGGAGATAGTATTCCGCAAGTGTCTGACAACACCAGTGTGAGACTCGTCTAGTCAATTTTTCAGTTAGTCTAATGACCCTTCGGTCCAGTGGTCACTTGGGTGCTCGAAGTTATCCCTGTATCCGGTGGGTGTAAGTACATTCATCCTAAGCTAACAAGGTAATCATATATCATCGGCGTGATAATGAATGCTGTCGTCACTCTGGGTCTGCGCTGCTTATACAACAGCCAAGTGTCACGACACGGGGGGTGTGGATGGGGTGTCGGTCTGGGGGGAAACTCGTTCTCAAGCTATCTCTCCCTCACAGCTATCTTTCCCTCACAGCTATCTCTCCCTCACAGCTCTCTCTCCCTGACAGCTCTGTCTCTCTCCCTCACATTTATCTCTCCCTCACAGCTATATCTCCCTCACATTTATCTCTTCCTCACATTTATCTCGCCCTCACAGCTATCTCCCCCTCACATATATCTCTCCCTCACATCTATCTCTTCCTCACATTTATCTCTCCCTCACAGCTATCTCTCCCTCACATCTATCTCTCCCTCACAGCTATCTCTCCCTCACATTTCACTCTCCCTCACATTTAACTCTTCCTTACAGCTATCTCTCCCTCACATCTGTCTCTCCCTCACATTTATCTCTCCCTCACAGCTATCTATCCCTCACATTTATCTCTCCCTCACAGCTATCTCTCCCTCACGTCTATCTCTCTCTCATATTTATCTCTTCCTCACATCTATATTTCCCCCACATCTATCTCTCCCTCACAGCTCTGTCTCTCTCCCTCACATCTATCTCTCCCTCACAGCTCTCTCTCTCCATATTTATGTCTCCCTCACAGCTATCTCTCCCTCACAGCTATCTCTTCCTCACAGCTATCTATCCCTCACATTTATCTCTCCCTCACAGCTATCTTTCCCTCACATCTATCTCTCTCTCATATTTATCTCTTCCTCACATCTATATTCCCCCACATCTATCTCCCCCTCACAGCTATCTCTCCCTCACAGCTCTGTCTCTCTCCCTCACATCTATCTCTCCCTCACAGTTCTGTCTCTCTCCATATTTATGTCTCCCTCACATCTATCTCTCCCTCACATCTATCTCTCCCTCACAGCTATCTCTCCCTCACATCTATCTCTCCCTCACATCTATCTCTCCCTCACAGCTCTGTCTCTCTCCATATTTATGTCTCCCTCACATCTAACTCCCCTCACATCTATTTCTCCCTCACATCTATCTCTCCCTCACATCTATATCCCTCACATCTATCTCTCCCTCACATTTATCTCTCCCTCACATTTATCTCTCCCTCACAATTATCTCTCTCACATCTATCTCTTCCTCACAGCTATCTCTCCCTCACAGCTATCTCTCCTTCAGTACCCGTGACAGAGTTCGTCTTACGTAGCGCTGAAGCTAAAGCACAGTTTGTTTGTTTGTGTGTGTGTCTTGCTGCACTTTTTATGCTAATGCTCTTATGCAGTGTTCCCCAAACTGTGTTCCTCGGAACCCTAGTGCACCGCGAGGCCTGAAAAGGTGTTCCACCAACTACTTGAATAATTAACAAGTAGGCCACTACGTGAATTAATATCTTTAACATATAAGCTAATTGTTCCGCTAAATACTTAGAATGGGCAAAGCTTTACGTTAAAGAAAAAAAGTTTGGGAATCACTGTGGGGTGGCCCCGGGGGGGGGGGGCGGGGTCAATAACCTTAAAGAAATATCGATACGTTCTTAGAAAGTTATTTTTAGAAGAAATTTTGTCTCTCTTCGCCTTTATTGAAATAGGGGAGAGGAAGGATCAGTAACCTTTTAGTTAGAACATCACGTTCTTAAACAAAATAATTTTAGAACAGTTTTTTTTGTTTCTCTACAAAATCTGTTTTATCCTCCATGAGACAAAGGACTTTCTCTCTTTGCTAAATATGTCATGGGTCATAAAGAACGAAATTCGTTTGTCAAACTCAACACCGTCGAGAAAAAAAACAAAAACTTTCCGTCATAGACATGCATACAGTTAGTTGCCATTGTATTTGTTCACCTTCGCATGTGTACATTATTAACTAAGGTTGTCAAATATAGATAACATGACGTCATTATTACGCTATTTTTTTTTTGGTCTCTTAATTTCACTCTTCAAATAGAATCTTTTTTTTTATTGATATCTCTCTTTCTGTGTCTACCTTTTTAATTATTCGTCCTAATCTATTGCTTTTCCTATCCTTTACTTAGCCTCACTGTTTTCTATATATTTCTTTTTTTTCTTTCTCTCTCTCTCTCTCTCTCTCTCTCTCTCTCTCCTAATGTTTATTTTTTCATCTTATACAATATATATCTAATAAGTATTAATATAGCCCCATAAATAAGGCCTTCTGGATCTGTAAACGATCCATGTCCTTCAATTTCATATATATTTTTTTTTTTAGATATTCTCGTATATTCATCTTTACTGCCAAACCTGAGTCAGTTATGCGCCCCTGTGTTATATCAATCTTATACATTGCTTACTTCCCTTTATGGATTGGGGTGACTGTTGAAAGGCCGTTGACACATCTTTTGTATGGCAACTTTTCGACGTCCATGAATCAGATTGAAGAGATTCCAAAAAAAACAAAAAAAAAAAAACAGTCAAAATACACGTCATAAGCTCATGAGAAAATCAAAGCGATCGGGCGTACTGTGGTGGGGAATGTGTGGGAGAGGAGTAATCAAAATGTCCTCCCCCCTCCCCTTCTCACACATAGAAATGGGACAAAATATTTTGTCCAGATTCTGCGTCAGTTCAAGTTATAGTCCTCTGGTCATCAACCGACATAGAAAGTAATTGTCAACTCAAGTACTACAGGGTCGTCAACTAGTCAGAACGTCAACTAGTTAGAACATCAACTAGTCAGAACGTCAACTAGTCAGAACGTCTAGGCAGAGACAACGTGTTCGCAAATAAAACCATACAACGGAATCATGTCCGTAACAAATGGTTCACAAAAAGTTTATATTCTTCAAGTAGATATGTATTGCAACTAGATTTTTGTTTTTAAAAAATGTTAGAAACTTATTCCAACAACATATCTAGAAATAGATGCACTATGTCACGTAAATACATTTTATTTATTACAACTTATTTTTTGTTCTTATCGTCTAGATATAATTACATTTTGAGTTAATTACATGTACACTGTTTTCAGAAATAGAACAAATCAATGGTTAAAATGTATGAGATTTAAGTGTCAACACAGAGCCGAGTCAAATGTCGTCGTGTTTGTTGTCTATTTTTTTAAAATTACAAACTAAAGTTTGTTATTTTAAATTTACTTACTAGACCTTGACGGTCGGTAATCGCTATCAGTAGTCGAGTTGTTATACAAGTTTTACGTAACACGCAGACCTTTAATCATGTACTGAAATACAAACACAAGAAAACGTGAAGAAATATTGAAACAATCAAGGCCGGCTCTGCGAAGTGACCAGATGAGGCATTCGCCCACTGACATATTTAGTGTAGTCAAAAATGTTTATAAAAATATCTGACATGTTCCGGATGTTCCTTTAGATTCTGAAGATAATTGTATTCCATCCCAACTTTCACATCTGGTTGGAACTAGGGGCCTTTGAGACCACCGGACGACAGTCTAGAGCGAATACCAGACGACAAAACAGCGTAAAACATCCTAAGACAGAAATGGCCTGCGCAATGTGTACGCTACAGATTCCACGTCATTCTCATGCCTGTCGTAGACTGATGAGTCACAGTATTTGCTATGAATGCAATACTGTATACATAATGATATTCTTTGACTTGAAGTATTATACACAACTCGACAATGGAATGGTATTGATGAATAAATGAATCACTTTTTAAATTAAAATATTAACCATTACTTAAAAACGCACATAGACTACGGATAGACATGATATTTTGATTTTGATTGTAGTCAAAGTAGCAGCACATCAATTAAAACTGTCCGATCATTATTCCTCTCGAAATTCCCTCTGTAACATATGTGACTTAAACAGAACAATGCGGTACATCAAACTGAATGGTAAGTGGTCTCACTAATGGTTCTGTTATTCCTGTAGTAGCTGTGGTTCAGGCTGGTCATCGTCCTTGACCTATTAAAGTATCTCTTCGGGCAGAAGAGCCTGAGGAAGATGTTGCGAAACTTGCGCCCCCAGAGGCAGTAGAAGAAAAAGTCGGTGCTGGCGTTGATGCACAGCATGGTGTCGCTGGCTACCAGGAGGAACGAGAAGAACGGGTGATCGTCCGGGAGCTCCACAATCTGGGACATGTTGTAGATGGCGGGAATCAAGCAGCACACGAAGAAGCAGGCGGTTATCCCCAAGACGATCAGAGTTACCCCATCTTCCAGATCTGTGGCTCTGGTGAAGTTTTGCTGTGAATTCAAAATAAATTAGTATTACAAACTTTATTAATAGATTATACATAATATTAAAAGCCAAAACTACTATTATCACAGGATAAACAATTATATAATGTACACTATAAGTATTTCGCAAATATTGGAAACTTCCCTCCGTTCAATCTAATGGTTTCCTGTTGGTCATTTACAACTTTAAATGTCATTTAGATGGTGCCAAGTTTAATCCATTCCCGCTCTCATCTATTGACATTGTTTGAAAACATTTTTATTAGACTTGAAAATCTTTCTTTTGGAACGACTAAAAGTTGGCAAGTAAAATCAACTAAATATTTTGTTCAGTCTAGGAGAAATGAATCCTCATCCTAGCCACTAGAGCAGGGGTTCTCAACCTGTGGTTCGCGACCCCCTTGGGGGTCGATTGACGATTTGCCAGGGGTCACCAAAGACCATCGAAAAAATAGATTGTTTTGTCTATTCTTCTATTGCTGTGTGTGTCTGAAAAGGGTGGGGGGGTGGGGTCGCGGCACAGTAGGGGTTGTAAAAAGGGGTCGCCGAGCTTAAAAGGTTGATAACCGCTGCACTAGAGTTATTTACATGTCTTTCTCTAATAACATAGTACCATATTCTTTATAGAAACAAAAAAAAAAAAAAAACAACAACATTGTAATAAGCAATTTAAAAATAGGTCTTCTAAAATCATTCCGCTACTGAAGAAAAAAACTTCTTTTTTAATCAACCTAAGTATGGATGGTAGTTTAAGGTGAGCTTCGGATTCTCGTGAAGATACCCCTGAAGTTGAATAGGTCTATCATTCTCTTTCGCCCTGCGGAAGATTATACCCCCCCCCCCCGACAAAAAATATATAACAATTAATCGAAAATATAATTTTTAAACAGATGATAGGACCTACTTTAGTAGCTTCCCGGCTTTAATCATTCTCCCTGCTTACCCAGGGTACAAATTAACTCTTTCTCTCCGGAGTTATTTTCCACGCTTTGAAGGAATTCTTCATTTTGCTCATTACTATTTCACTACCCTGTTATGATTGGGCTTCAATAGCTTTTTTGTATGTTATAAGAAAATGTTTTATTTGGTAAAGAATTAAAGGGAAATGCAGGCTCTTTTTATATCAAGGTTTAAAAAAATTAAATATTAATTTAATTTAATGAGGTTAAATCAACGATGGTATCGTCGATTAGGAGAGAAAGAGTTAAGTCATCGATCCTTACTGTGAGATGTGTACAAAAAGAAGTTATCCATCTACCAAGGGTACAAAGTGTGGTGCTGACTCACCTGGTGCTCATGCCTGACACTCAGCATTCGTGTCTCCACTCGCCTTCTTTTGATGGCAAGCAGCAGTTGAATGTTCAGGATGGGTATCAGGGCGTAGGGCAGCAAGTAGAAGAGGACGCCACTGATGTACAGCTCGTACACCCGGAAGTAGAGGTAGTAGTAGTAGTCCGACTCTGTGTCCCCCACGTCTGTCGAGTTGCTGTGAATCCAGGGGAAGGATTCATTGCGGCAGTTTCTCGTAAAGTTGGACATCTGTTGAGACAATGCACACAATGAGAAGAAGCACTCTATGCAAAGTAGTAGGCCTAATGGATTTAAGGCCTTGTGATACATGGGGGCAGATGAGGTAAAGCTCATCGGATTATGTAATAGAAAAAAAAAGTAAAGTTCTTTCAGACCATACGGTCCATAAGGTCTGTGATGTAAAGGTCGTTTCTGTGGCCAACGTTTAACTAGGATGTCATGTGGCCAGAACAACGAAGCTACTTCCTTTTACCTTTTCCTACTAATGTAAGGTGGATTAGAACTGGGTGGACCACTCAGCCACAGCGCCTCCTGATTATGTACAAGTAAATATATCAGAGCGTGATGTGGCCAGCAAAACGACCGACCGCCTTTACTTTCACCAAATAATGTCAGCTGGGTGCACTCAGAGTCGCCCTAATGAACCCGAAATCTACAGTCTTCACATTATTTATTTTATTTTCTATATTAAGCGCCGTGTGTGTCTACACTATTTTCCCCACTGTCTTGTAGCACAGTGACTTTCCTAAGTCCAGCAACATCTGCTACTCCTCAGTTTACCCATCTGACCAATGGCTCAATTCAGGTCTGTCAATCTGGACGAGATGCTCCTTTTGTCTTGCGAGGTGGCCTGACTAGACCCTTTGTCTAGACCCTGGGCTCACGTCACGCTTGACCTCTGGCCTTGTTTGCGAAAAAGTAAGACGCGCTTATCTTGACCGGAAGTCACATATCTATTTTGACGTATCACGTGTTATTTTATGCGCAATTCTATAAACATTTAAGTCTTCAATTTCTTCAATCAAGAACAGTCACTCCTTTTTATTTCATTTACAGATTCCATTTGTTGTGCTCCCTTATTCTTATTCTTAGACATTGTGGTGGTAAGAGCACTATTCATTGATGGACTTTTGTAATTTGGATCTTCTTTATTTCAATTGTATTTAATATGTACAGTATGTGTAATGTGTATTTCTCACAGTAGTATGCAACATATCGTTACTAGGTGTATGTTATGTGTATATATCTATTAACGGACCTCATTCACCAAAAACGAGCAGTCATTCGGTAATACTTATTTATGGTAGATGAGGTCCATTGCAATAACCTATGTACACAATGTGTTTAATTAATAATTGACGCAACCTTGTAAATATTGGTACATTTTATATTATTTCTTTTAGCTCGGCTGATCTCCTTGGTGATCTTTTTAAAGCATTGACACTGCGCTTAGAAAATAGTAAAGAAGTATCTCCCCTTGTCCATTTTACTTAGATAATAGTTGTGTCCCTTGAACGGGCACTCTCGACTTGTAAGTTTGATTCCGTTGTCCTTGGCTGACGCCGTATGTAAACAATGACGTCATGGACGATGACCACTATCCACTGTTCTAGTTTATACCTAGCCCCCCCCCCCTTATTTTCCCTTCTATTATCATCATTCCCCCTTGCACTAATCTGATCTCATTGAACTATCAAGTTTTTTAAGTGTCATTTGACCTTATGTGATTCTCTGATTGACGGCTATGCCCAAAGAGAACACAATGCACTTTTAAATAATATATTTTGAGCTCGGGTTTTTTTTTTTTAATTGCGACAAGAGACACCGACTGGTTTCTGCCTGTTGCTGTATCCTCGTACTTTCTGTTTTCTCGGTACCAGAATACCTGTGACTGGATCCTCTTATCCTGCTACTGGATCTGGATTCTGAATAGCGTTCCTGTGTTTGATCCTTACGCATTCCTGGAACTGAATCCTTTCTAAACTCCGCGACTGGAGGAAGAAACCGCTACCATCTCAAGACAATTCTCAGCCCCCGCAGCCCGCCCATTCATCGTTGGTTTTGCTTTACCTCCGCTGCGTCCTCAACACTTTGAGGACATACAACAGCATCTGGGTAATTCTAATCTCGGAGTTTTCAGCTGAAGTTGGCACCTCTCAACGCTGATACTCACGCTAAGGGACTTAAACAGTCTACAGCACCAAGCCAGAGTTATAACCGTCTGAGAGGACTACAGCAGATTACGTCCTACGCGTCATGCATCTAGTCATGCATTCTAACCAATGACTTAAATTCTGCCAAGTCACTGGTTTTCCTGGCTAGCTCAAGCAACCCATTCCATGCTCTAATAGCACTAGGGAAGAAAGAGGATTTATACATATTTGTCCTAGCATATATCTTTATTGTATACTTTCTGTGTGTTCTGTTCCCCAACTGAATCCCACCCTTTTAATGCGCTCCTGTCTATGGTGTCGTTAGAAACCCCTAGACCTAGCATCACCAGAATAAATCTTTTCAATAATAAATTGCCTGTAACAACATATACCTCTAGTGGCGCATGACCTATAGAAGATTTAACAAGGATTCTTTCTAGGAGGGGAGGGGAGGTGAGGAGCAGGATGGGGCTGGGTAAAAAATGCTCCGATTTTTTTAAAATTCAAAATTTATTAGTTATAAAGAGAAAAAGAATAAATTGTATAAACGAGGTGTTTTGTCAATTAAATCCACAACTCCATAGAATTACATTGACGCTGATCTCCAGAAACGATTTTCCTAGAAATATAACAGATGATGCATATCGCTGAGAAAAGAATTACTAGTTCGGAGGCCAGACAGGGAATACTCTGGTTTGACCGTTGTAATTTTTTTAAAGAAAAAAAGAAATTTAAATTCGCCTGGAGAACTAGATCAACATCTAGCATCACTTTTGAAAGGTTTTATATATAGCTACGTTTCTCCTACTATCCAGGCTCTCTGCAAACTGCACCACACAACACAACGAACTTGGAGAACCTCACAATTCGGGGCTCCAAAGTATCAGTAACAGCTTCATTTCAAAAACATCACAAATACTCTTAGAGTTGGGAACAACTGTCCAAAAACCTAGTCCCTGCTCCGGACTGACTTCACACACCGTACTGGTCACATTGCGAGGTAATGTGAAGTCCCTTGACTCCAACGAATTCGCTCTTCCCTACAGGCCTTCTAGAACCGGATGGAACGTCGCTTGACCGCTCAGGTTGATCATATTCGCCGTGACTTGCGTGCGTGATATTTACAACACAGGTCCTTGCCGAACTGGCGTGTACTGTCCCACGTCACAGTTGACCGCTCGTCTAGCGCTGGCCTGGACTGGAGCAATTTGCGTAGTCTAAAACACACACAGCACTACCCCCCCCCCCCCCATCAGTCTCACCTCCGGGTTTATAACAATATATATATATATATATATATATATCCTCCTTCGTGGTCAAAGATGAGCACATGTCTCATTTCCTATGAACTCGAAGATGACTACAAAATCAAATCCTCGCTTTAAAAAGCCGGCCGCATACGTGGCATGGGTTGTTTTGATCAGTTGCAGATAGGCCTGCTTCTTCTCTCAGCTTTTTGTTGGTTCGGCGCTCTTTCACCATGGCCACTCTTCTTGCTTCAAATCTTGAGACTCACAGCTTCACGCCATGAGGAGCGATCGAGAGCTAGTCTTTCCCAGCTGTGAATGTCGATATCGCATTCCTTGAAGGAGCTCTTGAGAGTGTCTTTGTAGCGCTTGTATTGACCTCCCTTTGAGCGCTTTCCCGCACACAGCTCCCCGTACAGAAATCGTTTGGGAAGTTGATTGTCTGGCATGCGGACTACATGTCCCGCCCATCGAAGTTGTGACCTTTTTACTAACTCGATGGTCCGACCACATGCAAAAACACAGAAATCTTAAAGCTATCCAACATGAAAGGGCTTATCGTTTTCTTGAAAAGACTATCGCTTTCGGGAATCTCCGAATGTAAGGATTAATTGATTCAAGAGTATAATAATGTTTAATTATTTTCTTTTTATTATAAGTTATATAATGAAGGTACCTACTTTAAAAAAAAGGTACTTTCAATTATTTTCTTCTTTATTCCTTAATTAATCCATAAGAACACCTCGATTAACAACGCTCTATTAATCACTAGATCCAAACTACAGGATTTGTATTCACGAGTGTTATATGCTTTAATTTGTTGCTGCAATTAAAGTAGTAAAAAATATGAATATTTCGAGCAAAAGTAATTAAACGTAACAATAGGACCACAGGCTGAAATGTCAATCTTGTAATT
Source organism: Biomphalaria glabrata (assembly GCF_947242115.1). Taxonomy (NCBI): domain Eukaryota; kingdom Metazoa; phylum Mollusca; class Gastropoda; family Planorbidae; genus Biomphalaria; species Biomphalaria glabrata. Next base: position 42,277,578 of record NC_074717.1, on the reverse strand, counting down.
CATTTATGTAATTTGAGACTGTATTTTAATAAGTGCAATTATATTTGCCTTGTGCAGGTCATTAGTCATCTTACACGCAGTTGAAAATTAGCATATATATTTTGAAAAGACCGCTGGATTATACAGTTTCTAAATTTGAGATTGTAATAAGACTATTTTGAATTACTTGTGTATAGCGCAACGTTCATTCTTTGTGGCAATGGTTCAATCTCTTTTTTTAAAACCATTAGAGGGAAGGGGGAAGAGGGGAGAAGGTTCCCGTGCTGCCTTTAGGTGCTCAGCAAAAACAGCTCAGCTCGAGTTGAGTTTCGAACTCTAGTCCCGTTGGTAGGTAAGCCAAGCGGTTTCAGCCTCTCAGCCACTCATTCAACTATTAAGCCATTACATTCTTATCTATAGATTAACAACGAAGCCAATGATGGAAAATAATTACAATCACACAAAAGGGCAGTACAAATATCATAGCTGTACATTCCAATTGACTTCAAGACTCTTCTTCAGTATTAGAACTATTCAAGTAAAGTTCCCCTTTCAGACCTTGCAGTCTATAGGGCAGATGATATTGAGGTAATCTTTTTTCTATGGCCGAAGATTAACGAGGTTGTCATGTGGCCAGGATAAACCGAATCCTGGTGAAGATTGGGATTTTTAATTTCGGGATCTTTGGGCGCCTCTGAGTCCACCCATCTCTAATGGGTACCTGACATTAGTTTGGGAAAAGTAAAGGCTGTTGGTCGTTGTGCTGGCCACAGTTTCAGTTTCATCTCTTGGTTTTGGTCCACACCCGGTATTTAATTTTACCCGGTACACCCCCCCCCAAATCTGGGGGGCATTCCCCTATCCGCCTCCTGGAGAGGAGCTCGATTGGAGATAAAAAAAAATCCACACGAGACGAACTTAATTTGTCAAACCATATTCTTCCCGGACGCAAGAAAAAAACAACAACAACAATCCAGTGATTCATCTTGGCGCATCCATTGTCTTTCGAGATAGAAGGAGCCATAGATTTAAGTTCAGACTACTTCGTTTAAACCACGATGCACTAACCAACATAGTATGCACTGACCTACATAGTATATATCGTTCTCTTTACTTCCCTTCACAATAGCACCACTGAAAAAATATTATTTTGTTTCATTTTTCCTCTGTGTTGAGAGTGGTTACTAAGTTATGAAGAAAACAGAAACAGTCTAATCCAATTACTTCCTTTCAAGGACCATTATTAGTCTAATGGCGCGAGAGAATAAAGTCAAGGGAGTCCAGGGAGGTAACTAGAAGAATGTCGTGCGTGGTTGTCTCATAGTTTATCATAAACAGAGCTCCAATCTGGATCGAAAACTTGATGCAAGGTACGCGCGTCTGAGGCCCAAATACAAAGTCTTTAATAGTCAAATTTATGTAGAATAAAGAGTTGACACAAATATGTCTTGTCTTTTTTTTTTAAATTACATTTCCTCTTATCAGCTTTCAAATTCTTCATGCAGTCAAAAGACAACAACAAAAACTCTGGGTGGACACAGGTCTCGAAAACGATTGTTCAACTGCCCTATAGATCGCAAAGCCTGCAATAGAAGCTTTACTTAATTTTTTTTAAAAATTACATCCAATAAAATAAAAAAAAAAACACTCCTTTCAGACCATTTACTGCTGGGTAGACTACATGACGTCTTCAATAACACGTTTTTTTTTTTGTTTTGTTTTTTCCGAGATTTGAACCCTGGATGAATAAAAAATGTACTACTGTAGTAGGACAACTTTCAAAGAAAGGTAACTCTTACATTGTCAGGAAAGCGTTCTGTAAAATGTCAAAGTGCTCAGTTTCAGAATTATAACAGTAACTGGGTCAGTAACATTTATAAATATTGAAACAATATGAAAGCATCCTACAACACAATTGTTTTGTTTTTGTTTAATTGTTGTTTTTTTTGTATTTCTTAATATAACGGTACTTATACACCTTTTGAGAGATTTGAATTAATGTTATGATTATACACAAAAATTTCTTTTTTTAAGTTGTAGTAACTATTCAGAAAATCATATCCTTAATATATCCTTTAAAATAAAAAGATATATAGACAGATCTGTACTAGATTCAGTCCCATATGTGGCTTCTATCCTAATTGGATTAATTAATGCATATTAAATTTTTCGAATTTGTATAAATTTTGGTTATAGGCTGGGTAATAAAAATATTGCGACAAAAGCATCTTAAAATTGGTATTGTAAGTTATCAATATGACTGTAATATAATAAGAATTTTAAAGAATTTGTTTTTCGCTTTGTTTTTTTAGAACGTGGAGTTGCGTTCATTGGGACAGTAAATGTTACTGAGATTAATTGTATGGATTTTAAAACAAAAATACTAAAAAATAACAAGATTGCAAGGAGAGTTTGTGTTATAACACAAAGTCAGCGGCGGTCCCCATCAAATTCACCCATGTTTTGACCGTTTAAAGAAATTTGGCGTTATTTTTCACATAAAAGCAAACAGTGCAACACGCCGTCTTTGATAAGACTCTTCTAACTCTTCTGGAATAAGCAGAGTAGCGTTACGTGATCACCTAAGATAAGCCTTGAAACCTCCCGATACAGTGTGAGATGATTGCCTACTTTTATTGATTTTTACTCATAATGTAAAATCCCAATGCTAATTACATTTATTCAATTGTTATTGCACATTTTACAATAAAACTTAATTAAAATTAAAAACAGACTTAATACCATATGAACAGGTTTCTCTTGTTATACTTTAGATGGTATAACGTTGTGCTGTATCATTTGTACTTACAGTACCATCTAGATGTGTCAAGGCATATTTGGGCATATATCTCGAGATTTTATTATTACATCTTCCCATGTGTCTGCTTTTACCAAGTTATATTTTTTCCAACTTGGTTGTCTAACCCCAAAATGGTGAGACCGGTGCGGACCACACCCTCCCCCCTCCCATGACGCCACTGCTCCAAGATACCTACTTCTTCCCAACAATTTCGATTTATATATTGGAGTAGACCCAGTAAGAAATACAAAAAGGGGGGGGGGGGCCTGCACAACTTAACAGGTTTCCCATGCCAACAATAGGCTAATTCACTATAAACCACTATTAACCTACTAATCCTAATCATAATCGCTCTAGACTCTATTTACTTAATAGGTCTAGACTAGATCCAGAATATAGAATATATATATAATGTGTATCTAGACAAGATCTAGATTTCTTGACTAGTTCTAGATATGATATAGATCTAGTTTAGATCTGGATCTAGACTCTATATGTAATTGTCTCTTTGTAAAGTTAACATTGCGGCCTCGTTGTCCTGCGTCCGTTAGACAGTAAGGGCAGTTAGAACAGTTTATACTGCTTCCTATAATGTGACTTTCAGATTATCTGAGGATTTGGCATGATACTCTGAATCCTAGGCAGTTACAAGGTTGACCATGAGGAACTTGTCTGTTCTTAAGTTGTGTCCTATCTTTTGTCTTATATTCTGTCTTATGCTCTGTCTTATGTTCTGTGTCCTTATGTAATGTCTTATCTTGTATTCTTATCTTGTATTCTTATCTTGTATTCTTATCTTGTATTCTTATGTAATGTCTTATCTTGTATTCTTATCTTGTATTCTTATCTTGTATTCTTATCTTGTATTCTTATCTTATGTCTTATGTTGTGTCTTATCTTGTATTCTTATCTTGTATTCTTATGTTGTGTCTTATGTTGTGTCTTATGTTGTGTCTTATGTTATGTCTTATGTTGTGTCTTATGTTGTGTCTTATGTTGTGTCTTATGTTATGTTATTATGTTATGTCTTATGTTCTGTGTTCTTATGTTTTATCTTGTATTGTGTCTTATGTTCCGTCTTATGCTTTGTCTCATGTTATGTCTTATGTTGCGTTCTCTTGCAAATGTACTCTCAAAATTTGGCTTAATTTGGGTTCAGCCGGATGAAGCCTAAAGACGTATTCCTGAACGCCAGCCTCAGGGTATCCCCTGACCATCTGGTGACTGTAAGTTTCTCTCTCTATGTGTTTCTTCATGGACAGAGAAGTGAAACTGTTTCAGAGTTGGTCCTCATTTCTACTTCTAGGTGGAACTTTAAATTTTTAAATTATAATTATTTTTTCTGAATATTGAAACTACGTGCATTGGGAATTTCGGGGTGAAGCGCTGGATCACTTCTTACTTAAGTTAGACTTGGATCTCCATCCAACGCGAATTTCGGCGATTTGGGCTGCCAGGTGTCTCCGTAGAAATCGGTCTCTTGTTATGTTGACAACTCCTTCCCAACAGCTTATTACTGCCCTGGGATCCCAGAAGTGACGTGATGCTATACGAGTACGTTTCTGTAAATTTCTGTCATATACCTGGTGTTGGTTGTCCTGTCGGATTTAGCGCAACAGGCATTGATTATCCGCCGTGTCTGGTGCTATCTATGTGTTACTATTGTTGCCGTTTAGGATTATGTAACAAGTTGATGGTTTAGAGGATGGAGTCGCAAGCCCCACACTCAACCCTCCTCGCTCCTCTTTCGGGGTTAGGTTTATTTATATGTATTTTGTTATAACTTGTTATTTTATATATGTAAAGAGAAAGAGAAAAAAGACCCCAGACAGAGACAGAGGGAGTTTTGTTTTTTCTTTTATTTCTGTTTTAATATTCCTTTGTTTCGGTTCAAATGAAATCGAAACCTAACAAAATTATTGCCATCATGGTCATATTTCAAGACTTCCGTTTTAATCACTTTTCAAAAACCAACAAGCCCCCAAGAAAAAATAAAAATAATCGTTTAGATCATTGTAAACCAACTTTGAACTCTTTTTTTTTTTTTTTTTTGAAAATTGTGTTTGTTTCTAAATTTAGATACGTTTAAACATTGTCAAGTGGTTATGTCACGTAATTAGAATCGTCACGTGACATCCTCTTGTTGTCTTCCACTTTCCAGGCGACATTCTGCCAAAAACAGAAGATCAAAACAGAGGCTTGGTGAGGGGGGGGGCAAGGATGTCACGATGCCCTGCGTTCCACCATCAGAGGGGGCGCCACACGCAACCTATATGTCTTCGTGTTGTTCATTGAAAATGGGGGCGGGGGGGGGCAATAATGTACCTTGCCCTGGGCGCAAATTTTGCTCACTATGCCTCTAGATTTAAATACGTATTTACAACTTTTAAGGAGTAGACTATTCATCTTCCAATTTTTTTTTAAATGTATAATTTTGTTTAAAAAGAACAAATAAATAGTTTCTTAGGTCTAAGATCTGTATGTAAGGTCAAGTTTTGTCAAGCTAATGCCCACCTTCTGTCATTTAACTAAAACCTCATTGTACATGTCCAGACTTGGCTAACTATGGATCCGGCCTTGCACGGAAGTTGATTTGTGTTGCGTCATTGGTAGTTCATGAGAAATCAGTTTCTGTTGAGTCTGACTCTGTTGTTTGTTTATACAGATCTATAAGGTTTCGTGGACTTGTTTTGGAGCGAGGCTGTTTCGAGAGTTCTTTTTTTAAATAGCCAGCGTTGTGGGATGTTAATGATGTCTATGTCCACTGACTTTCAATTTTACGTAACGAGCTTTCCAAATGATAATAAAGCGTTAAACGGGAAAAAAATGCACTCAGTGTATTTATATCTGCTACTTTAATAAGTGTAAAACCCTTAATGGATATTAAAATTGTTATAAATACTGACAATAGTCGAAGGTTTTAATAAGCAACAATCTGTATGATAATTTCGTCTTAGAAATGTTGGAATTTATTGCATTAGACATTCCACAATTTCACTTGCCAAATAGGAAGGTGGATAATAGTTATGCCTTCTCTGGGGATAATAGTTATGCCTTCTCTGGGGATAATAGTTATGCCTTCTCTGGGGATAATAGTTATACCTACTTTGAGGATAATAGTTATGACTTCTCTGGGGATAATAGTTATGCCTTCTCTGGGGATAATAGTTATACCTACTCTGTGGATAATAGTTATGCCTTCTCTGGGGATAATAGTTATGCCTTCTCTGGGGATAATAGTTATGCCTTCTCTGGGGATAATAGTTATGCCTTCTCTGGGGATAATAGTTACGCCTTCTCTGGGAATAATAGTTACGCATTCTCTGGGGATAATAGTTACGCCTTCTCTAGGGATAATAGTTACGCCTTCTCTGGGGATAATAGTTACGCCTTCTCTGGGGATAATGGTTATGCCTTCTCTGGGGAAGCGTAGCCCCGTAACATACTGCGCTTCTCATATATATATATATATATATATATGGGGCTTAATGTTGAATTCCTGGACCATGACCAGATGATATCTTGCTCTTCCCTCGATCATCTGGTGTCTGCAAAGTTCCTCTCTGCATGTACTTGTTGTTGGACAGAGGGGTGAAACCGTCTCTGAGTTGATTTTCATTGTTACTTCTGGGCGGAAGTTGGAAGATTCATTTAATTTAATTTAGTCCAAAGATTAATATATATATATATTCTAATTAGATTTATTTTACGTATTCTGGGTTATATTATTGATATGCTATGGATAATTATTAGCAACGAATTAAATATATCAAATAGTATGACCACATTTCATTACTTTCTTAGTTACTTGCTAGAGATATGACTTTGTTGAACTTACAATTTTATATACGTTTAAATAGCAACGTATCAACATTTCATCTCAGTAACCAAATAAACTTTTTTTTTTTTAAAGTTTTCATTATCATCATTCCGGAAGTAAGAGCTTTGTTATTTCAAGTTTTAATATATGGCATAGCTAACAATAAATAGTTTTAAACTTTGAAATGTTAATGTCAACGGATAATTGAAGTATAATATTTCCCTACAAAATAAGAGAAGAGATAATTGTCAAGTTTGTTCTCTTGGTTTTATCTTACAGAATATATTTAAAAGAACCCTAAAATTAGAACTGAGACTATATTCTAGATTATGTTTGACATTTGACTTGATATTCTGTTTATCATATGATCAAGAAACAATTACTTTTTTTAACAAAGCCAAATTCATATCAATATTATTATTTTTTAAATTGCTTTATAAAGAGCAATCTTCATTCTTACAGCATTCTTAGTGCTCAGTGGTCAAATCTCCATTGTTGACCAGTTGGGAGGGTGGGATGTTACTTGGGAGAATGTTTCCAGGCTGCTTTTAAGCGCTCAGCCAACACAACTCTGTTTATCTTATAAAATACAGACGTTACTTCAAAAAAGAAGATGATTACGTCCTTCGTCCTCATGGGTTGAAGCCGGAAATGCCAAACTTTCAAGATAAAAGGCAAGGGGATCAGACATCAGCAAAAAACAATGGGATCAGACATCAGCAAAGAACAAGGGGATCAGACATCAGCAAAGAACAAGGGAATCAGACATCAGCAAAGAACAAGGTGATCAGACATCAGCAAAGAACAAGGGGATCAGACATCAGCAAAGAACAAGGGGATCAGACATCAGCAAAGAACAAGGGGATCAGACATCAGCAAAGAACAAGGGGATCAGACATCAGCAAAGAACAAGGGGATCAGACATCAGCAAAGAACAAGGGGATCAGACATCAGCAAAGAACAATGGGATCAGACATCAGCAAAAAACTAAGGGATCAAACATCAGCAAAAAACTAAGGGATCAGACATCAGCAAAGAACAAGGGGATCAGACATCAGCAAAGAACAAAGGGATCAGACATCAGCAAAAAACTAAGGGATCAGACATCAGCAAAGAACAAGGGGATCAGACATCAGCAAAGAACAAGGGGATTAGACATCAGCAAAGAACAATGGCATCAGACATCAGCAAAAAACTAAGGGATCAGACATCAGCAAAGAACAAGGGAATCAGACATCAGCAAAGAACAAAGGGATCAGACATCAGCAAAAAACTAAGGGATCAGACATCAGCAAAGAACAAGGGGATCAGACATCAGCAAAGAACAAGGGGATCAGACATCAGCAAAGAACAATGGCATCAGACATCAGCAAAGAACAAAGGGATCAGACATCAGCAAAAAACTAAGGGATCAGACATCAGTAAAGAACAAGGGGATCAGACATCAGCAAAGAACAAGGGGATCAGACATCAGCAAAAAACTAAGGGATCAGACATCAGCAAAGAACACAGGGATCAGACATCAGCAAAGAACAAGGGGATCAGACATCAGCAAAGAACAAAGGGATCAGACATCAGCAAAGAACAAGGTAATCAGACATCAGCAAAGAACAAAGAGATCAGACATCAGCAAAGAACAAGGGGATCAGACATCAGCAAAGAACAAGGGGATCAGACATCAGCAAAGAACAAGGTAATCAGACATCAGCAAAGAACAAAGAGAACAGACATCAGCAAAGAACAAGGGGATCAGACATCAGCAAAGAACAAGGGGATCAGACATCAGCAAAGAACAAGGGGATCAGACATCAGCAAAGAACAAGGGAATCAGACATCAGCAAAGAACAAAGGGATCAGACATCAGCAAAGAACAAGGGAATCAGACATCAGCAAAGAACAAGGGGATCAGACATCAGCAAAGAACAAGGGGATCAGACATCAGCAAAGAACAAGGGGATCAGACATCAGCAAAGAACAAAGGGATCAGACATCAGCAAAGAACAAAGGGATCAGACATCAGCAAAGAACAAGGTAATCAGACATCAGCAAAGAACAAAGAGATCAGACATCAGCAAAGAACAAGGGGATCAGACATCAGCAAAGAACAAGGGGATCAGACATCAGCAAAGAACAAGGTAATCAGACATCAGCAAAGAACAAAGAGAACAGACATCAGCAAAGAACAAGGGGATCAGACATCAGCAAAGAACAAGGGGATCAGACATCAGCAAAGAACAAGGGGATCAGACATCAGCAAAGAACAAGGGAATCAGACATCAGCAAAGAACAAAGAGATCAGACATCAGCAAAGAACAAGGGGATCAGACATCAGCAAAGAACAAGGGGATCAGACATCAGCAAAGAACAAGGGGATCAGACATCAGCAAAAAACAAGGGAATCAGACATCAGCAAAGAACAAGCAGATCAGACATCAGCAAAAAAACTAAGGGATCAGACATCAGCAAAGAACAAGGGGATCAGACATCAGCAAAGAACAATGGGATCAGACATCAGCAAAGAACAATGGGATCAGACATCAGCAAAGAACAATGGGATCAGACATCGGCAAAGAATAATGGGATCAGACATCAGCAAAGAACAAGGGGATCAGACATCAGCAAAGAACAAGGGGATCAGACATCAGCAAAGAACAAAGGGATCAGACATCAGTAAAGATGGCAGAACACAAAATAATGCTGAGAAAAGAAGCAGGTACAGTACCACAGATCCAATTTACATTTATATGTCCTGCAGGTAGTTTTCTCTTTTAAATGTGGGTTAAACTCTATAACCATCTCGACAGGGCCGGTCTTAGGTAATTAGAGGCCCTAGACGAAGCGAAAGGGGAGGTGAAATGAACAAGGATGGCCCCAAATGAGACAACATAGCTCAAATTTGGAACCAGTGAAATCTGCTAATGTGGAGTGTCACCAGAGAATGCTGACCATGTCCTCCAAAACTACTCTCTTTACCAAGAGGCCCGTACAAGACACTGGCCCCAAAACACCCCAATAGAAAGAAAACAATAGGGAGAGCTCCCTGATTTGGAAACCACTGTGAAAGTTTATTTCATGTACCCTATTGGTCTAGTCATCTGAACGCTCCAACATAACAATGAGAACGAAGAAGAACATATTCATATAGTGCCAATAGCACCATCAGGAAGAAACAATGGTCTTCAAACATACGTAGTCTAAAAAATAGATCTAAACATACAGGTCCGCACATTAAATCATAGTAGAACTAGGCTAGTAGACATAGAGTTGATAGAGCCTTAGAGGTCTGCTAGGTTTGAGAGCTGATCCATGTTTAGAATTTTTTCTCTAAAAGAAAAGTTCTCCAATTCCTATGCGAGGCCCCCACCAATCGGAGGTCATAGGCGGCTGCCTTGTTTGCCTATGCCTAAGTCTGGCCATGATATTCAAGTTCATAGGAAATAACTAGGAAAAAGGAGCTCATCGTTATGCAGATCGTCTTTGGTTTTTTATGAAGGCGCCCAACTCAGCGCAGTATTAAAATAACTCGTTTCCAAGCCTTTGTTTTATTTAGGCACAGGTCATCCTGACTTTACAAAGTTCACAGATATGTACCCGATTGAAAAAAGTCTTAATTTTTTAATGCAAGTTTCTCATGTTGTAATGATTTATTTTTTTTCAATACAAACATTATAAAGATAAAATCAACTGTCCAATGCAGAGGCGTAGTGAGCAAAACGTGCGCCTGGGGTATGAAATTTTTTATTGGCGCCCCTCCCCCCATTTTTCATAAACGTTACATAGAAATAGAGGTTTATACATTTAAAAAAGTATACAATAATAATATAATACAAAAAGCGTTAGATTGTATTACCTAACTAAACTATCTATTAATGATTGTTGTTGTTCTTTGGCGCCTCTCTGTGGCCTCCCTGAGGGTGGTACACGGGGCATCGTGCCTCCTTGCCCCCCCCCCCCCCCCACTACGCCACTGGTTCAATGACATATATCTCAAACAGATGAGGATGAGTAATTACACTGAAACAATGATACAGGTGAATTTAAGAGTTTGGGGATCAGGTGAGAAGTTCGATCAATGAAACTTCCATGGCAGCAAATAAAAACTGGCAAGTTTCGTAACGCTCATTAATTATATACTTGTTATAGATAGGTACACAGACAGACAGACAGAGAGAATGAAAGACAGACACATAGAATCAGAGTTTTTCAGACCCTGCAGGACTGCCCTGGCGTCAGTTAGGAAGACAAACTGGCTGTTTGGGGTGCTTGGGTGGTTTAGAAGAGTAGTAGATACTAGCTCTAGTCCATATCTGTCTGCTCAGTGACTGTCCCTGAGATCACCTGTTGCCATTGACTATTTTAGTCTTTCTTCATTCAATTAGTATTTTAGCTTTTGATGTTTTTGATGAATTCTTGATATAGATAGATAAACACAGAAAAAAAATAGACTGACAGACACATAGATAAATACGAAAGACATATAGATAACTAGATAGATAAATAACTAGATAGATAACTAGATAGATAGATAGATAGATAGATAGATAGATAGATAGATAGATAGATAGATAGATAGATAGATAGATAGATAGATAGATAGATAGATAGATAGATAGATAGACAGACAGACAGATAGATAGATAGATAGACAGACCGACAGACAGACAGACATACAGACAGACAGACAGACAGATATATATGTATAGATAGATAGATACATACATACATAGATAGATAGATACATAGATAGAATAATTTTAAGAGAATTGGAGGTAATATTGTTTATTGTCCTAAAGACTTTCAAACTGTTGTAACTGTGAGGTTTTGATGGAGCAAAATTATAATAAATACTGAGCTGTAAGTGCACAAACCTGAAAGTAAACTGTACGAAATATTTATTTTTCTGTATTCTTAATGAAAGATTGATTGATTTATAGCTTAAAATAAGCTTTCCTGAAATCACATAGTCTGTGGTAGACCATTGCAGTAGAACACCAGTAAACCCAGATTTCCGCGTCAGTTTTCCATTTATTTATATTTTAATCTCCTGAAATCGCACGCAAATTGAGACCGACTATCACTTTCAGTAAGGATTCCAGAAAAGTGTTGTTATTTTTTGTGTCTGTTGTAACTGAGGAGTTAAGAGTCTGGCATATTTAACCGGGCTCTAGTGTTACCCTTAGTGTACTGGGACCAGGTAATGAGCTTTTTTTTGTGTGGCTTGCTATCATTCGGTTAATTCCAGTTCCATTATATGCTAGATACAAGTTTGCAGCTCTCGAAGTGGCTACTGAGCGGAAACGCTTGTGTGAATTAAAATTGGCTAGCATGGACGAGCAAACAGTGTCACGAATGACGTATTACATAAGCCAGACGTCATTGCACGAGGAAAGAATGTCAGACTATCTCGCTTCTGCCACACGCATTATTCAGACGAGAGTTCATTTTCATTACTGGCTCATGACAGTCACGTGAAATTTTTCCCCTAACTTGACCTAATCGGGCCTCGTCCTCGCTCGGGTATACAAGTCCAGAGGTGGTCATCCCAACCAGATTGCTAATCATTTGTTTACAAAGCTTATTTAAACTCTGTCTGTCTGTCTGTTTGTCAGGTAAAAAGTTTGAACTTGTTTTTTTCTCCCATTTCCTATTCTCGGATCAAGTTTAAACTTTGAACAATTATTCATTGAACCTGACAGGACAATTAGCTCATTAATTGTTGGTAATTAATTATTTTGGTGACATCGAAATAACGTGAATAAATGCTACTTGATGAGAGATGTGGATGTATATATGGATTTAATCCCCCTATTACGGTTCGACACGTTTTCTCTCTCACTTCCCGTTCTCGGATAAAGTAGAAATTTCGCATGATTATTCATAGTTAATGACAACTCATAAATCAATCCAAAATTTAACCGTTTGGTTCATCATTTTGTACTAATTAATGAATTTTGTTTTATATTACAGAAAGGGATCTAAACGATGTAATTTGTAAATAAATGGCATTAATTAGCGGTTATCTAACACTGGAATCTCGTTGAAAACTGGGAAAAAAATTGTATCTTCTTTTGTCTCATCAGCCTCATATTATTGCCACAACTCTTTACCAAATTTAAGACAGAAAAATTTTGCCGAATGAAAGAAATTAAAGATCTTAGTTCTAATAAGTGTTCTAATATAAAGTTTTAAATGAAAAGTGAACCAGATGGCAATATATAGGAAAGGAAGTTATTGATTATGAAATTAATAGCCAAATAGAGTTTCTGAAGCACCCTACACCATACAAGTTTCTGTGTAATGATTCATCGTTGAATGGCGATTTTATGAACTGAATTTTTTCTAAGGTCAAATTACGAATACGAAGTTTATTATTGAATAAAAATTATTTTTTTTACATTCATTAAATATCAAGAATAGACGTCCTGATCTTGACTGTTCTTGATTATTCAAAAGCTGATTCGTTGTAACTAGGGCCAATCAGAGAGTAGATGATATCACGTGACGCGTTTTTTTAATGAATCGCTGTTCCGACAAAGTCCGTGGTGGAAAAAGAACATATCATTCATATGTCAGTGCTGACTGTCCAACTGTCGAAAAGGGCAGAGTCTCGTCTACGTGAGCTGCATCGGATGTCATAAGATCTAAATGAAAAGACAAAGAGAGAGAGAGCGAGAGAGATAGAGATAGAGAGAGAGAGAGATAGAGAGAGAGAGATGAAGATAGAGAGGGAGAGAGATGGAGAGAGAGATGAAGATAGAGAGGGATAGAGATGGAGAGAGAGATTGCGGGGTATTGGAGAGAGAGAGCGAGAGAGATAGAGAGAGAGCGAGAGAGATAGAGAGAGATAGAGAGAGAGAGAGATGAAGATAGAGAGGGAGAGAGATGGAGAGAGATGAAGATAGAGAGGGATAGAGAGAAAGATTGCGGGGTATTGGAGAGAGAGATAGAGAGAGCGAGACAAAGGGAGAGATTATAGAGACAGAAAGATAAAGAGAGAAAGAATAGAGACAGAGAGAGAGAATACAGAGGAATATTGACAGGGGAATATAACAATAAGAGAAACTTGAGGAAAGAACAAAATGTTGTAATTAGAGGCAGAACACACAATTTCAATGTGAAGGGACAATGTATCCAGGAAGTTAATTGACATGAGCCTCGCTTGTCTTATCTTAGAGCCCTGGACAAACAGCCTAGTCCAGAGCTATTTATGGTGTTTATGTTGCCAAAAAAGTTACGTCCTTGGTTGAAGGGACGCAACGCTAGACAAACAAGGGCAGATAACATTCTGATCTGAGCAAGCATTTCTCAGCTTGTATTCTCTTAAGAGTCTCTTGGAATTTTCTTCTTTTTTTTTCGTTGCCATCTACCCCTCTACTTTCTCCTCTATATCAATGTACACACACAAGCACACATGCTGACACACACATACACACATACACCCATGCTGACACACACATACACACATGCTGACGCACACATACACACATGCTGACACACACATACACACATGCTGACACACACATGCACACATGATCACACATACAAGCACGTATTCTTTTTTTTTGTTTAGAGGCTTTATCAGCCATTATCGATTTGTTAGCGTGGTCCTAAATGATCCGTGTACCCCCAGGGTTAGAAAAACTCTTCTCAACAGTTATCTACGCTCAATTTGATTTCCAGTTCACCAGCGTCCTGGCCGGTAATGACAATATGTGGGTCGCTCCGTGCACCATTGAAATCTAGACCCTCGTTGTCACAGAGACGTTTTAGATTCCTCCTAGGGAACTAGCAGGGAGGAGTGGACGAGTCGCTCTCAAACCTTGATGTCTCTATTTCGAGAAGCGTTTTGGATTTTGAGCTTTTTTAATAACGTCCCTGTATCCGCCCATGCTCATGGATGCTGGCATCGTTGGGAAGAGTAAATGCGTTTGGGTTTTTGTGTTGGCCACATGACATCCTCGTTGATTGTGCATTGAAATGAGGTTCTTATTATCACCCCTGTAGGTCGCATTATTTTTTGAAAATATGGTAGTTTATATTGTAACTATTATATACGTGCTTGCCCTGGATGTGGCAAAATATGTAGGTCACAGCTGGGGCTGCGTAGCACGGGAAATACTGCACTCCTCATTAATCTTCGGACTCGAAGGCAAGCCGTATTATTATTTATTTTATACGTATGTTTGAAATATTTTATAGTATTAATATATTATTGAGTGCAATGGATCTCATTCACCAATCGTAAACAAACAACATTTAGCCACGTGGTGCTCTATCTCTTCTACACAATATACGCCATCCATAAAGGCTGTCACGTGACACGTTTTTTTTCCATTGTTATATCAATATTATCACGTTGCTAAATGTTGTTTGTTTACGATTGGTGAGTGAGGTCCATTGAAGTATTTGAACCTATAGGAGTCTGTTAACTATTGATAGCACTACAGCGAAAGCCACGTCTAGTTTAGATTTCCAGTTAATTTTCTTAACACTTTTAATTTGTATTTATATGAACTATATTTTTTCTGTTGCACTTGCAACTCAAGACTACTCCTTAACTTGAAAAATTCTGATGAAAATGCTGACTCTAGACTACAAGGTTGCGTCTGGTACCATCTCTATCATCTTAAAATATTTTTTAAAAGTCTTCTTCTTGAGCTTTCACTTAATTTTGAATAAGTTATCACCAGTCACCAGTTTCTATACCGCGAACGCCTCTTGGGTAATCAATGTTCAGGACAGCCCCATTACTTACTCTCAATGCCACCCTTCCGCAGCACAAGCTACATGATCTATTGGCTTGCGACATAGGGCGACGGAATATTTGTAAAATTTTGATTAACATAGGCATAAAAACGCCACCTGGTGTACTCTTCAGCAAATGTTCTGTAAGCAAAGGCTGTTGTCTTCTCTTGAACAGTTTCTTCACAAAGCAAAGCTAAAATAATTCCAGTTTTTGTTTTTTTAAGAAAATAGATCAAGACATGTTCCAGTTTCTGAAAGAAAGGAGATCAAGAGTTGCTTCAGTTTTTTTTAAGAAAGCCAATCAAGGCATGTACCAGTTTCTTAAGAAGAAGATCTAGAATTGTTCCAGTTTTGTTTTTAAGAAAGCAGATCTAGAATTGTTCCAGTTTTTTTAAAGAAAGCAGATCTAGAATTGTTTCATCTTTTTTTAAGAAAGCAGATCTAGTATTGTTCCTGTTTTTTGAGAAAGCAGATCTAGAGCTGTTCCATTTTTTTTTTTAAGAAAGCAGATCTAGAGTGTTCAAGTTTTTTAGAAGAAATAACAAGAGAGGATCCATTTTTTCTTCAAACAACATATCGAAAGAGATTTCAGTAAATGTTTTCATTCAGTTTGACCTTACGTAAAGTCAGATAAAGTATACGTATTTTGGCGCAGAATTATTTTGGTGCGACCGTTCAAAGGCGCTGCCGTTTTAGTACAGTAGTGTTGAAGATATGCATGTGCAGAACTTTGGCGAGGTTCCATGTGCAACGCTGAGCTCATCCAGCACAATCATACTTACACCTCGTGAAGTCGACAAATTCCATTTTCGAGACGCCAGTTTTATTTATCTATGGCTAGCAACTTAACGACAAACGGAAAACTTATGCACAGATTTAAAACCAAATTAAACACACAAACAAAGATGACAAAAGACCATAATTATACACAGCTGAGGGTTATATATCACACAAATAGACCTCATTCACCAATCGTAAACAAACAACATTCAGCCACGTGGTGCTCTATCTCTTCTATAGAATTTACGATCTCATGTTTAATTCTTGATGGCTGTCACGTGACCGTTTTTTTTTTCGTTGTTTTATCAATAAGATCACGTGACTAAATGTTGTTTGTTTACGATTGGTGGATGAGGTCCATTTCAAAAGTGAAATATTATCTCTCTATCAACAGTCTCTCTATGTTCCGCGCTCAGCAGTACCGTGGTGCTATACTTAGTTATCAGAATACGTTTAGAGATTGCTTATAGGAAAAAAAAAAGGGAATGCACTCGGGAAATGATCTAGCAATTCCATTCAATGCATTACAAAGGGAAGCAAACACAAATATACTTTGTACGATTGCAGGGCGTGTTTTAAGACCCCAAAATATATGATTAATTGTTTCAAAAAATATGATTATATATGTTTAATACGAACCAGTCAAATTTGTAGGGAAAAAATTTAGAGATTTTTCCTACGTTCTAACAGTACACACCCAAAAGTGACGATGATTGTTTGAGAGTCAAGTATTAAGATGGTATGGTACTTGGAGAAGGCAAGTCTAACAAAAACATGAAGGCATAACTGATGGCCTTAGGGTTCATTCCTTTTTTTTTTTCACGAGAACTCTGTTTATGTTTCCTCTCAACGTCTTTGAACGTCTGCCATAGTCAGCGCTACTTTTGGCAATGCCATCTAATGGTTATTGACCTGGCTGTAGTCATCTTCATCTTGTCATTCTTTCTCCAACACGTTTCAACGGGAGACAGACCACAAAAAAAAATAGTTACGTGTCGGAATGATATAACGTGAAAAAGGGGTGGGGGTTGTTTGGTCCGGGGGGGGGGGGGGAGTGCTTCCAGAAACAATAGAAGACGGGATAGACCGGGGTTCCAGCACATTGGGACTTCCTTTACCCACTAGCCTCGAGGAACAAAATGGATAGAAGGATCGTGTTACTGATGTGATGGACTGCTATACACTGTCTGTTACTGATGTGATGGACTGCTATACACCGTCTGTAAAGAAGAGCTCCTCAGGTCATCTACAATAGTTCGGAAACTTAATAAAATAGTTTTTCTATTTTTTTTCATATACTTAAAACCATAAGTTTTGCTAGTCTTCGCTTAATTATAGCTTTTATATAGCGCTACTTTCAAGCTTATATCATGCTTAGAGCGTTATGGTCCCATCTCATTTGTGGGGGGAGGGGGTATCTGGGAGAAGGTTTTCCGTGCTGCCTTTAGGGGCTCAGTTAACACAACTCTGATCGAGTCGGGTAAAGAACCTCGAGCCCCTTCATAGGTAGCCAAGCCACGTTCAAGCGTACGTAGCCTCTCGACCACGCACCCCACAATGCTAATGCTTCCAACAGGCTAAGTGACAAAAAAAGGTATTTTTAGACAAGAGTTCCTGCAATGGTAATAAAAAAAGCGTCTTCCGAGTTTAAAGCATTACAGACACCCACTACTTACTACGAAGTTCAAGAGGATGGTTTATTAATCTTATAATATATACATTTATTAACCAGATTTTGTCTTATACTTATGGACACTAGTGCTGAAACATTTAACTAAAACAATCAGAGCATTCTTTACATCTTGGATCTCCGAGAAAATATTGTTTGAAGTCAAAATCTCAAACAACGATATTCTGTGCTCATTAAAAACAGAACAGGATCACCCCAGATTCGACACCACCTTAACATAATGTCTTTTAACCAGCTGTCTTATTAAAAATAAAAGCTCCTAGGCTTTTTAACGGTATATCTCTTTAAAAAAAAACAATAGAACAACATACATACAATTATTATTAGTATTATAGCTTTTATATAGCGCTACTTTCATGCTTATTGCATGTTCAGAGCGCTTTGGTCCAATCTCATTTGTGAACCAGTGGGGGGGGGGAGGGGGTATCTAGGAGTTGGTTTTCCGTGCTGCCTTTAGGCGCTCAGTAAACGCAACTCTGCCCGAGTCGGGTGTCGAACCTCGAGCCCCCTTCTAGGTAGCCAAGACAAGCCAAGTTCAAGCGCACTTAGCCTCTCGACCACGATTCCCACAATAACAAATAGAAGCTTCAGAATAGGTATCAGTTACTCTGTAATCATTCATTTTACAGAAACGCAAATTTTATTCTGGCATGTCAGGATATCCAATACTATTTTCTGACGTCACAGCTATAAATAGCATGCTAATCAAAATGGAAGTTTTCATGGACGGTACAGTTTCTGTAGAGAAGAAAACTCAATTTCATTTGGAATGCTAGACCAGCCTCTAAGTGCTCCTTGGAACACACGAGAAGCCAACTAGAGCATAATTATTTTGTACCCTAAGGTAACAAACAGAAAAATGAATACGACAAAATAATTATGTAGAGTTCACTATTGTAAGGAAAAAAAATATCTCTTAATAAAAATTGTTCTATTAGCCCTCGGATATATGTTAATAGAGTGGAAATCATTAAACAACAAAAACATTTTAAAATACTTTTTTTTTTAAAACACAATACCTCCATTATATAAGTTAAGATATAGATATTAAAAACAAATATTTGGTTCAAACAGAATGTGGAACCGGTGATTTGGAAACTGTCAGATGCGTGAAAGCATGCATTGAACAATTAAGCCACAGGGATTTCCCACGTTAGCGATTATTTATTGATGTTATCATTATATGGACATCTAGATCTAATACTACACCTAGACCTAGACTTCTGATTTAAATCTAGTATAGATCTAGATCTACTTATAGATCTAGAATCAAAATGTAATCTGTATTAGATTTACGTAAAAAACAACAACAATTAATGAAGCTTAGATGCAGCTTAAATTTACGCTGTTATACACAAAGTGTGATTACTTCATGTTTGTTCTTTCCAACTCTAGTCAAGCCAAAGTTACATTTATTACACAGCTTATATCAACTCACTTTGTCTGTCTGTCTGTCTAGTAAAAAAGTGTATGCACGTTATTTCTCCCACACACATTCACAGATCAAAAATAAAATTTCACACAATTATTTCATTTACCTGACAACAGATGAACCAATTTTATAAATTAACCATTTATTTAATTAACTATTGGTAATTATTTTGTTTGGTATTTGGAAAAGTGAAAGAAATTGTACTTGGCTAAAGTGGCAGTATAAGCTGAATTAGTCCCCTTTATAGGTCGTCGTCTGAGAGTTATCGAACACGCTCAGGAAATAGGACAAGACAAATGTAAACGCTCTTCCCTGTTCGTAAGCTATACACTAGCATAGTGGTTGCCGTGTTGGATTGAGAACCCCGAGAAGATGTAGTCTACGAGCTCAAATTCAGGTCCCTCACTTTAAAAAAAAAAAGGTGAAAAAGCGATTATCCAGATACCCCGTTTCTTTCTCCCCTAATCCAGTTTCAACTGGTCCAGACAAGTGATAGCGTATTCGGAAAGCTAAAAACACCGTGACTCCTACAAGGAATATGTAACAGAAAAATCAGAATGGATTCTCACCTGGTCCGACGCATCCCAGAGCTGATTAAAGAAACACCTGGGGATGTTGAACACAATGCAGAACACCAGGACAGCGAATAAAATCTTCCTGGTATTACCAAAAGTGCAGAAGACCCTAGCTTGGAGTGGCACTAGTACAATCAGGAACCTCTCCACTGTGACTGTCACTGAAAAGAAAGGAAAATAAAACCAATAGTATCATTAAAAGTTATAGACTAAACTCATGGATTCTATAGAAATAAAATTTGCTGTCGGTCGTGTGGTTTGCGCCCTAGGTTGTCATTTGGTCTTCTTGATGGTCCCAGGTTCATAACCTGCTCGCTATCATCCCCTGTATCCTGTGGAAGCATTGGACCTGGATATGGATTATCTTTAAATCCGAAGGGACATGCGAAACATGTATAACAAAACAATGTTTTCTGCTACAAGGGACATCTTATTCCATTTGCGACGACAAACTTGTATAAGTTCTTCTTCCTCCCTTGGGTTGCCGGAATCAGCCAGGAAAACAATTTACTAAGCATAGTTAGAGGAGGTGGTTAAACCAATGGGCATCTGGAAACACAGGCACAGCCATGTACCAAGGAATGACCATGCCAAACAAACTGGACAGTATTAACTTCCTCCCCCGCAAAGAACAATCTACAATTTTCCAACAAAGAACGGTACACACATCTCTGTTAAATTACAGTCTTAAAAAACTAAATTCCACACAACTCCCCCTTTGTAGACACGGCGACCACCCTTATAGAAAACGTTGACCATATCCTCTTTGAATGCCCCTTCCTAATCCATCCTAGGCAGACCCTACTACCACTCCATCCCAACATAACCACCACTGTACGGCAGTGCTAAACAACTGAAGAAAACAGCACACTATTTTTCCTTGGCACAGTCTGCAAAAGAGCTGACAGCTCAGCAGCAAAAATCTGGCTAGAAGAAGAAGAAGAAGGATAACGAAGAACGGTTTATTAACATACATGATTATGTAAACCAGGAATTCTCAACCTGTGGGTCGCGACCCCCCTGGGAGTCGATTGACGATTTGCCAGGGGTCGCCTAAGACCCTCGAAAATGTGGATTGTTATTGTTTATTCTTCTATTGCTGTATGTGTGTGTAATGGGAGAGGGGAGGGTTCGCGGCAGAGTGGGGGATTGTACTAAGTGGTCGCCGAGCTTAAAAGGTTGAGAACCGCTGATGTAAATGGATTTTATTTTTTTCGATGCATGGAGAGAGATATACTTCTGTTATTTTTTTAACATGGAAGAATATCCATATAATCTATTAGCCTACAAAAGGTAAAATCATTTCCTCACTCACACTAATAAGATTCAACTGTTTAATGACTTTAATCAATCAACACTGACAACAAATAGCACCAGATTCTCATGATACACATTTAGAGGAAGGCTTATAAAGTATATTGGATTGGATAAAGTGAAATATGTGTTAAGAGCCTGCTGAAAAATAAATCTCAACATTAACCTAATTATGCAAATATCATGTACCCGTAAAAAGTTTGGTGAACTAAGGGTAATACTAACAGTCCCAAAATTGTGCATAGTCCAGGCGCGGCAATCCAGCTTGGAAGCTAAGCGTTTCGCTGCTCAGCCACCTCGCCCAACAACATATAACATTGCTGTGGTATAAAAAAAGAAAAAATTGGGTCAGTTAGTTGAATTGTCAGGTACAAGAAATGAGCGAAATTTCAACTTGATCCGAGATTAGCTGCGGGAGAAATAACATGTACACAATTTTTACCAGACAGACAGAGCGAGTTGAAAAAGACGTGACCTATTTCGAAGTAATTAAAATATAAGTCGAAGTAAACAATTAACGCCCTTTAAAGTTACCATAAAACAAAGAACAACTACTCTCCATAAAGCGCAATGGATTCATTAAATCTTGCCGAGAGATTGTCTTACAATAAGCAGAGAGACGGACACAGAGTTCTTACATTGATTTCCACGACAACACTTAGTCATTCCGACAGCCGTGAACAAATGGGTCCAGGAGAGCCATGCTTCTATTACTTTCTATTATTCTCTTGCCTTGTACCGGGAACACTCGATCTTCCAACGGTGTCCCCTAGGACAGGAGTTTCGTACTCTTTTACAGACGAAGGAACACAATGACCTTAGAAACAATGTCAGAGAAGAAAACTATCTGTCATCGGTTGGTCTTCTAGGTGGACTTTTTCTTATCTTTTAAATTAATAGTATTGGAATCTGGGTTAAAAAAAAAAACCAACTGATTTTTTAAGGTTGAAAAATGTTTAGGTCCTACACTTTTTTTTATTGCTTTTAAATCTGTCACTGACTCAAATTCCGCCAGAGGATTAAACAGTCACTAGATTTATGTTACTGAATTGAGCTCTATCACTAGATTAAAATTATGTCACTAGGAAAAATTGTAACACTGGCTAAGGGTTAAACTCAGCAACTAAATCAAACTCTGTCACTAGTTTAATCTCTGTAACTATATCTCTGTTACTAGATCAGTCTCTGTCACTAGACAAATATCTTTCACAAAATCAAACTATACCGTCAGATAAGTCACTGTCACGAAATCAAACTCTTGTCACTAGTTTAATTTCTAAAACAATATCTCTGTAGCTAGATCAAACTCTGTCACTAGATCACAGTCTGTCACTAGATCAAACTCTGTCACTAGATCACAGTCTGTCACTAGATCAAACTCAGTCACTAGATCACAGTCTGTCACTAGATCAAACTCTGTCACTAGATCACACTCTGTCACTAGATCAAACTCTGTCACTAGATCACAGTCTGTCACTAGATCAAACTCTGTCACTAGATCACAGTCTGTCACTAGATCAAACCCTGTCACTAGATCAAAGTCTATCACAAGAAGGAAACATCAGGTACGTATGGTGATGCAATGGATTCCACCACACTGCGGAATCAGAGGAAGCGAGAGGGCCGACAGTTTGGCGAAGCCAGGAACGCTTCTAGACCCACCAGAGGAGCCGCAAACATACGAGAGAGCAAAATCGAGGAATTGCGAATGGATCAAGTCCAAATTGTACAACAGCTGGGACCTTTGTAGCACGGGACTGGAAGTCTGGAAAGTTCTCAAACGCCCAAACAGACGAATGGTGGCAACTAGACAGAAAGGAGCAAGAAATCTTAGCACGATTCCGCACTTGACACTGTCCGATAGGAACCTACTTCTCTAGGATCCAGGAGAATCACGATCCCAGATGTCGACACTGCTACGATGAAGACGAGACCGTGGAGCCCATCCTCTACCAACGCATGGTGCTCAGGAAAACATTAAAAGATACGACTGGTCTTGAAACAGATAATAATAATTGAAAATAATTGTTACATTATGGCCCTGCATATAGGTTACCGTATTTAACACAATTAATGCACTTCAATATTAACTATTCTCTTAGAGTATTAAGATTGTATAACTGGATGCCTCGGTGCATTCGTGTTATGGAGTATATATGAGTGTTTCTATGGTGACGGTGGGAAGTGGTTAGCGATTGGTTGTGAATGATACAACATAGGTGGCATTGTCGTCACCTGGTCTTAGTTAGGTGAGACGACTCCAGAACGTGAGACTGAAAGGATGTGTTATATTAATAAGTAAGATTTTGTTCAAGAATATTATCGCTAAAGTCTACTACTTACTTAGACTTAGGTCCTCCCGCGCCGTTCGGCGCATTGGGCGGCAAGCTGTCTCCATAAAGATCTGTCACTGGCAATGTCTAAAGCCTCCACCCACCTGGTGTCCACTGTTCTGAAGTCCTCCATGAAGGTGTGTCGCCAAGTAATACGAGGACGTCCCTGTTTGCGCTTTCCTCGATTTGGCTTCCATGTTATCGCAACTCTTGGTGTGCGTAATTCATTTTGACGTAGAACATGTCCCACAAACCTCATGCGCCGCTCTGTCACAACCTCACTAAGTGTTCGACTCCCAATTCGGCATAGGATTTCATAGGAAAGTCTACTACAGACATTTTTATCTCATTTCTATTTGATTTTACTTTATATTAAAATTAAAGTGTTATTTATTTTTGTGTCACAAAAAGAAGTTACTCAACTTATTTGAAGTTTTATTATTTAAGATTTAAAACGCCTACAACAGTTTAGTCGTCTACCATCAGTTTGGTGCTACAGGTCAACGACCAGTTACAACAATGCGGTATACAAAATACGTAAATATTGATAAGGTATGTACTTTAAAAAGCATAAAATATTTGTATTTTTATTTCTTAGTACTTCTCAAAGTAATATATTCACTATTACGTAGGTACAATAAAGTACAATTAATCTAATATATGTTATCTTGAAAATGTAAAATAGACCTACCGGTGGTGTAGATAGAGCCCATCTGTGCCATGTATCTGATTGGGTAAGAGACGCCCATGAGGGTGGAATACCCCCGAAGGTCATTTGTGATGAACATGCCCTTCACGCTGGGTGGGATGGAGGCCAGCAGGAAGATGGCGTCGTAGACCACCAGCGACAAGAGCAGCATGGAGGTTGGTGACCACAGCCGCCTGTTGGTCAGGACCACAGCAGTGACCATGTTGGCCGCCACCCCGAACACGGCCAGGGTGGTGCGGATCACAGTGAAGGCCATGTTCACATCGTTGTGGTGTTTAAGGCAGGACACGTCCAGGTATTCGACCGGGGACTCACTGGTCATTGTGGCGCGAGTCACATCGGTGTCATTGAGATTTTTAATACTTAGCTCCAGGATAGTCAGGGAAGACATGGCGTACGTAAGCTAGTGTCTGCAGGTTCACAAACAGTTTATTTAATATTTTTTTTTTGGCTGTCTTTCCTAATTTAGAGCAATACTATTTTCTAAAATGTTGAATGTACTCGCTAAGCTACTTCTCAACTGTACTTCTCAACAGTACCGTGTTTTAATCCATCGTCCTAACAACCAAGCAAAATGTCCATAATATGAATAACATAAGACCCTACGACCAGATGACTGTGATTTAATTTGAATATATAATACAGTTGTGTATTTCTTGCTCTGTAGCATTCTTCAATTGTATATGTCACGAATGACATTTGTAGCCTGTGTTGTGTCGGACAATCTCCCAGGAGGCAGATATCAACCATTGATCACTTGAGCCTGTTACAAATAAAATCAGTCCATATATGAATAAAATGTATTTGAAAAAAAATCAACAGAAACAGTAAAAAAAACCCACAAAAAACATCAACACAATAAAACTACTTCAGAGATAAACAAAGACTTTGTTTAAATGTGACATGTCCTGTCAATCTCAGGATGTTTTTAAAAAATACAAAACAAATACAATAAAAGATTACTCCCACTGAATACAGGTTTAACGTTTTCTTCAGACTTAAACAAAAGAATATTTTTTCCAATTGAAACTTTCTAAAAAATTTCTGTATGGTCGCAGAACATTATCATAAGAGTTCTAAACGCATAAATACAGGTTTTTTTTGTTTTATTTTTGGTAGCTTGGGAGACAAATAAATGGATAGATAAAAGGGAAAGAGAGGAAAAATAAGACTCGCAAATTTGTTGATTGTCTGACAGATAGCCAAGTGGGTAGACAGATAGACAGTGTTAGGGTAATAGGTATAAAGCTCGTCAGACATGTATATAGATAGATAGCTGCCTAGTCGTGCAGTTTGCGCGCTGGGCTGTCGTTTGGATTTATCGATAGTCCCGGGTTCAAACCCTGCCCGCTCCCATCCCCCAACGTCCTGCGGGAGGTTTTGACTAGGAAATAAACTTCAACTCTGAATGAGCATCCGAAACATGTAAAACATGTTACAAGCAAACATAGACAGACAGTAAACAGACAGATGGACAGAAACATAGACAGACAGTAAACCGACAGATGGACAGACACATAGACAGACAGATAACAGACAGCTGGACAGAGACGTAGACAGGTAATTAGAAAAACCCATGAAGTGACAGGTAGAGAGCTAAGCAGACAGACGGAAAGACTAACCAACAAATTGAATTGTTCTTGAAATAAAAGTGTTTTAACAACTATAATTTGAAGAGGGTATTATAGGAGTATTGATACAGGTGATACAAGAGCACCTACTGTAACTGGTCAAGTCTGTTTTTAAGTATTTCTTTCTCTAGTTCATGAAAATAACATTGAATATAATTGTATTCAAGCCATTCCACTGACCACTGTAACGATGAATGTTGCGAGTTGTAACTAATGTATTTCTACAGTACTCTGATAATAATCCTTAGATACTTGGGTATACTGTATGGTGTATTAAAGAGGCAAGAACGAACATTGAACATACATCGTCACAAAGGATCGATGCGCAATAACTCGTGATAAAATATATATGATCCAGAATGGGCCACAGTCGAGTCAGTAACTAAATATGTTATCCCTTTAAAAGTCTAAAAGTAAATGCCCTAAAAGTCTACATCAATAGTCTCTAACCCAATACCTATGTCGTCACTAAAATCTTTAAAAGTCTAAAAGTAAATGCCCTAAAAGTCTACATCAATAGTCTCTAAACCAATACCTATGTCGTCACTAAAATCTTTAAAAGTCTAAAAGTAAATGCCCTAAAAGTCTACATCAATAGTCTCTAACCCAATACCTATGTCGTCACTAAAATCTTTAAAAGTCTGAAAGTAAATGCCCTAAAAGTCTACATCAATAGTCTCTAACCCAATACCTATGTCGTCACTAAAATGTCGCGTTCAAAGTCTGCCTACTACGGTGAGTCTCTAGACTTAACCAAGTAGATAAAAAGCACATGTTTACAATTTTAAGCTTTAGTTTCAAAAAAATCGTTGCATTATTTGTAAGTTTCCACACCAAATTAAGAATATTTAACTAACTTGTTTTTTGTAGAAAGAAACGATGTTTGTTATTTATATATACAGCGATCACAAAGTGTCCCCCTATATTGCACTAATGGTTTACACTTTTACAGTACTATTTAATGTCTGTGTCTTGTATTTTGTTTGGTCATTTTGCATCTGTTTGGTAAACGGATCACGAATTGCTTTGTTATAACCACTTTTTTTTCCATGATTTTTAAAAGAGGTAAACACGGTATTTGGTTTTATCTTTCTCATCGCTTTTAGCTCAGTTGTGTAATTCTAATCCAGTAGTACAAAGCGAATATTTTCAGGAGTTTTTCTATTGTTTTCTGTAGCTTCTTTAAACCTTGTGTTCTGATGGACCGATTCAAACAACAGGGGGCGCAAACGTTTTAAAAGCGCGAGATCCCCATTGAGACTCTCCGACAAGTTATCTCCTTTGAAATACTAAAAAAATAAATATCCTCTTGAGACAAGGGAAGACAAATGCTCTCTCAAATGTTTTGTATTAAGTTTCTTCCCTTTCTGTGTGTGTGTGTTTGTGTTTTTTTTTTATATTGAACATCATGTTAAAAAAGGAACAAAAATGTGTTCAGGGAACATCATGACACGGTGTGTGTGTGTATTTTGTGTTAATTGATGATAAGCCCAGTACGTATGCACAATATATGCCTATGTGCGTGACTTGGGTTTGAATCTTGAGATGGCATGCTATTTACATCTTCTAGTTTTTGTCCCTAAGGATTTTAAATATCGGGAATTTTCACCATAAACTAAAGAAGGACAAGGACGGTAAAGGGACCTTCAATGTATGGGCGTAGCTAGCAATGTTCAATCATCTGGGGGGCCCAGGGGACTTGATCTGGGGGTCTCTGCATTTCGAATAATGTTTAATGTAAAAAAAAAACAATCATTTGGTGCCCCCTTCAAGTGGGTGCCCTGAGAGATTTTAAATTCTCCCCACCCCCTCCCCCATCTTAGCTACGCCACTGCTTCAATCTTGCCTATAGACTACAAAAACATTAACAGAGCTACACAAGTAAGCACCTAGAAAACTTCATTCTGTAGTACTTACAATGCACACAGATTATAATGTAACTCTTTAAAAAAAAAACATAGTTTATCAACACCTTTGTTATTTTGTCACCGGATATACCAGAAAGCCTGCTATTTATATTTTTTTTTTCTGCAATAGATATAGATGAAAATCTTTGATACTTTTGATACTAGATACATGACCATATTAGACTTATATTTTTGACAATTTTTAAAAATAAATTTTCAACGAACTTTTGTTGTCAGAAGAATTAAAGTATTTAACATTTAAAATTAATTTAAGTAACAACAATAGCCTTATTATTATTTTGTTTTGTTTGTATTTTATACGTTTGTACAACATCCATTATAATAAGACGTTATGAATTTCAAGTGGCTGGTGCCATGACGCATAGTGCAAATAAAGTAAAGGTCCTCTTCCAGCCCACGTGGTCTATAAGGAATATAACGTAGAGGCCAAGTAGAAGTCATCTGTTTCTGGGGCCCGTGGTCTACGAGGGTGTCATGTGGTTAGCACAACTACCAACCAACTTTACTTTTTTCCCAACTAA
This sequence comes from Biomphalaria glabrata, assembly GCF_947242115.1. Taxonomy (NCBI): domain Eukaryota; kingdom Metazoa; phylum Mollusca; class Gastropoda; family Planorbidae; genus Biomphalaria; species Biomphalaria glabrata. The sequence goes on along the minus strand of NC_074717.1, from coordinate 42,249,321 downwards.
TGTCAGGTACCCATTAGAGCTGGGTGGACTCAGAGTTGCCATAAGGATCACAGTCTTCCCCAGGATTCGAACCTGGGACCCTTCGTTTCGAAAGCAAAGCGCTTTATCACTCAGCCTCTGCGCCTGTATCACACTAAATGGCATCGAGAAAATTCTCTCGGTTTTACGTTGTCAAGACAGTAATCATCTTGAAATTTAAAAGTCCAATACATATTAACAAATGCACTTGAAAACACTGTGTTTCCTTGTTATTGATGGCGTCTACTATTATTATTATTATAATTATATGATTTACATTATAAATTAGGGGGCGCGGTGGCTAAGTGGTTAAGCGCTTGGCTTCTAAACCTGGGGTCCTGGGTTCGAATCTCGGTGAAGACTGGGATTTTAAATTTCGGGATTTTTAGGCGCTCCTGAGTCCACCCAACTCTAATGGGTACCTGACTTTAGTTGGGGAAAGTAAAGGCAGTTGGTGGTGCTGGCCACATAACACATTGCTTGTTAACCGTTGGCCATAGAAACAGATGACCTTAACATCATCTGCCCCAATAATCGCAAGATCTGAAAGGGGAACTTGACTACATTATCAATACTTAGGGTAACCTTTAAACCATATTCAACATTATAATGGACGTGTCGACCCCATTCAGTGGCATAATAATAATAACAACAAGGCTTGTCTTCGAGTCCGAAGATTAACGAAGAAGGCAGTATTTCCCGTGGATACGCAGCCCCAGCTGTGACCTACATATTTTGCCAGGGCAAGCATAACCATTGTCCGCCGTTGGTCGATTAAGATTTTCTTTTCGACGTCTGCGTCTGTCCTCGGCAGCGGATTCTTTTTGGTCTCAAATGTGTATCCCGCGGCCTTTACGTTCTGAGGCCGCATGCAACCAGGTGCTCTCTTCCATGTCAGCTAAGGCAGTTTGGCACCTAAGCTGGTCTTTAAAGCTTTCCCATAGGGCACCTCTGTTATGTCGACCACATTTTAGCCTTTTAGCCTACGTTCGTCCCCCATACGGGATATGTGACATAGTGAACACAAAAAAAAGGGAAATTTTATGTTTATTTCATTACAAAATAATTCTGTTTGCCTAGGTTCAGCTTACTAGGACATGACCTTCATAGTTCAGGCACTAAAGGGTTAAAGAGTCGTGTCTTGACATATGATAATTTTTTGTAAAACAAATATAAACAAGATTACAAAGAGAGTTTGTGTTACACAAACTCAGAGGCGGCCCCCGTCGAAGTCGGATCCCTGTCGGATCTGCATATTCGCAAATAATATTCAAGAGGTGATTTAATTTTGATGTAAAATGTTTTACACGTTTCGGATGTTCCTTCAGAGTTGAAGATAATTACTTCCTAGTCCAAACCTCCCGCAGGACGACGGGGGATGGGAGCGGGCAGGGTTTGAACCCTGGGCCATCCATAAATCTGAACGACAGTCCAGCGCGCAAACCGCACGACCAGGCAGCCATCCGATGGTCAAAAGTAATAATGTTTCAAAGATTCATTTGCCGTAAATTTAAATTTAAATTTAATAAAAAAATAGTAGATTAGTTTTAGTATATTAAAACATTACAATATTGATCAAAACGTTTGGAAATGAAAATCTACACTTTTTTTTTACACTTTAAGTTTAGAAATTGAAATTCTACATCTTAATCTAGTCTATTTTAGTCTAAACTAGATCTAGAAATTCTAGATCTAGACTCTAAAATAATTTTAATTAGAATATAAATCCAGATCTAGATATACTGTAATAAAAATCTAGATCTAGTTTAAAAAATCTAGATTAGATCTAAATCAAGATATCATTCCTTTTTTAAACGCGAGTCACATAACGAGGCTTAATAAACATTACTATACCGAATTCTTTTTTCATTTCATTTGAAGAATTAATTCCATATAACGTCAGAGGGAAAAAAAAACACTACGTCACACGGCCTAGCTAGACTAAAAATCGCCTTCATCTATAAGAGCCATTTATCGAGTGTTCATAGACTTTGGTGCACCGAGTGCGTTCTTTAAGCATTTCATTTAAAGAATTCATTCCATATGACGTCAAAGGAAAAAAAACACCACGTCACACGGCCTAGCTAGAATAAAAATCGCCTTCATCATTACGAGCCTTTTATCAAGTGTTCATAGACATTGGTGCACCGAGTGCGTTCTTTTAGCATTTCATTTAAAGAATTCATTCCATATGACGTCAAAGGAAAAAAAAAAACACTACGTCACAAGGCCTAGCTAGACTAAAAATCACCTTTATCAACACGAGCCATTTCTCGAGTGTTCATAGACATTGGTGCACCGAGTGCGTTCTTTTAGCATTTCATTTAAAGAATTCATTCCATGTGACGTCAAAGAAAAAAAAAACACTACGTCACACGGCTTAGTTAGACTAAAATATGTTTTCATTAATACAAGCAATTTTTTCGAGGGTTAATAGACATTGGTGCACCGAGTGCGTTCTTTTAACATTACATTTAAAGAGTCCATTCATATGACGTCAAAGAAAAAAAATTCCATTACCTCACAATAGGCTAGTACCTGTACCATAAAAAAAAATGTCTTTATTTACACGAGATATTTAACGAGGGTTCATAGACATTGGTGCACTGAGTTCTAATAGATATTATTTAAAAAGGATCAAAGCCACATTGTTTTTGCGTTTTGTCTGTCAGTCGGTCTGTCCGTTATCTTGATATAAAAAAAACAACTAAAAGTTATTAAAAATTGATTAACCTTTATTTTACGTTTCAAAACATCGCAATAATTTTTAGGTATGAACACAATTGAAAAGTTTGTATAATAGATTGTTCCGGACGTTTGTATAAATAGTAAAAGAAAAAGAGAATTTCAGATAAATGTAATACCGTTAATTAAATTTTTTGGATGGTCTCGTATAAAAATTAGATGTACTACAGCCACGTGGAGAGATTTTCATACCTTACTTTGGTGTTTGGATTCTGTTTTCCTTAAAAATCGGAACATAATATTAACGATAATTAGATTTTTTAATGTTTTAGGTAGAAAGTTAAATGTACTGTAAGAGAGTAGTGAGTTAAAATATTTTTCCTAAAAATCCGTAAAAACATTATTTCGTAAATGAGAAGATTATTTGTTTATTAATTAGAAGAGGGAGTTCAAACAATTATTTGGCGTAGTAGATTTTTAAATAAATTCGGAAATTTCTGGCGACGATTTGTAAGAAACAAAATCCGGAACTTTCTTTATCGATTACAAAACTTCTATGTTATGTTTTACAAGAAAATTAAATGTCTAAAAAGTAATTTTCAGTAATCAATTCTAGTAAATTACTTTTTTTAAAAGCCTTATGCGATTTCAAACAATCATTAGGCATAATTCATGTTTTATAAAACAATATCCGGAACATTTTTACACTTAATGAAATATAAGTCAGTATAGAGATTATGATTTAGCATTAATATGCTATTTACATAAAAAACGGAACAACATATTATTGATAATGTGTTTTTGCAACTTTTAAGCATGGAAATTGAATGTAATATAAGTTAGAAGAGCAAACAAACATTTGTTGGCGTTGATTAGTTTTGCACAAAAAAATCCGGAACAATCAATTTTAGATACTTTAAACTATTGAGATGTTATGGGAGGAACATTAAAGGGTAAATCAGATTTTCAATAGCTTTTAGAGTTCTAGTTTTTTAAATCTAATCGTGACGGACAGACCGACCAACAGACAAAACGCACAAAAATAAGCTTCTTTTATTCGGATGGGGGCACTAAACAAAAAATAAATAAAATCTGATTTTTAAAAAAAGTTTAAGGAATTGGTTTAGCACCTAATCATGTTGCGACGTTACGCTACTGCACGAAAATCGCTGCATAAAAAGTCCATTAAAAAAAATGTGCGTGATATTTACATACAAAGTGCATTATTAGCCTTTATAAACAAACAGAAATGTTTTCTTTTAATTTTAGCAGCTAGTTGACCAGAAATAACGTCTTTAACTATTATTTGTATTTGTTGTAAACATTTCCTGTACATTTTAAAAATATATTTGACTTAGTGATACTGAAAATACACAAAAATTGTCCATCTTTGTTAGCATATTGTAACATTGCCTCCCTTACATTTACGTAATTGTTTTAGAATTGGTGTATTTTTATGAAAAAATCGCTTGCATAATTAATTTTATAAATTAAACGGTTTGCTTTTAGAAAACCAAAAGTAGCCGTTGCACCTAAACTTTTCAAGCCGGATTTAATGATGAAATAATATTTTTCATATCTCTTCTAGTTTTCGAGATCTGAGTGTGACAGACGGACAGACGGACAGACGGACAGACGGACATTTTGCACAAACCTAATAGCGGCTTTTTCCCCTTACGGGGGCCGCTAAAAATGTAAAAGTGCGTTTTTTGTTTTGTTTTTGCAGATCAAACCTTAACAGCATATTTCTAAAACGATATAAAACAACAAAAACTACAACATCATAAACATCATTTGCATCAACATCAAACTCTACCTCATCAAACAAAACTTTATGATTTTCTAATGGTGGAATTATGGGAAAAAGGGGGGCGTACAAAACGCATTAATAAAAACATAAAAAATTGCATCTCTACGGGAATCGAAAAGTGCGTGATAAATCCACAAGTTCATAGCAAAATGTGTACATGTATTTATATAGATTTTTGTCAGCGTTCTTCAGTTATTTGCAGTTGTTTCTCTTGTCACATATTTGATAGAGCTATTTTGCTAGTTATCTTTAAAGTTCTGCTCACTTATGCACCTATTAATGTATTATGTGAGGCTTTTCCGCGCTGTGTCTAATGCTGCTAAACCAGACGGAGGTAACACTCAAACAACGAAATCCAATAACACAGGCGTAAGGCCAACGATAGGAGATAGTCGACGCTGATACTGAATGTCGAACGGGAAGTTTAATAATAAGTAAAGGAACCGTCGAATGTCGCCAAGCTAAATTTCTAGTTGTATTATACGCTCATCTCCCTAAAGCCGTAAAGACTAGTCTTTTTACATCAGTTGATATTTCGCTTTTCATCCTAAAATCCTAGCCTTGTTTTTACTAGTCGCGTCATTGTCTCTAAGTCAAACTTTCCCCTAATTACGAAACAAATAACTAATTCCTAATCCAATCGTGCCATAACAATTAAAAGATCTCTTAAACTATCAAACAGATAAGGATTTGCACGAAATTTCGTACACAGGTTCATTTTACTACTTAGGCTTGCTAAGACATGCTTTTGCTAAATTCACAACCTGAAAGGCGCAATTCGCTAAAAACCGTACATTTTTTAAATTAAAGTCTTGTATTTTATTTTCGGTATTTCAACAAAAGGCCGCTTTCGATATATTAAGCTTAAATAGAAATAGTCAAAAAGAGACTTCTTATATTTTTAAGCATTTTCCCCTAATTCAAGTTATCTTTAATTTCTTTGACTCATTTCTGCTTCCTTTTAGGCATTCAAAACAAAACAAACTTAGCCTAAAAGTATACAAAAGATAAATCTAGAGTCTTGTTTTCTTTTTTTTTTTTTGAGAGAGAGAGAATGAGTGTGTGTTTGTGTGTGTGTGTGTGTGAGAGAGAGAGAGAGAGAGAGAGAGAGAGAGGCGAAAAAAAATTAGACTAAGCAAAGAGTGCTTTAAGTAGATGCTGAAAGGTGTGTGATGAGAGGTCAATCAATTGGAGGAGGATACAAAAAAAGTAAGGGGCGTGTCATTGTGATAAACAGAGGTCTTCTAAGTGTGAAAGCGTGTTTGTGTGTGGAGAGGGGGGGGGGGAGTTCCTGTTAAAAAAACATAGAGTGTGCTAAATATTTTGATATTACATTGAGAAGCCGAAGAGAAGTCAGAAATTGTAGGTATGGCAAATTTTGTTGTGGGCGAAAAGCCAAAAAGGGGGGGGGGGCGATAAATAAAAAAATATATTGGATTTTAGGGTCAAATTCATATGTGTGCGTCAGTTGGGGGTGTGTCTGTGTGTGTTATAACTTATATGGCGGTATGTTCCTATTTAAGTCAAAAGTCTGTCATAGAAATGCAGTTCTAAAAAAAAAATTTTAAAAATGAGAAAAGAGAGAGAGAGAGAGAGCGGGCCGTTTCATTTCACTGTTACAGATAAAATAATTCAAGGGATTAAAGTATGTTATGTGGATTGTTACAATGAGCCGCGGGCTGTTCCGGTTTCCGGACATTATTAATAATACAAAGCGTGGGAACAAATCTACGGGTGTTATGAAATGTTGATATATATATATACCCGGGCTTGCTGCCCTGCCTCATCGTGGCGCTCGGGTGGAAACGGACGTGAGAGGGGACGGCTAGGCCAAATGGGTGGCAAAAGAAGGCTCCCGCGGGAGTGCCTAAGAGGGTACGAGAGTCTTCTCGTTGCACTGTGCGGGGATGAAAAAGAGCTCCCGCAGCAATCTGTCAGCGTCCAGGCGCCGTCCCTCAAGGGGCCGTTACATAAAAGGCGTGTCCCGCTCGGTTAGCCTGGTATAGTAAATGAAAATTGCGGGGGTCCCAGTGGAGCGACCATCTCTAGTCCGCGACTCCGGAGTGTCCGTGTCCACTGGTAATGAACGCAAAATGAAGCTCTAAGTTTAACCCCGAGTCTCCCCCCCCCCCCCCCCCCCTGTTTGCCTGCTCCTTGCTCTAACCAGACATTCTTTCAACAGAGCACCGTGTTTTGGCAAGAGAATGTAAGTAGACCTCCAGTGAACATTTGCATTGTCAACGTCATATGGGGCAAAATATGCGGGTCGGAACTGGATTATCGTGGTCATGTGAACTACCTACTCCTTGCACCCAAACCCCATGCCTGTATTTCTTGTACTCTCCAAACCAATCTGTTCAAAAATAGATTTGAAAACTTCATCTCATTTTTACTACATGCTAATTTCAAATATGGAGGCGAATCCCTAAAGAGCAAGATATTTGGTGTATCCGTTGTACTAAATAATAATAATAATTATTTCGGTGAAATTTTCATCACTGTAAAATCACATTTAAAAAATCTTTCGTATATAGCACAATGTAATTTTTAGTATTTAGTTGGCGATATGGCGTCAAAACGTCTCTACATCATCATGTTCGTCATTTTCTTACCTTTTTTTACGTCCCAATATATCACCACCACATTTGTTCATATCGCTTCCTCTTTTTTAACCTCTCTTACTGAATCGCAAACGGGATTTCATCAAAAAGATTACTGTGATTAATTTTTAGTGTGAAAATAGCCATCAAGAAAGAAAGAGAGAAAAAGATAATTTTTTTTTTTTTTAAATTAAATATCAAGACACGTATAATTTAAAAAAAAATGCCTAATGAATTTGCACATCGATCAGTCATTTTAAAGTTCAATAAAAAGTTGATAGTTGCAATGCCAGAGGGGGGCTAACAAAGAGACAGACCGGTTAATTAAATCCTGTGCCAGCACAAGCCTGGCATTGAAAGATGATGAGAAAAAAGGAAACATAACTTCTATGTTAAGGTCTCAATCATTCACTCAGGCAACAAAAGTTCTCCACTTGTCTCTAACAGAAGCCAGTCTCAGTACATCAGTAAATGAGATTCGTTTCAATCGTATTAATTGTATACTCCAAGGGTATGTGTCTGTGTGTAATGGTTGTATGCGTAATGTGTGTGTAATATCTGAGTGTGTATAATATGTGTGTGTGTGTGATACAGTTTCTGTATTGAAAAAAAAAGTCTAGTTGGCCTTGGTGTACTCTGCTCTATATCAGAAGTTGGATCAATGTCTTCTTGACAGTTTCTTATATCATCTCTTCAGTTATTTTCAAGGGGAGAGAGAGAGACAGACAGACAGACAGACAGACGAAAAGAGAGAGAGGCAAAAAAAGAGTGAGAAAGAGAGAGACAGAAAAAGTGAGAGAGAGAAAAAAATGAGAAAGAGAGAGAGAAAAAGGAAGAGAAAGAGAGAGAGAGAGTAAAGAAAGAGAGAGAGAGACGGAAAGAAAGAGAAAGAGAGAGACAGAAAGAGAAAGAGAAAGAAAAAGAACGAGAGAGACAGAAAGAAAGAGAAAGAGAGAGACAGAAAGAAAGAAAGAAAGAGAGAAAGAAAAAGAAAGAGTGAGAGAAGAAAGAGAAAGAGAGAAAGAAAAAGAAAGAGTGAGAGAAAGAAAGAGAAAGAGAGATAGAGAGAGATAGAGAAAGAAAAATAAAGAGGGAGAGAAAGAAAGAGAAAGAGAGAGAGAGAGAGAAAAAGAGTAAAAGAGAGAGAGAAATAGATGGAGAGAGAAGGAAAGAGAAAGAGAGAAAGTAAGAGGGACAGAAAGAGAGATAGAGGAAGTGAGTAAACGAGAAAGACGAAGAGAGAGAGAGAGAGAAAGAGAGCCAGAGAAGGATAGAAGGAGAGAGGGAAGGAAAGAGAAGAGAGAGACAGAATGTGGAATAGAGAAACAGAGAGAGTAAAAGAGAGAGACGGAGAGAGAAAGAGAGAGAGAAAGAGAGAGTAAGAAAGAGAAAAAAGAGAGAAACAGAGAATGAATAGAAAAATAATTTTAAAATAGTAAAATTATATCAAGTACACTGAACAACAATCCTCATATACAATGGTAAGACCTAATAAATTATTTAGAAAGACATAAAGATAAAGGCACATTCTTTATTCCATATGATAAGATAAAAGCCCTTATAAAAGCTTGTCAATTTCTCAAGTACAAATCGTTAGTAGATAAAAACGTACGCTGTAAACAAGCTGTATAAATAATAAATTTAACAAAATAAATAAAGGTATTTGACATGAAGCTTGAAATGTATCCACTGAATGACTGTTTATTTTCTTCACTAGTATTTATACCCTCTCTAGAATTGCTTTCTCCAACAGACAAGAAAGATCCATAACTTTATGGATTTCATTTTTAGTAATATTGGACATTTACAGTTGTTTAATGTTTATTCATTTTAAACAAAACAACCTTAACTTTGACATTGACACATATTTATGGCTATAATTGGCCTTTTCGTGAATGAGCATGCGATGGTAAAGACACTTGGCAGATATCCGATGTACTTGAAAGTAAAAGTGTATAGAATACTATGGCTATATATATCTAGCATCATCGGCTAGCACAGGGGTCGGCAACCTTTTGAGTCGGAAGAGCCAAAAATAACAACTAACAAAATTTCAACGTTTCTAAAGAGCCACAAGATTTTTTCCTTCTGAACATTTCGTTCAGAATTCTTTCAACTAACGATGGTAGAGCGCTTTAAACAAGATGCTGTTAAAAGTCTTGATTAACAAATTCATGACCTCAGCTACTTCGTCCGGAAATGTTTGGACACAAAGCGCTTCTTCTAGTAGATAGTGAAACGTAAAAATTTCATGGTTTAATTTTGCGCCAAAGAATCGTAGTTGCCCCTTTATTTTTTTCCTGTCATACTTCTGGCTTCATCAGTTGCTATTGAAACGATTTATTTATATCGATTTTATTGTCTTCAATGTATTTTCGCACGACCTTAGCTCTATCTTCTCCTAAAGTTTGTCACGAGTGCGGTAGCAATCCTAGAAGTTCTTCTTTTGGAACTTTGAAGACATATACCTGACAAAAAGACCAATTTGTGCCGTGTCTTTAAGGTCGTAAGACTCATCTATATCAAGTGATAAGGCAGAAGGAAATTGAATATCTTCCACATTTCAAGACATGGAGAGGGGTGCGCTGAAAAGCGAGTACAGGTGGCTAAGTGATAGAATCAAAACAGAACAATTTTTAAATTTTTTTTTCAATAAAATAAATAATATTTGCGCATGGAACTAAAGAGCCGCAGTTTAACATCCAAAGAGCATGTAGCTCGCGAGCCGCAGGTTGCCGACCCCTGGGCTAGCATCATCGTTGAGATAATTTTTGGTTCGTCGGCTCCACCCTTAAAAAAACGTCCAGCCCTCAGACTTGTGTTGTTTAGTTTCCATTGTGAGTTTTATTCCTCGGCTCGTGTTTGTTTTATTTTCTACATGCAAACGTATCAGTTAGAAAGTAAGCCCTGCTTCTACTATCAATGTCAAATAATAAAACCGAAGTTCTTATACACATTACGAGCCACGGAGTCAGTCACGAGCCGGCGGCGAGTAAGTTGAACTACCAAGTGCTCAACAAATAGATGCAAATGTAAATACAACGAACCGCTTTGCAATTCGAAATACAGTTTCCCGGATTGGCCGATTTCATGATATGGCCGTAGTAAGTTCTGGCATATGGATAGGAAAAAAGATAAAGAGGCAGACAGAGAAAGCGATGGGAAGACAACATAATAGAATGGACGTGCCTGCCATTGAAAGAGGTTCTATCCAGGGCAAAAGACAGAGGGGAATGGTTAAAGATGGTTGACAAATCATGTGTGGTGCCCCATCGATCCAACAGAGTAAGGGGTAGGTGACAGTTGGGGTGACATGGATGGGCTTCTGACCATGTGTTTGTTACATGATGCTTATTCGCATGCCCAGGTCCTATGCAATTTAAATAAACAGACATAGTACATATGTCGAAAGATCAAATGCAGCTGTCATATCTACGAACATATTGTAAATATTTTCAGTTACAATTGTTTGGCAAAAATTTACATTTTATGTAAACTTTTATGTCGTAAACATTCCTTTAGACTTTAGACAGAATAATGCAGAGCCCACCAGAGTTGTCTTTTATTTTTCCAGTTGTTTCCCTTATGTATTCAAAAAAGAAATAATCAGAAGAAGAAAAAAATGTCAAAAGAAAATTCGTAACTGAATTGTAAATGAGATTGACTTAACTTAAAATAGCATAAATCTACGTCATGGGTTGGCTTGAAAGTTGATCTGATGGACTTACCCTGACGGACTAGACAGCTCTGCACTGTTAACGCCAACGCTTTAAGATTGTTTTGTAAAAAACCAAAACAGATAAAATACTTTGAAGTCTATTTTGTTAAATTAAAGTAAGGTAACTATAGTATTTTCATTTAGAATTCTCATTTCTCATAGGAATACACTTCACTGATTTTGTAACACATCGATACGATCAAATGTCGATATTTAGTTGATTGAAGTCGAAAGATGAAGAGCTCCGTACATAAATCAACGTTTAAATTAATATACATTTGCAAAGTCCGAAATAAAAACATGAATAGTATGAAATTATATTTTACAAAAGAAAATAAATACTACAGTATTGCGTTTGACAGTATGAACCAAACGGATCTTCAGACGTTTTCCTTAACGGAAAGCTTCCCACCTACAAAATATTTAGCGGAACACTTTGCTTATTTTTTTTAGAGAGATTTAATTCCTGTGGTGCATAAGGGGTACTTGAAAGGGGTAGTACCTTTATTGGTCCGGCATGCTGAACCTTTGGTGGACGGCCTCACTGGTCCCTTTCCAACCCCTAAATCTGTCACGTGTGGTTCCAAGCGCCATGCCCTGGAAAACCGCTTCAGCTGGCGGACTAAACCATGTGAGGGGATGGTGATAAGATGGCAGCACTGGGCGAAGGGCCTTCTTGACTAAGGTCACCGGCCAGGGCGGAAGTGACCCAGGATGGACCACAGCGACCACACGTTCAGGACCAAGGCAAACCACCTATTTGGAGGCACTCGGCTCTCGTCAAGCATGGAGAGGGATGGGCGCCGCCGTGCAAGTATCTAGCCCTCGTTACATCATGGCAGACAGGAATGGAGAAAGACGGTCGACAAATCATGCATGGTTCCCCAACGGCCCAACAGACTAAGGGATAGAAAATTGAAAAGAAAAAAAACAAAATCACGTGGTTGGCTACTAGTTAATTAGTCTAACTCTTCAGGCGTCGCGGAAAACTAGGGTTACACTACATACGAGGCCGATAATAAAAGAATATCCACAAGGGGAAGTAACATTTATAGTTTCTAATAAATGAAGTGGAAGTAGATTTAGAAACTACAATTATTACTTCCCCTTGTGGATATTCTTTTATTATCGGCCTCTTATGTAGTGTCAAGGTCTACAGTTGACCTTTGCTGGACACCATCAAGCTTTTTTTTTAATTTTTAGCTTCTTGACCTACTTTATCAGTTGGACTTGATGCGCAGTCAAGCGGGACGGTAAAATGATTTTAGAGATCCATTAAGTTATAGCGGAACGCCTCGGAAGAAGATTTTGCTAAACCATAGCTAATCTGTAAAGGCTCAGGAGTTAGCTTAATTCAATCTACTCAGAGAAGACACTAATATTACACTTGTTCATTGCACCCTACAGTTCGCTTGTCAACCCCTCAACTCAAGAAAACATTAAGAAACTGGAACAGACACAAAATAGTGCAGTGAGATTCATATCAAACGAATATTCACATTTGACTAGAGTAACACAATCATTAAATTTAGAAAGCCTTCATGATAGAAGACTTAAAAGTAAAGTAGCAATCATACATAAAACACTGAACCATAATCTTCAAATACTAAAACAAAATTTAATAAAATACTCAGAAAGACACAAAGATAAAGGCACATTTCTCGATTCATATGCTAGGACAAATTTGTACAAATGCTCCTTCTTCCCTAGCGCTATTAGAGCATGGAATGGGTTGCCTGAGCTAGCCAGGAAAACCAGTGACTAGGCAAAATTTATTTTTAAGTCATTGGTTAATATGCATGACTAGATGCATGACGCGTAGGCCGTAATCATCTTCTCTTTTGAAGTAACGTCTGTATTATATAAGATAAGAAGATAAGCATGGATACCCGATTCTCAAACTGGAGCAGCTTAGGATATTAATGAAGGTCTCACATTTTCTTAAATGCCCAGATACAGATGGTAAAAGTATTCTGCAATCATTTATTATGAATTTTAATTCTTGTAAGAAAATTAGACCGATTTAGAATCAATGTGATAGTCTTCTGAATTACAATTTACAGGACAAAATAACAAGTGAAGCATAGTTTAAGCTCAAAGTATTTAAAAAAAGTTATCATTAATTGAATTTCATAGGAACCTATTGATAAAAAAGATAAAGGCAAACTTCATATTCCATATGCTGGGACAAATTTGTACAGATGCTCCTTCTCTTCAAGTGCTATTAGAGCATGGGTTCAAGTCATTGATTGATACGCTTGACTAGACTGACACAGGGACACCCGTAGGACGTAATCCTCTTCTCTTTCGAAGTTACGTATGTAATATATTGTCAAAAGACGAAAGCTTAAAACCTATGGCCACATTACAAGATCTACGGGGCTCGCAAAGACCTTCCTTCAGGGAACAGTGCCAGGAAAAGAAGAGGAGGCAGTCAGACAAAGCGATGGGAGGACAACATTAAAGAATGGACGGGCCTGCCATTGAGAGGGGTTCTAAACAAGGCAAAAAAAAAGGGAGGAATGGAGAAAGACGGTTGACAAGTCTTGCCTGGTGCCCCAACGGTCCAACAGACTAAGGGATAGGTAAAGGAAAAAAAAAAAGTAATATATAAGATAAAAAGCCTAATTTACATATTTAGTTATGGCTAGCTGATCTCGTGGTATATGCCTGGACTTTGATCACGGCTGGTGACATATTCATGAAAATCCCTCCTGCAGACCTGAAGGAAGTTTGGAAAAGGAATTTAACAGCTGTAAGACGCGTGTAACGACAGTTAACAAACAGAACAGAGAAATACGCTTTTTCTTCATTCTCTGTAACTGTCCGGTTTCTTTAATTGTAAAAGTTTTACATCACTGTAATAATGTGTTTGTGTCAATGTTACATGTAACATTAGACAGGAGAAATTACAGCCACGTGATGCGCCTGCTGTTTATAAGTGAACCCAGTATAGAGGCACATCCCCACTGTTTACATCGTTAAGGAATGAATTCAAGTTGGACTGCAAAAGGTAGTTTGGATTATTTCCCTTGAGTATTCATTGAGCCAGGCTTTTACTGTGCAAAGCGATCACTTCATACATATGAATGAAATGCAACGCTAGCACTAGTGTTATATATATATATATATATAAGAAACAGTATGCTGTAGAGCAAATTGAGAGAATAGAAGAGAAGAAAAGAAAAACAAAATTAACTCTCACAAAACATATACATTTAACAATACATCCTTTATTAACAATACATCCTTTTCAATGAAGCTGTGATTATTTCTTCAGATAAAGTCTCAATGAAAATTTAAACACTTTCATTTTTATCAAAACAGCATACTAGCCATCTCTAGTACAGGTGTTTCTCTTTCAGACCTTGTGATCTACAGGGCAGATGATGATAAGGTCATCCGTTTTGTTGGCCAAGGGTGAACAAGCAGGGTGTCATGTGGCCAGCACAACGACCAACCGCCTTTCATTTCTCTGACTAAAGCCAGGTACCCATTAGAGATTTTGTGGACTAGGGGCGCCCTAAAAATCCCGAAATTTAACTCTTTCTCTCCGTAATTATTTTCCACGTTCCATCGGAATTATTCATTTTACTAATTTGTGTTTCAATTATTAAACTTCAATAACTTTTTTGTATGTAATTAGGAAATGTTATATTAAGTATATAATTATAGAAGAAGGCATGCTCTTTTTATATTACACAAATTAAAGTTTATAAAACCAAAAAATAATTTTAATTTTAATGGGGTTAAATCAACGTTGGTATCGTCAGTTGGGAGTAAAAGAGTTAAAACACATTCTTAACAAGGTTCGAACCCAGGATCCCAGGTTTGGCAGCCAGGCGTTTAACCACCTGCCACCACCACCCCCTTAACACGCCATGGCTATATAATGTATAATGTCCTAACAACAAATATGGATACGATTGTTCATTTCTCTGCAATATCTAAAACTTGTTAGGCCAAATAAACACAATCTCATCTCTTCATGATTAAAGCAGAATTGTACTTCTTGTTAGACCATATAAACACAATATCATCTCTTCGTGATTAAAGCAGAATTGTACTTCTTAACCTTAACAATGAACAAAACAGCCAACAAGTGCTTTTCATTTTGTTTTTTAGTTAGTTTTAAAGATTATTTCAAATTTGATGAAAACGCTCCAGTATGCCAGGGCTAAGAGAAAGGGGAGCAAGAGGCTAACGAATGATTTGATTGCGAACGAAATTTTCGATTGAAAGCTGAAGTGGTCATACTGTAATTACCCGAGATCATGGCAAGCGCAGGGACAGACTATAATGTGGTATTCTGTTTGTCACGTAAAATGATGATTACTTGGGAGATTCTCCTCCCAGCACGTACCTCCATTGAGAAGAAAATTGGGGTAAACAGATCATCTATATTATTTTGTTTTTTCTTGACTATACAAATATACATTAATTTCCTAAAGTGCTTTTTTAAAAATAGATTGCATACTCCATTTAATGTTGTTTGGCATTCTCAACTTTTGATACATTGAGAATTTGTTTCTGGAACAAGTGTCTTCCAACAATTGATATCGTCTCTAAGAATATCAGCATAAGTTAATAACATATATTATAGCATTGATAATCATTATTGGAGGCAGGATGCTGTGTTATCTTATAATAAAATAATGGTAATTATCAGGCTGGGAATAAACAATATAAAGAACTTTTTTAATATATAGCAGTCATTCGCAAAGTGAACATTGACTGCCTTGAAAGCTTGTAACAAAAAACAAAACAAGTTTGTACAATAGAGATCAAAGAAAAAATAAAAAAAAATAAAAAACTACAATTGTTGTAACTTTTCTTTCCGAAGGAAAAAATTTGCCGTCTGCAAATAATTCAAAATGGGGGCGCGGTTGTGGCGGAGTGGTTAAGCACTTGGCTTCCTGAGTTTGAATCCGGGTGAAGACTGGGATTTTGAATTTCTGGATTTTTATGGCGCACCTGAGTCCACCCAACTCTAATGGGTACTTGACTTAAGATGGGGAAAATAAAGGCGGCTGGTCGTTGTGCTGGCCACATGGCATCCTGCTCAATAACCATTGCACAACGAAACAGATGACCTTAACATCATCTGCCCAATGCATGGTCTGAAAATGGAACTTTAGCTTTTGATATATATAATTCAAATTTGAAGGTTTATCAGTCTATAAAGTTGGTGTATATAATGAATATCATTATTTATATTTTTGTTACTATATTAGAGTTTATTTGTAATTGTGATAAGTAGTTTACTGTAGTAATGTAGTCTAGGACTACCATGGTCATATAAAAGAACAGTTGCGTGTTTTCCTTGCATCAATTGTGACGGAATCTATTTGTAGCCCATGAGCAAAGGGACACAACTGTTGAATAATGTGTACCATAGTCACTGGTCTAGATATCTGGTGTTAGGAATAGGTCTACAGTGTTCATTTCTGTTTGATCGTGATTCTGTATTTCTTTTCACTTTTTTTAGAAAAGTATATCAGTGTAACTGGTTATTTTACTTAGACCAATGAAAAACTATGAGACACTTCAGTTCTTCTACTAATTTTTAGAATTATTTCAGATGATTGTAAAATCATTCGAAACTCTAGCAGTGTTTTCTTTACCGCTCTGGTCTAACGCTCACCCCCTTCCACATTGGGGGGCATAGTATCATCTGAAGGTGAGCGCGACGTCATGACAAGAAGGGGGGATACCAGTCAATTTATTTATTATCTAGGGGTATGGCAGTTATAAGGACCTTATAGTGACAACCATATGTCAATTATAAAGACCTAATAGAGACAATGTTTGGAATTTATAAAGACCTAATAGAGACAATGTATGGCAGTTATAAGGACCAAGTATTGACAATGTGTGTCTGTTATAAAGACCAAATAGAGACATGTATGGAATTTATAAAGACCTAATAGAGACAAAGTATGGAATTTATAAAAGACCAAATAGAGACATGTATGGAATTTATAAGGACCTAATAGAGACATGTATGGAATTTTTAAGGACCTAATAGAGACATGTATGGAATTTACAAGGACCTAATAGAGAATTGTATGGAATTTTTAAGGACCTAATAGAGACATGTATGGAATTTTTAAGGACCTAATAGAGACATGTATGGAATTTTTAAGGACCTAATAGAGATATGTATGACAGTTATAAGGACCAAGTAAAGACAATGTATGGCAGTTATAAAGACCCAGCAAAGATATGTATGGAAATGATTAGGACGTGATAGAAACAATGTTTCTGTGTTTTTCAGCTCTGACAACAACAATGTATTCTATTGTGTCCAAGACCTTATTGAAACAACGTGTGCACGTTATTTAGTGTCAGAGTCACAGCATTTATGTTTTGCCAAGTGGATGTTACTTTCCCTCAATGCCAGACACCCACAAATGATGCGTACTAAAACAAAATGCATATTGCAAACTTTGGATGGCTGTCTGGTCGAGTAGTATGTTGTCTCAATGGTCACGGGTTTGAACCTTTCCAGACGCAAATCCCCTCATTCGTATTCGAGTTTTGGGCTAGGATGTAATGCTCATTAATTCTGAGGGAACATTCGAAACAGGTAAAACATGTAAACTTGCATTGAACAAAACGTTTGCCCAACCAACACTATTCCATAAGCTAGTTAAAGTTCCTTAACATAGGTGATAATCAGCAGACATATACCTGTTAAATATAAAACCAGTTGTATATAATCTACACTATTTGTTTCGCAGTAAGCTGTTACGCTTTGTGGCTCGCGAGACACTAGACCAGGGGTTCTCAACCTGTGGGTCGCGACCCCCTTGGGGGTCGATTGACGATTTGCCAGGGGTCGCCTAAGACTATCAAAAATATGGATTGTTATTGTGTATTCTTCTATTGCAGTATGTGTGTGTGTGGAGGGAGTTTGCGTCAGAGTGGGGGATTATAAAAAGGGGTCGCCGAGCTTAAAAGGTTGAGAACCGCTGCACTAGACGGTGACAAGACAGGTGCTCACTAAGAAACATTAAAGTGTATTCACACATTGGGAACCCTAGAAAACCACAGAGTGTTATTTAGCATTAAGTTTTTGGAATGAATTACTTTAAAAGTTGATGAAACAAAAAGTACAGCGTTCAATTTCCAAAAGTTAATGAAATCGATTGTTCAGTAAAACAGAGATTTATCTAGATCAGTATTTCCCCAAATTGGGGTTCGCATACCCTCAAGGGCACGGGAAGAGTTTAAAGGAAGTACGCGCTGCACCTCATTAACTATGCTGATTTTTTATACACCCATTTGTTATGTTTATTTAGGAAATTAAAATATCAATTAATTTTAAATCATATTTAAAAAAAAATTATTTACAATTAAAAAAAACACCTCAAAACCAGTGTTATTTTACATATTAAAGTCTAAAATTCTATAAAGGTCAGGAAATGGTTTGGGGTATTTTGATTTCCAACGACATGTCCCCCTCTCAACGTGAAAACAATGTTTCGACTTTCATTGGAAAGATACGTCAGATGAGCACAAGATAAACACACTAATGATTCTAGACGCATGATTTAAATGTCATCTGTTTCTGACGCTAAAGGCTAACGAGGCCAACAGCTGGTCAACCAAACACCAATAATTCTATGATCAGTGCCAACCTTACAAACTGCGAGGCCAAATTTTATAGAAATTGCGAGACCCCTATTCTATTTTTTTTTAACAAATATAACTATTACTATTAATTATATCAACAATTATAACACAACATGCAATAGGCGCCGCAGGGTTAATGAAAGTAAAGTTCCTCTTATAGGGCAGATGATGTAAAGCTCATCTGATTATGTGGCATACGGTTAACGAGGGTTTCATGTGGCCAGCACAACGACCAACCGCCTTTACTTTTCCCCAACTAACGTCAGGTACCCATTAGAGCTGGGTGGACTCAGAGGCGCCCTGAAAATCCTGAAATTAAAAATCCCAGTCTTTCCCAGGATTCGAACCCGGACCCCGGTTCGGTAGCCTAGTGCTTTACCGCTCAGCCAGGGTTAATTAAGCCACGTTAATTGTATGATACACTAAATATGTTAACCCTTTAAATCCTACACCTTTAAAAGCTTATGACAAAAGCCATGACTGATAGCGATATGCCAAAACGTAAATTTGGAGCAACCGGTCAAATCGTCTTAAGGCCGGTTCCGATTTCATCGGCCTCTGAATATAAAAATGACATAAAATGAAAATCTACACGTCCATCTCGATGCGACATCCTAATACCCACCCACCCCCAACCCCACTATTCAAGACCATCACGTATATCACGGACGTAAAGGAAATTAAAACTGTTTTATAACACAGTAAAATATAATTTATCCGGACGTCAGTTATCCTGAACGTCCAATATCTGGACTGCTTTTGTGATGTTTTGATCTATCATTACTGCATAATCTTCAAATACAAAAAACAAAATTTAATAAAATACTCAGAAAGACACAAATATAAAGGCACATTCCTCGTCCAGTATGCTAGGAGAAATGTGTACAAATACTCCTTCTTCCCTAGTGCTATTAGAGCATGGAATGGGTTGCCTGAGCTAGCCAGGAAAACCAGTGGCTTGGCAGATTTTAAGTCATGAGTGAATGCATGACGCGTAGGACGTAATCATCTTCTTTTTTGAAGTAACGTCTGTATTATATAAGATAAGATAAGATAAGATCAGATCAGTGATCTTGCTGATGTGCAGCGAAATATCAGAGATTATTTCTCTAAATATGTAATACATAATAGGATACTCTGTATGACGTTATGCTCCGAGGTATATTAGACTTGAATTTTTACGTAAGGTGCGAAATGAGTTTTCTTTACATTGACGGTGAAATGGACGGTTTAGAAAATTCCGCATTCAGTTATCCGGACATACCTCCTTCTCAATTAATCCGGACATTTTACATTCTACTGTAGTTAAGTGTTTTTTTTTTCATTTAAGTACAATGGTTATGTTTGCCATGGATGTAGAAAAATATGTAGGTCACAGCTGGGGCTGCGTAACACATGAAATACTGCATTCCTCATTAATCTTCGGATTCGAAGACAAGTATATATAATAAATATGTATATATGTTATGTACGTATAATGTTATGACAACGGCCTTACCTGATGTTATAATCAATGATGGTATGCATTATGACATGTAACATATAACTTTCCATAACTCAAGCTGGTTCATAAGACATTTACCTTACTAGCAGATGGTAGCAAATCGAAGTTTGTTCTAAAGAATTAAAGTCCAGAAGATATAACAGTATAAGAGTCACTTTGTTGTAGAGCGTTTAAAAAAATGTTAATTGTTCATAATTAAGAAGCCTACAAATGCATTGCAATTGAAACAAATCAAATGTAGCAGCATTTCATTACTTGACCCCAATATGCGAGAACCTCTCTGCAGCGCAACACCCGCACAACAAGGCCGGAGCGACGGTGTAGGCGAGCCCGCTGACTACCGGGGAACGAGATAGTGAGTGATGAGGATACGGGGGGGGGGGGGATGACGAGGGCTGGGGAGTTAAGGTGGCACTGCTGTAGAGGTGGGGGGGGGGTGGAAGAGGAATGTGGCTGGGAAGGGAAAGTGCCGGACAAGTCAAGTGACTGGGTGGAGGAAGCCGCTGCCTCTGACACTTAACCAAGTAGTTAGAAGAAAATTAACATGTTTTACAACCAAACAGTATGAGGTGGGTTTTTTTTGTCTCCCACTCCTCTTGACGTCATTTCCGGGATAATTGAAATCTTACTTTATCTCTGATTAAAGCCGACAAAGAACAAGTAAATCTCATTTTTCTATTTCAAGTAACGAATGTTACCACATTTACGAACAAGTAAATCTCTTTAAGTCATTTCAATACAGACTGACCTCATCTCGTTTAACTCTATTGGTTCACGACAATATACGTGCAAGAAATCGAAGTTTTCACTCAATTCAAATATTAAATTTTTTTTTCTTTTTCTAAAAACAAAAATAGCTCCGTCAGCATGACTGCCGCAAGGAGTTTTTAAAAACTCCGATTTTAAATAAATGTGTTAGCTCATTTGTCATTAGATATAGAAATAATCAGCTTATATATAATTTAGATGTACAGCCAGTGGCGTAACTAGGGTAAAAGGAAGGGGAGGGTTCAAATTTAATAATCCCCCGTGCTGCCCCTTGAGGGGGGCCCCCAACTGATTGTCCGAAATATGTTTTTACGCCATTATCTCATATCAGGATGTCAAATATCAAAATGCAGTGGCCTTTAAAGAGGTCCAGCCCCCTTGGGCCCCCAAATCCCTAGCTACGTCCCTGTAGACCAGTAGATAGAACGTAATTAAACTTACTTTGTCGTTGAGATGGTCACATGACACCCTAGTCAAGGGTTGAGTGCATGAACCTATACGTTTTACATCCTCTGCTTATCGGACTAGTAGTTGGAAATTGTAATCAAAATGACTAAAAGAGACTTCAGTGGTAGACTCAAGATGTTAGAATAAGTCGCAGTCCAGGCCACACAACACCATTGTATACAATGAAACAAAAGTCTCATCTCCTTATCACCTTTCTTATTGAAAGAAAATTATCAATATAACAAGCAATAGAAAAAAAAAAGAATACTTTTTAAAACAAAATCTTATCTAAGGAGAAATAACCGCTAATTACTATTTATCTGAAAATTACAGGGTTTAGCTTCTTTTCTGCTATATACAACAGAATTAATTAATTAGTACAAAATGATTTACTAATTGTTTAATTTTTGGATTGATTCATGTATTTAATCTCTATACATATCGACATCTTTTATCAAGTAGCATTCTTTCCTTTATTTCGAAATCAAACAAAATAATTAACCACCAAACAATTAATTTACGATTTATTTGTTTTTTTGTTTTTTTTTTATTGATTCGTGTCTTGTCAGGTACATCGAACAATTGTGCTAAGTTTCGACTTCATCCAAGAATGGGAAATGGGAGAAAAAATACGTTTAAACTTTTTATCAGAAAGAGAGACAGATAAAGTGAGTTTATATAAGTTTTGTAAAAAAATGATTGAGATTAACAGTGAATTACTCAGAAGGCATTGCTCTCTATTCCAAAGAGTAAGGATAAATATGGTATTTCAAGTGTCTACACAAACACAGTTATGACATGTCTTCAACAAGAGTTTCTCTTTTGGTCTCAAAAAGTGTGACCCGCGACCTTCGTCACGGTTCTTTAGATGTTTCTTCTAGAGGCCTTCTGGTACCAACGTTTTCTAATGTTCCCCAAACGTTTTGTGTAACGGCACACTTCGCACATTCTGATTATATAGCGGAATACATTCTATATTATTGTTATAGAAAATAATTCTGCTATTTAATTATTCCAATAATTCGTGAAACACTTAGTCAGGCATCGCGGAGCACTTGGGTTCTATGCCAATTACGTCAAACGCATACTAATAGCTGACCAATTACATGATCTTAAACACAGATGTAATTAAATTGCCAACAAATAGTTATATAAAAATAATAAGGCTTGTCTTCGAGTCCGATTAATTTTTTTTATACGAAAACTAATAATAAATATTGTAATACATACCTCTATTGAACTACGTAGTCTAAATGTTTTAAATAGACTTGTTTGGTGTGTTTAAACAAAAATAAATGATTTCTTCCATAAAAACTTGGAATTACATAATAATGTCAAGGCTGGGAAAAAAAGTTTCAAATAGCAGAGCACTTGCTCCAGAAAATGACAAATTGCATGACCAACAAAGTCCTTCGCCAGCCACTTAACGGGAACATCTTCTCTGCGGCCCTGAATGAGGTTAGAATGTTATTTTCAGATGATTTCACCGGAAGCCGGATCGTGGATAATGTCAACGTTCAACAAGGTTAGTGGTACTTTTTTTTTTTTTGGCTTTGTTTGGAAGACTTGTGTCTGGTGTGCTAGTTAAGTTGGTGGCTGTCTCCTGTTTAGAAGACTTGTCTTGTCTGGTGTGCTAGTTAAGTTGGTGGCTGTTTCCTGTGGGTTGCGAGGTGTGGACTTCGCTCGTTGGGTCAAAAGCTTCGATAACGTAATTGGTCTCAGAATGTGTGTTCATTTAACATCTATGATAAGAGATCAACTGTGATTTTAAAAATATTTAGTAGTACAAACATATCTACAATAAGGCTAAATATTCTGTATAGGATTTAGCAATACTTTAATATTATAACAATTTATGTAAACATCAGCATTTCATCTCTCTTCCTGTCACTTTCTCCCGGCTTCCTCTTTTTTACATCCCTTCTGTCACGAATCATCAATAGTGCTAATGTCACGTTGAAGATTATCTTGATCTATATAGCACTATCAATGACCGTGGTCGCCGAGGATTCAGAAATCGTCAGTTGATAAGATGATCATCTAGAAGCTGCTAGTTGATAAGAGGATCATCTAGAAGTTGCCAGTTGATAAGAGGATCATCTAGAAGTTACTAGTTGACAAGACGATCTAAGTATATTATTATATATTCAATGAAGAAACTTCTCTTCGACAAATACAATAACTTGGAAAAGCTATTCACAAATAATTACAATGGTTAAATGTACTTGAATAGAATACACAATAATATAATTATGTCTTCTTTCTTGAGTTCTAACACTAAACTTTAGTACATGTTATGTCTAACACGTTCCGCACAAGACTGGCTGTAATATCTCTCAGCTTACAAAGCTTGGGCGTTACCACGTGACCAATATCTCTCCGCAGCTCAAAGTACAATCATTAATACCTCCAACCAATCACATTCATCCCAAAACATAATTCTGCTGCGTGATGTAAAATTCCCGAGGTAGCTATAATTCTGCCGACAAGCTAAATATAGACTGTGGCTAAATATAGATACAGTGTACGTGACACCTTCCACATTCATTGCACCAATTCGCACCTTTATTCATGCACACCATGCTGCGCTACGACCGTAACAGTTACCAGACGTCCAACAAAAGGAGGACATGTTCTTTTTTTTTACATAGCTTATTTCATCTCACTCTGTCTGTCTGTCTGTCTGTCTGTCTGATAAAAATTTTGAACACGTTATTTCTCCTTCTTCCCATTATCTGATAAAGTTTAAGCTTTACACAATTTTATTTGTTGTCAAAGAAAACACACAAATCATTAAAAAAAAAGTAACCAATTAATTTAATTTATTAGTGGTAATTAATTAATTATTCAATTATTTTTTATATCGAAAAATGGACATAAATTTTACAGTACTGTGAAATATGGCTGTTAATGTGGCGCTATTTCCCTTTGAAAATTTTTTTGTTTGCAAATATTTTGCTTGCTGATGTTATGTCCCGTGTTGCGAACTTTGGCTTAAAGGTAGCCAATAATCTCGCATTCACATTGTCAATGTAATAGATTACTGTTTAGTAATAAAACTCAACCCATCATATTTTGTGATATAAAACAAACTAATTAATTAATGATGGATCGTCACGCACTCATTTTCTGAAGAAATTAGGAAATGATATTAGCGATGTTCAGCTCTGTCCATTATCATGACTGTAAGATGACACGATTTTGGACAACTTTCGTCATGGAGAGTGGTCTTCCTATTTTCAAGGCTTATAAAACCTGCTACTCAGAACTCTATTACTACACAAGTATGTAAAAAAAAAAAGAGTTATCTCTGGTCGAAGCATAATGGGCAATAGAAAGAAATCGTGAGTCGATTTTCAACAAGTAAAACTTAGAAAATGTATGTCACAAGCGTGTTTGTCACAAGCATGTATGCCACAAGCGTTTTTGTCGCAAACGTGTTTGTTGCAAGCGTTTTTGTCGCAGACGTTTTTGTCGCATACGAGTTTTCGCCACGGCGAAATGATACATAAATGTTATACAGAGTTTAACAGCACATTAGGCGCCATGCGCTTATGGGAAAGATAAGGGGTGTATTTTTGTCTGTAGTTTTAATATGATATTTAAATTGTGATCTGATTGTTATGTAGAGAGAAGCTTAGACCTCGCTGAGACAGATCTCCCCCCACATTAACATTAAAATCAAACCCGATTCCTTAAAAAAGCTTTTTAACTCATAAGAAAGCCTGACTGCTTAGGAAACCTTGAACGGAAATCTTTTCGTTTGAAAGCATGAAAAGTCAAAGAGTTGACGACTCTGATACTTTACAGTCTAACCCTAACACCTTTATTGTACTCCTTTCTTACCTCCATTAGTCTGCAGGTGCATGGTAGTCCTACAATAAACGCCCTCAAATTGCGGAGTGAGGGGCGATGAGGTGGTGTACGTCCTCGCAAAGGAGGGCGCGCTGGCTGCTACGAATCTCAATGCTCCAAATATGTTTTTACAGGCAAGGGCTGAAATCCGAGAATTCATTTATGAGAAATGGGTGAAATCTAGTGAGGAATCCGAAAGGGCCCGTGGTGTCTGGCAGGATATGCGTCACCCAGATCGCGACGATCACTGTTGGCGGTTGAGGTCGGACCACTCCAATGTTGAGCAGTAAAGGACAGTCCGGCTAGGGCATGCTTTGCACTGTTTCGACCGAACTATGACTCTTGATGGCGTCACTGTGAAAAGAGCGTTGAAACAGTGTTCCATATCTTGTTCAAGTGCTCCCCCAGCCCCAGGAACTAAGGGGAAACGTGTCTGGAAGGTCACTTGAGGTGCTACGAGGCATTACGCCGTACGGTCCAGTTTCTTGCCAGAGCACTATGGGAAGATTATTCCTTTCTGCTCTGTTCCCAATAGGAGTTCATCTCAGGTAGCCCTTATAATAATAATAGGGCTCGTCTTTGAGTCCGAAGATTAATGAGGAATAAAGTATTTTTCGAGGCTACACAGTCCCAGCTGTGACCTACATATTTTGCCACATCCGTGGCAAGCATTACCTTTGTCCGCCGTGGTCGAATAAAATATTATTTTCGCCGTCTGCGTCTGTCCTCGGCAGCGGCATTTCTTTCAAAAAGTATCCCATGCTCTACATTTCATTGTACATTTTATATGAAGTAATAGAATTGTAGTTATTCCTTACCAATTCATCTAGTTCAGGGGTTCTTAACCTGTGGGTCGCGACCACCTTGGGGATCGATTGTGGATTTGCCAGGGGTCGCCTAAGACCATCGTAAATATGGGTTGTTATTGTCTACTCTTCTATTGCTGTGTGTGTGTTTGGGGGGGGGGTGTCACGGCGGAGTGGGAGAATGTAAAAAGGGGTCGCCGAGCTTAAAAGGTTGAGAACCGCTGATCTAGTTTATAGTGTTTTGTTTCATTCTGAAATCTATATATGGAGCATTATTTTAAGCTTTGATGACCCAAAGATGTGCTTTATCTGTATATACATTGTTATTAGTATAATCGTGGAATATTTCAAAGTCAAAAAAGGAAATGTGCTTTTGAAATCCCATTTCACACTCATTCTTTTGGTTGTCAAAATATCAACCCAAGAGTTTGTGTGAAAATACGTGTATTTTTTGGTCATGTTAAAATTGAAAAACTCTAGACAAGCAGCAATCAATTCTTTTTAAAATGTTTGAGTTGGTGTGAAAATACTCCATAACATGTATTTTTTTTTATTTAAATGTCAGAATAGAAAATACTTTAGACAGAAGCAATCAATTCTTTTTTAAATGTTCTATTTTGGTTACTGTAAGTTGTTTATTCCAATGCAAAGCAACATATACTAGAACAAAGAGCGTTGTTATTTTGTTATTGTCTTTGGTTAGATGAACGATGTCAGCTGCTAGTTTACATGTCCTCTCAGCACTCAATGAAAGTATTTGAAATTGTGCCTGAAATAACTAAATGACGAGCTGTGGTGAAAAAAATGTAGCTTGAACGAAACATCTTAAATAGTGCAGTAGTTTATGTGAGAAAACCAGACAAAACAAACATTCTAGGTTTTAATATGTTGACATATTTACAATGCTGGATTTACTACAATGTTAAACTCTGCAGTCGCCCAAGACCACAACCTTAAAGGAGGACTTCAAAATAAAAAAAAAAATACACAGTTTTAAATAAATTGTGTACTTTGAAATTACAGAAAGAATAAAGGAATCTGTGATTATATTATCAAGTAATATATTTATTTCTTACTAAAAGTCGCATTCATTTAAATTCATTAATATTATAAATAGCATTTATTTTGAAGCTTGAAGAGGGTAGGGGCAGGGCTGGTCTTAGGCCACTGCAACATATGCGGTCGCAGTGGGCCCCGCGCTTTCATAGGCCCCTCGCTAATTCTATGTGTAATTATTAAATTGCAAAATATATACGAAAAATTTCTGAAAATGTCCTGCGTTTATTAAAATCTCCTGAAAACTCATAAAAATCTCCAGAAAAATTGACAAAATTGTCATTTGTGGGTGTCATTTATTACGGAAAAAGCCAATCCTACGTGCGATAAAAAAAGGGAATCGTCAGTTTTCATGTAATAAAATGTAATAATCGGACGAGTTTTCCACCTAAACTGAAAGTTCCAAAACCTTATTTACTTTTATAGTCAATGGCATATACATATGCCATAGGTTACAAGGTTAGTACAGTAAAGTTAATTTGATCGCAATTTTGTACTTAGAATGAATAAATGCAAAGACGAATTTTTTTCTACTACAAAATCTTTATTTGTACTTATTATCCTTATTCCCACCCAGACTAGGCCCCGTGCAATCAGTTTCGCATAGGGCCCCGCAATTCTTAGGACCGGCCTTGGGTAGGGGCCTGTATAAAAACTCCTGTCAGACTCCTGACCAATGCTTCCACTTACTTAAATCAGACACTGTGCCTTTCTATGTACAGGTTTGAACGTACACCGTAAGAAGACAATGCGGTAAGAGAATTAGAACAACTAATTAGATCAGAAGAAATAAGACGAGTTAAAAGCACAAAAAAATCGACTCTTAGAACTTTACAGCGTCAATGAAATTTAAAAAAAGCCACTTGATTAAGAACATGTTCAGTCCTTCTCCAGCAGTAAGACTTTATCTCCTCCATGTTGTTGGCTTTGTTTAACCTTTGTTTCTATCTGGACTGTCGGCTCAGAAAATCGTTATGTCACATAATATGTCCATTCCTGACGTTATTTACGAACATAAAAACTCTTTTTTTTTATATTCTCCTGGCAATAAAGTTATTTAATAAAAGCCAACCTTCTGATTCACTAGTTTTTATATCTGTTTTATTTATTGAGGGAAATCTGTCATATTAACGCAATTACGTTTTCATTATTTCTTGCAATATTTAGATTTATATATGTACTATTGGAAAAATGATTTCCTTTGGCAATAATGATATCATTATCGTAATTTTTATTGTTATTTTTATTGTATTATTATTATTATTATTATTATTGTCCGACAGTTACGCTTGGTAGGGCATGTATCCCGTATGGGAGACGAACGTACGCCAAAAGCAGTCTTTTTTTTTTTGTGAGCTAAAAGGTGGTCAACAGAGATGCCCCACGGAAACGCTTTAAAGACCAGCTTAGGTGCCATCCTGCCTTAGCTGACATAGAAGATTTCACCTGGTTGAATTTGGCTTCAGAACGAGACAGCTGGAGGTCACTCACAAAGGCAGCGGGATACACAACTGAGACCAAAAGAAAATCCGCAGCCGAGGACAGTCGCAGACGGCGAAAAGAAAATATGAATCGACCACCTGCGAACAATGGCTATGCCTGCCCTGAGAGTGGCAAAATATGTAGGTCACAGCTGGCCT
The DNA here is from genome assembly GCF_947242115.1 of Biomphalaria glabrata. Taxonomy (NCBI): domain Eukaryota; kingdom Metazoa; phylum Mollusca; class Gastropoda; family Planorbidae; genus Biomphalaria; species Biomphalaria glabrata. Next base: position 42,220,776 of record NC_074717.1, on the reverse strand, counting down.
TATTAGTAGTAGCAGTTGTAGTAGTAGTTATAATGACACAATGTCTTCGGTTTTGAAGATTCAGGAAGAGTCCCGTATTACAAGTTCTTCGGGGCTTTAAAAGACTTTCCTACAAGTATCTGTAACAGAAAAATGAAGAAGAGGCAGACAGAAAAAGAAATGGGAAAACAACATCAGGGAAAGAACAGGCCTGCCATTGAAAGAGGGAAAGACAGATAGGAATGGAGAAGGACGGTCGACAAATCTTGTGTGGTGCCCCAACGGTCCAATAGACTTGTATCTATCTCCACATCTGAGGCAGACAAAGGAGCATACAAAACGTACAACATTTACTACCATGTCCGTGGTTCTACAAGATACAAATTCTAAGGCCTAGGCAATACTCTAAGCACTTTTACTGCTATATATTATAATATTCACAAATAATGTAAAGATAGAAATGGAAAGGCCTGCCTTTCATAGTAGTGATAAAGGTTTGACTTTATTTATCAATTAAGATAAACAGATTTATAAAAGTACATTATAATCGTCTAATAAATATAATGCTAATTATAAGGTGAAATAATAATAATGTATTTTTACAAGAGGTCGATAGAAAAACGAATTCTAATCCCTTTATTCTTTAGTCATTTTAACCATTGAAGTCAGGTGGGGGCTATAGATATATTCTTATAGGAGATTGTAGAAGTAGGTCAAATGTGTAATTGGATAATTGTGCGTATAACATTGATAGTATTAGAATATTCTCATTAATCGTAATTCCATGGTCTTCCTTCATCATGCTCTATCTTTCTCTTTCTTTCTCTTTCTTTCCTTTTCTTCCTCTATCTTTTGCTCTTTCTCTTTTTATTTCTCTCATTTATCTTTCTCTTTCGCTCTCCCTTTCTCTTTTTCTGTCTCTCTCTTTTTCTCTCTCTTTCTCTTTCTCTCTCTTTCTCTCTCTGTTTCTGTCTATTTTTCTCTTTCTGTCTCTCTCTCTGTTTCTCTGTCTCTTTCTTTCTCTTCTCTCTCTCTTTCTCACTCTTTTTTCCCCGTCTCTTTCTCTACCTCTTTCTCTATCTCTTTCTCTATCTCTCTTATTCTCTCTTTCTCTATCTCTTTCTCTATCTCTCTTATTCTCTCATACTCTCTTATTCTCTCATTCTCTCTTATTCTCTCATTCTCTCTTTCTCTTATTCTCTCTTTCTTAATCTCTCATATTCTCTCTTTCTCTATTTCTTTCTCTATCTCTCTTATTCTCTCTTTCTCTTTCTCTCTCTTATTCTCTCTTTATCTATCTCTCGTATCTCTCTTTCTCTTTCTCTCTCTTATTCTCTCTTTCTCTTTCTCTCTCTTATTCTCTCTTTCTTTCTCTCTCTTATTCTCTCTTTCTCTTTCTCTCTCTTATTCTCTCTTTCTCTTTCTCTCTCTTATTCTCTCTTTCTCTTTCTCTCTCTTATTCTCTCTTTCTCTTTCTCTCTCTTATTCTCTCTTTCTCTTTCTCTCTCTTTTTCTCTCTTTCTCTTTCTCTCTCTTTCTCTTTCTCTCTCTTATTCTCTCTTTCTCTTTCTCTCTCTTATTCTCTCTTTCTCTATCTCTCGTATCTCTCTTTCTCTCTCTTATTCTCTCTTTCTCTGTCGTTTGCACGAAAATATGCGTGAATGTATTGTGGTTCATCTATGAAATCTAATGTGTGTGTCAACATAAATGAGATCTTTTCAGATCTAGGCATTTTCTTCGAGACCGAAGATGAGTGCAGACCCTGTTGTCACCTGCATATTGTGCGATTGTCAAAGCAAACAAAGCTTTTGTCCGCCGAGGTTTATTAAATTTTTTTTTCGCTGTATGCCCCTGTCATCGGTAACATCTTTTTTTTTTGATGCCTCATGTATTTGCTGCGACTTTCGAGAGAGTTTCCAGCAGTCTCTTTCAGAAGCCATCTGCTGCCAGCTTTCCTCTAAATCAGAAAACTTACTTACTCAGACAGAAACTTAGATCCTTCCGCGCCGTTCGGCACATTGGGTGGCAAGCTGTCTCCATAAGTCATTGGCGATGTCTGAAGCCTCCTCCCACCTGGTGTCCACTGTTCTGAGGTCCTCCATGAAAGTGTGTCGCCAAGTAATACGAGGACGTCCCTGTTTGCGCTTTCCTCGTATTGGCTTCCATGTTATCGCAACTCTTGGTATGCGTAGTTCATTTTGTCGTAGAACATGTCACGCAAACCTCATGCGACGCTCTGTCACAACCTCACTAAGTGTTCGACTCCCAGTTCGGTATAGGATTTCCTTGTTTGAGATCCGGTCTGTGTAACTGACTCCCAAAATCCGTCTCAGCCATTTTTGTTGAGCCACATTTAGTCTTTTCTAAATTTCGACAGATGACTTCCATGTCTCACATGCATATGTTGCAGTTGGAATGACGATTGTGTTGAGAAGGTGTATTTTTGTCTCGAGTCCAATGGCTTGGCTTGTCCAAATAGGCTGCAGCCTTTGGAAAATGCTCCCTGCCTTTCCTATTCGTCACGCTACTATCATGGTAGGCAGGGAACAAATGGACGTATTATTTAGCACCTTTGTTATTTTGTCCTCCATTAAACTAGCCAAATAAAAAAAGTACCGGGAAGTTTTACTCATTATCTCCAGCCTAATAAATCTCTAATCTTGTATATGTCTTCAAATTAAGTCCTTTTCATTACTTTACGTAAAGAATAAATGTGCGCGTGAGTGCATTCTCCAGTATCATACGGGATTATTTTACTCACGGCGAAATTTTTCGCTTGAAACCTCGTCTGTATCGGGACTCGTGAATTCCTACAAATGTGAGTTAACTTTTTTAAAAAAGTGTCCAGGAAAAAAGATAAAGGCAGGAAAAAACTGTAATAGCTCTTTGTTTTGACCAGATAACGTCGCTGAATGGCCTAAGGATATGTTTCAACGATGGACAAAACATTTTTTTTTAGGATACAAAAATCCTTTTAGCTCGGAAGAAAACTTAATACGTTAAAACTGGCTTCAATTTTGTTGTTGTCGTTTTTATTTGGATAAATACGGTTTTATTAGCGCAGTAATTACGGTAATTCTAGTCGTAATGAGACGAAAAGTAAAAAATCATTTGGGCTTAGACGCAAGCTGGAACTCGGACTTCCATGGCGCCTGGTCATTTCAGCGACTAGCCACTTGCAATTTGTCCAGTAACTTAATGGAATCGGGGGCAAGGGGCACTATTAGGCATATTAAAAGTAGAAAAAGTCTGACAGTAAGATGTGACCTAAATCTATCTTGACACTGGTAACGTTCCCCAATTCAGTGATTGTATATCTATATCCATATCTATATGACTATATCTATATTTATATCTGTGTGTATCTATATCTATATCTATCTATCTATCTATCTATCTATATATATATATATAGTTTTTAGCACTCTTTCGCTGTACCGGTCTATAACTAACATTTCTTTGGGACTGAAATTTTCTGTAGCCGCCGAATTAAAATGTAATGTTTATTGATATTACCCTCATAGAGTTTGCAGTAACGAATAAAACTTTTTTCTAACAACAGAATGAAGCTTTGACAGAATAGTGATAAAATACAAAAGAGACCGATTTATCAGACATAAAAAATAAAATTCCCCTTTCAGACCTTGCGATCTATGGGGCAGATGGTGTTAAGGTCATCGGTTTCTATGACAAACGGTTAACAAGCAGGGTGTCATGTGACCAGCACGACGATCAACTGCCTTTACTTTACCCAACTAAATTAAAGGTACCCATTAGAGTTGGGTGGACTCAGGGGCCTCTCTCAAAATCCCGAAATTCAAAATACCAGTCTTCACCAAGATTCGAACCCAGGACCCCACGTTCGAAAACCAAGCGCTTTACCACTCAGCCCCCGCGCTCATTTACCAGATAGACCAGTGCTTAAATGAGCGTGATTCGTTATTGTTCCTGGTTCATAAATCCTAAATAGTTTGTCCAAATATTTAATTATCTTATACACCGTAAAATAACCGAAATATTACTTTAAAAAAACAACACCGAAAAAAAAAACAAAGCTTTTATAAGAGAAAGAACTTTATATTTATATCCATATCTATCGATACTTTAAGATCTATTTATCTTAACTTATATCAAACTAAATTAGTTATATACCAACCAATTAATGAACTGGCGAATTTTTTTTTAATAATTCGTATTTTGTTAAGAACATGAATAATTGTACAAACCTTCAACTTGTTCCGAGAATGGGAAGGGGGAGAACAAAGGTGTACCAGACAAACCGACAGAGCTAGCTGCTAAAAGGTTTGTAGAAAAACATTTTAACGTAGAGAGGTTCTGTTAAAGCTTTTATGCCTGGCATTTGGGTACAATGTCATATCCCTAGTGACCGGTCCAGCCGTATTGAAACCAACACAATTTCAAAGCTCCACGTTAAAGCTCATTAGAAACTCTTGAGTTATCTTTCCCCTTCAACAAATCCTTCGTATCAGTATCCATATTGTGCGGCTTATGGATTATCTCCCCATGTAAGGACATTAAGACCGGGATTGAAACACAGGAATTTCCCTTTGATCCACAGCTTGCTCGTATGCCGATAAATGGCCCAGTTACATGAATTTATAGACCGAGAGTAAGATCGGAATGAACGTGATGAACCTTTGACTACAGCCATTGTCTTACTATTCAAAACATTCAGTCCTTAAGACAGATATTGTGTGAATGTATTATGAACTAATGAAGAGATAAATACAGAGATTGGACCCCATGACGCCCTGCTAACCACAGTCGAAAAACGCAAACTTTTTAACTCTATTACCGCATTGCAAGGTCCTTAGGGCTCGCAAAGACGTTCATTCAAGGAACAGTACCAGGAAAAGAAGAAGCAGACAGAAAAAGCGATGGACATAAAATTCTATCCAAGGCAAAAGAGGAATGGAGAAGGACGATTAACAGATCCTGTGTGGTGCCCCAGATTAAGGGATAGGTGAAGGTGAGGTGAGAGTCTTATGCACGAATTTCTGCAAGTGGCTGTAACACTCAAATAAATACTTTTTTTTTTTACAAAGCTTGTATCAATTCACTCTGTCTGTATGTGTGTTATGGGGTGGTCTGTGGACAGTAAGATAAATTAGTCTTTTGACCTAGTCCATGGAGTAATGAACGGCCTTTCTTCAAGGTAAAAAATATTTCTGAAACGCTAAAATATCAGTTGACTGTCCACGAAATAGGAGAAACTGAGAAAACAATTATTGCTTTGATAACAAGTAGTTCTAACTTTCAAGTAATTTATCATGGCGTTTAAGGCTACACTGTAAAAGTCGTTCGTCATGTGCGAAAATAAATGTGAGAAACTGTAAGAGCTAACGTGTGTGTGGGATATTAGTGTGTGGGGAGGTGTGGTGGAGCGTTTGACGATGGCCGTCTGGTTGTTTGACATGTGATTCGTACAGTGTTCAGAATGTCATGTCCTGGTGTCCGGCAAAAAGTTTTAGCCAGGAATTAATGAGCCTCGTTTCCGAAGTTACGTCTCAAACAAAAACAAGCAAAACGGAAAAAAAACAACAACTTCTTTTAAAAAATAAAGCTTATCTAAAGGGGGAGGAACTACTTACTTAAACTATATCTTTTAATAATGTAGTTCCTATTTCGATATTAAAGAAAATAATTAATTACCGATATATAATAGACTAATTGGTTAATTTTTAAATGATTCACGTTTTGTTAATTACAATAAACAATTGTTTACAGTTTCTATTTGATCCGAGAATGGGTGTGGGAGAAATAACGTGTTCAAACTTTTAACCAGACAGACAGATAAACAGACAGATAAAGCGAGCTAATAATTAGGTTTGTAAAAACATTTCAAACATTAAGTTAGTTCCAATTGGAGGATCACGTTCTATTACTCTATCCAAAGCTGTTGGTCAAACTTTCAAAATCTGAACACGTCTATTTAGTTTCAATACTATGTAACATAATCCGAGATTTGGTGTGGGAGAAATAACGTGTACAAACTTTTTACAATACGGAAAGATAGACAGGGTGAGTTGATAGAAGTTTTGTACTATAAATATTTATTCACAACTAGCTTTAGGCTTTTAATATCAAACGTAAACACAAGTTGTTAAATTATTTCAAATTATTTCATAACTCAATCAAATCTACTGAATGTTCCAGTTAGTCTACAGACCGTGATTCCGTGTCCATCAGCTCTTTCTTAATGAGCGATCATCCCACATTTATCACACATTTATCTCAAATTTATCACGCATTTATCACGCATTTATCACGCATTTATCACACATTTATCACACGTTTATCATACATTTATCACACATTTATCACACATTCATCACATATTTATCTCACATTTATCACACATTTATCACACATTTATCTCAAATTTATCTCAAATTTATCACACATTTATCACGCATTTATCACACATTTATCACACATTTATCACACATTTATCACACATTTATCATACATTTATCACACATTCATCACACATTTATCACACATTTATCAACACATTTATCTCACATTTATCTCACATTTATCTCACATTTATCACATATTTATCACATATTTATCACACATTTATCACACATTTATCACACATTTATTAACACATTTATCTCACATTTATCACACATTTATCACACATTTATCACACATTTATCACACATTTATCACACATTTATCATACAATGAAACAAATACAAATACAAAATACAATTCACAAATATCTCAACCAAATAGAATGATGTTTACTAGAGAGTCTGGTACATCCGCCTTTTTACACACATACGGCCACACGTGCACACACAATAGAAACATGGTACCAAATTTAATTAAATCAGTGACTCCCTATCTTCGGCCCGCGGGCTATGCCCTGCTGTCCGACCACTCGAAACGTCTTCCCACAGTGCTTAATGAAGCAGCAGGGGCTCATTTCCAGTGCTAAATTTACCTATAGGCTACACAAGATATAGGTTAGGGCCCACACTGTCTGGTGGGGTGGGGTGCTCAAAAAAGTTACCAGGGATATTTCATTCATTTCGAAGAAAACGCAATAAGAACAAAATACGCAATACATGTATTGTAAAAAACAAAAGTATAAGTAGTTAGGGTTTGATTGAAAATGGGCCTTATTGTCATATAGCTTAGGCCAGCGGTTCTCAACCTTTTAAGCTCGGCGACCCCTTTTTTACTATCCCTCGCTCTGCGCCGACCCCCCCCCCCCCATACATACACAGCAATAGAAGAATACACAAAATATAATCCATATTTTCGATGGTCTTAGGCGACCCCTGATAAATCGTCAATCGACCCAACAAGGGGTCGCGACGCACAGGTTGAGAACCCCTGGCTTAGGGCCATATCAATTCTAAATCCGGTCCTGCCCATTTCCATTCGACTCGAAAATTTTACGCATTGTACGACAAGCCTGAAATATGTGGGAACCATTTATGGGCCCTAAGACTGAAAATACTTTGGAACCACTGCGTTTAGATGTATTCTTTCCGTCCACGTAGGTGACGTAGCCTGCCGTTGTTCGATTCTTGTTCCCTGACATCTTGAACTGTTGCTGTAAACAAATAGCTCCAGTTCCCACGAAGTGGTCTCCCTCTAATTGTCCCGCTTTGTTCTTAGTGCCTGTCAATACCGTCTAGCGTCTGTCCAGTTTCACTATTTATAGACTGTGTGTCTAGTAACCACTGACTCCTAGCTTTACACTTTATCTCAACCAGGTTTAATGTCGGATTTTCTTAAAATAAGAATTAATTATAATTCTTTAGGAGAGAACGAAGAAGATGAAGAAGCTGTCACAAAAGTCTCACACCAAGGATGGAACATCCGAAACATGTAAATCAAACAAACCAAGTTTTATAACATACATTAAATGAACTCAAAGAACATCGAAATAAATGATGGCATTGAGATTCACACAGTAAGTGGGTGACCCGGCAAAATAGCGCCGACAAAATAGCGCGAAATTTACCGATAAAACAGCGCAATACGAAATAGCGTGGACTTATATATGATGTGTATAAAAGTACGGATTTAGTAAGTGAAGGTCCAGGGCAGCATTTTTTTGTTGAGGTCTCTATCTACTTCAATATAAATAGATGTAATGGTATGCCGTATTTAAAGAGAAAGAGAGTAGGCCTACTTTAAAATTGTATCTCAGTCTCCTTTTTCAACAGTATTTAAAGTGCATAACTTGCTTAAAAATCTGGCTCAAGGCTTAGGGTTTAGGTATAATGATGTGTGTGTGTTACACGTGTGTGTTATAGTATAATCAGAAATCTTGATTATCTGCGGCAACTCTTTTTGATCAAAACAGGGCCTCTCTTGCCGCAACATTGTCAAACTTAGGTGTGTCGGGATTAGTTAAACTGGCTATCACTTTTCTTATCTCGCAAATGTTTGTTAAATCTCATTTTTTCCAACTGCCGATGTAAATACTGCCTTGTAGGAACTAATTGATGCGTGGTCGAGAGACTAAGTACGGTTGAACTTGGCTTGGCTATGACGAGGGTTCGAGGTTCGACGCCCGATTAGAGTAGCGTTGTGTTTACTGAGCGCCTAAAGGCAGCACGGAAAACCTTCTCCCAGATACCCCCCACCCCACTGGTCCACCCTTGAAATTGGACCATAGCGCTCTGAGAATATGCATGAGAGTAGCGCAATAAAAAAGATATAATAATAATAATTATTATTGAATTATTTTTTGTTACTTGACTGTATATGTCTTGGCATTATTAAAAACCAAATCAAGGTATTAAGACGAAACAAGTTTTGAGATAGAATACGAACTAATGTAGTTACTGCGATTATATGAACTGTCTCAGCACTTAACCTGCAGGGGGTTGACGATGAATAAATAAATAAAAAGAATGAAATATCCACACAGTAGTTTTTTGGTTTTTTACTAAATGCCTTTCAGGGTCTCATTTTTATTTGACCAAGAAATATTTGGCTCAAGGAGTTTACATTCGCTGAAAGAAGAGATTGACTTGCCTTGAGACCCAATAGTTATTTTATCGCCTTTTATAAAGACATTCTATTCCCGAGACTCAATGGACTCAGACGGGGATTTAACCCCCCTGTAGCTTTACGGGTCAGATTGAGAGCTGTACAAATCAATGAGCGTTGATATTGCCGTCTCGTATCTTTAGTACCAGAGGTCAGATTGTGTGTGATCTCCCGGATCTATGCCCGACCTTGGACAAAAAGCTATGATTAATTTCTTGGAGTGCATTGCTTATTAATTAGCACTACCGAAAAGGAACTTCCTTTGAATGGGCAAAGTTCTTGTTGACATAAGTAAACATTTGTTACGACATTTGTAGTCAAGCAAATTGTCAATTGTTGGCTTCAAATATTATAATTCAGAAAGAGATAAAGAGTAGAGGTTAGAGCACTCTACTTGTTTCAATGTTAACTTTACATATAGAAAGAGAAAGAGACAGAGCAATGGGTTAGGGTACAGCCTATGAATGTTTAGAAAAAGAGAAAGAAGAGAGAAAAGAAAATGAGAAAAAAAAGAGAAAAGAAGGATGGAAGAGCGAGATAAAAGAGAGAGATGGAAGAGGGTGATCTAGAGAGAGATAGAAGAGGGTGATATAGAGAGAGATAGAAGAGGGTGATATAGAGAGAGATAGAAGAGGGTGATATAGAGAGAGAGATAGAAGAGGGTGATAGAAGAGAGAGAAGGAAGAGAGTGGTATAGAGAGAGATGGAAGAGGGTGATATAGAGAGAGATGGAAGAGGGTGATATAGAGAGAGATGGAAGAGAGAGCTCATAGAGAGAGATGGAAGAGAGAGCTCATAGAGAGAGATGGAAGAGGGTGATATAGAGAGAGATAGAAGAGGGTGATAGAAGAGAGAGAAGGAAGAGAGTGGTATAGAGAGAGATGGAAGAGGGTGATATAGAGAGAGATGGAAGAGGGTGATATAGAGAGAGATGGAAGAGAGAGCTCATAGAGAGAGATGGAAGAGAGAGCTCATAGAGAGAGATGGAAGAGGGTGATATAGAGAGAGATAGAAGAGGGTGATAGAAGAGAGAGAAGGAAGAGAGTGGTATAGAGAGAGATGGAAGAGGGTGATATAGAGAGTGGAAGAGGGTGATATAGAGAGAGATGGAAGAGAGAGCTCATAGAGAGAGATGGAAGAGAGAGCTCATAGAGAGAGATGGAAGAGGTGATATAGAGAGACATAGAAGAGGGTGATAGAAGAGAGAGAAGGAAGAGAGTAGTATAGAGAGAGATAGAAGAGGGTGATATAGAGAGAGATGGAAGAGGGTGATATAGAGAGAGATGGAAGAGGGTGATATAGAGAGAGATGGAAGAGGGTGATAGAAGAGAGAGATGGAAGAGAGAGCTCATAGAGAGAGATGAAAGAGAGAGCTCATAGAGATGAAGAAATATTTAAGAAAGTATCTGAAGAGACAAGCTACGTGAAAAAGGGAAAATGGAAGAAAAAAATAGAGTTCTTACAAGCATAGAAAAGAGAGAGAGAGAGAGAGAGTTAGTGCTGGATGGTTACAAGGAGAATGTGAATCTGAGAAAGAAATACAGAGGAGACTGAGAGAGGGAGAAGATTAAGGTTTTAAAAACATCTGAGACAAAGAGATTAAAAAAGATAAAAATGAGTTATAAAATAAAAGATAGCTGACAGGAAGAGAAAATGACGAAAGAGAGATGAAGAGAAACGAGATAATAGAGAAAAGAGAAAGATTGAGAAAAGAGAAAGAGTGAGAAGGGAGAAAGAGTATATTTTATGAGAAAGGTAGAGAGATAAAAGAAAGAATGGGGGACAGGGTACAGTGTGCACATGTGGGGGGAGACTTTTGTGCAAAGATTATCCTCGAACTATTTCTTAACGGGAAGAAAAGTAAAAAGGTTGTATTCTTAACGCCTTAAAGTAACGTAGCTAAGAACTATGTTTTTGGGTGGGCGTGTGTGTTTGTATAAAGTGTGCAACTAGACCGAGGAATTAGGTGTCTTTATTACATTGAAACAAAATCGTCGAAGATTTGTCCCAATGAGACTCAACTAAAGGGGGAGAAACCAATGTAAGCAAGACGTCATGAACCCAACAAGTTTCGGGTTATGGGACCTTTAAATTTAGCAGTTTCATGTGATGTATGGCAAAAAGAAAGGTTCATTTTTCAAAGAAAAAAACGCAAGAATTTCCGAAAAATTCGTAAAATATAATCACCAATGTCTTTCTTAAACTTATGTGATGCGCTGGTACGAGCCATTCGATCTTTTTCAAACATTGAACACACACAAAAATTTTCCCAAGTTCCAATTCCCGAAAAAATCGCATCTTGGCTACTGTTCGCGCAGTTAGAATGAATTGATAAAAACAATTTTTTTACTTCTAGTGACTGAGGCTGTTGCCTGTCTTGCATTCCTGAATGGCCAAACAAATGTATCTAACTTAGACTGAGTAATAGACTATCATCTTGGAGTGCTCACAAAGAGACTCTAATTTTCAGACCGACATTCTCTTATAAAGCAACAGGAAACCTTTAACGCCGCAATGTTAACCTAAAGAATATAGAAAAATGAAAGTCATATATTATGCACACTGGACACTGTGTATACTGTTATGTTGCTGGCTGATACTGCGAGTTTAAGTACTTGGTATTTCGGTTAAAGCCATACGATGATGTCATGTACCTGAGAGGAACTCCTATTGAAAAATCAGAGCAGAAAATGGCTCAATCCTTGTATCGCTCTGGCAAGAAACTGGGCCGTTCGGAGTGATGCCTCGTAGCTGCCATACATGTCGAGTGACTGCTTAGACACGTCCCCCCGTAGCTGGGGACACTCGTACAAGATATGCGACACTGTTAATCTCATATACCAGGACAAACAGATCAGAGGTAGAACTACTTAGTTTATTTAGTCCAAAAGAATACCACAGTCTATGATGCTAAAACTTAAAACACAAAAAAACGTCTTCTCTAAGTCACGTAAAGGAAATCCCCGATTAGTCCTAACTTCTATGCTTCAAACTATAGAGTCATTGCAATACACTTTGGACAGTTCAGTTATAAATCTTACCTTCTATTGCCAGACCATCCTACATTATTAAGTCTCAGAGAAAATGTTAATTAATTTATACCAACATTTTTATTTTCCAATTACATATAAATTGATTTTTCCTCGTCAATAATGCTTCTTTCACATGCTTCTGACATAGATATCTATCAACGCCAAAAAGAAAACAAAAAAATATATCAACACTGCTTCTTAAGGCTATAATTATAAAGACATAAAAAAAAAGAAATAAAAATCTGCAGACGATTTATTAAATCAACAATACAAATATAGTTATATCTTCAGGTCTCATCTTAACCCCCCCCCCCCCCCCCAAAAGAGCTATTGATATATCAATTTTGTTTTCCATTTCAAAATAATCAAAAAAAAAACAAAAAAAAAACAGAACTTGCAACTGAGATGCTATATTTTGTTGTTGATGAATGTAATTGGCAGTCTGTAGCTGATTCCGAACTCACTGCACGGTTCCTTGTGTCAGCTGAACACAGATAAACCGAATGATCTGTCAGTCATACCAGGCTGTGGACATTACGCTGGACCAGTGGTTCGCAGCAGACGTCTTAGATTGTAGCCCTTCTAGTGATGTAAAAGACATCCCACATGAAATTAAGACCCAGGGTTCAATGCGAGCTAAAGAAAAAAAAAAACAACATTCAATATTACAAAATGCACTTGATATTACGTCATTATTTTGTGCTTTCTTTTCCATATAGAAATGTTTCTGTTTTTCTAGATATGATTTTTTTTTCTCCGTAGGTTTCAACTATATTGGAGAAGGATGATTTTTAAAACTTCTACATAGTGTAATAATAACTCAAGGGAGGCAACTCAACGAGACATAGATGTTTGTTTACAGGACATCACAAATACATGTAGAATAACATGCCTTGAGCACAGCATCTTTACATCAGCTCTCACTTGGGCGGAAATCGTTCTCTCCTCTTCTCTTTCTAATGTTGACATCCTTCTCGGTCTAGTTTATCACAGTGCGCACCTTCTAGCTTAGATGGCGGTGCGCATGGCAGAGTTATAACAATATTAATGAGTACTGGGTTTGCAGGCCTATTCTGACCGACAAAACGGTAGATTTCAATCGCCCGGATCTGCTGTTCATCGATAAAAAAGAAAAAAACCGCTACCATTATCGATATCGCCGTACCACTGTCTCATAATTTAAGAAAAACTGAGATAGAAAAACAAAGAAAATATGGGAACCTAGGCTTGGAGATTAAGCGTCTATGGAAATTGTCCAAAATAACAATATACCCCATTGTTATATCAACCGAGGGGATAATAACAACTGACCTCACAGACACCTTCAAGGCCCTTAACATTCCTAGGAACATCTTAGTTGCCTGTCAGAGGGCGGTACTGCTGCAGACCTGCCACATCACCAGAAAATTCCTCAGTGGAAACTGTTAAAGGGACTACGATGAATTTTGTTTCTCTTTAGCGAAACTCGACCCTGGCAGCGCCAGAGAATGACTACTCGTTCATTTCTAACATAATAATAATAATATGTTTACTAGACCTAGATCTAAAAAGCTTCTGTACTGAGACAGTAGATCAAAATAAACTAGTTAACGCACGTTCATTTTTTTTACCTTCATTTTTGAATTTTGAGGAAATAGAACGGACCCATTGCTTCTTCCAGGACAGCGATGAATATGAAATAAATTAGGCGGTAAATATTACTCACCAATGAGTCGAGTGTTTACTGAGGGTAATTCACAACCTCATGACCAAACACAAGAGGTCGGTCTACTCCCTGACTCGCACCCCACACAATTGAGAGGTGCTGTTGGTGGTAGAACAAGAGGAGCCAAAAGGATCAAATGGACGAGAGAAATGAATATAGACATCATCAAATCGTTCTTCCGTGTAAACATTTGTGATGATAAACCTCTCCCAGGTTATAGGCAAAAACTCTCCCTGGAACCTAGGCTTGGAGATTAAGCGTCTATGGAAATTGTCCAAAATAACAATATACCCCATTGTTATATCAACCGAGGGGATAATAACAACTGACCTCACAGACACCTTCAAGGCCCTTAACATTCCTAAGAACATCTTCGTTGCCTGTCAGAGGGCGGTACTGCTGCAGACCTGCCACATCACCAGAAAATTCCTCAGTGGAAACTGTTAAAGGGACTACGATGAATTTTGTTTCTCTTTAGCGAAACTCGACCCTGGCAGCGCCAGAGAATGACTACTCGTTCATTTCTAACATAATAATAATAATCTTTATTATCCGTAAGGAAATTTGTCTTACAATTTGTGCATTACACCAAACAAAAAAACATTATAACTATAAGAAACCAAAGTGTACATTCACCCCAGACTCACTCATAATTTACATGTGACAAAGTTTATACCAGATTGTTCTTATTTAATGATTTGATTGCCAGGGGAACAAAAGAGTGTTTGTGTCTGTTTGTCTTTGCTTATAAAAGAGACATTTATAAAGAGGAAATGAATTTCACTAGATTTTATCCTTGCTCTAACTTGTTCAATAATTTTGTCTTTTTATAGGCCCGGAGTCCAGACTTAACAGATGCTGGTGTAATGACTTGATAGTTAGACGCATTGAAGTTGGGGGTTAATCGGGGATTTCCTTTGTGACGCGACGGAACATTAAAAACCTAGAACGGAAATAGATTAGAGACAAACCAATGGACGACTTGTAGTAGTGCCTAGAAAAAGTTTTTCTAGAACTGACGATGTGGACTGTGCCCTTATTTCGTTAATAAATTATTACATTATTTGAAAGAAGCCAGATTATCTTATTCTTGTCATTCTGTTGTGAGTTTTATTTAAACTTAGGATCGGCGAACTTATATATTTAAAATTAAAAACATCTCTGGTCACTGCAGACACACAACTTTCTTAACAGAAGTGACAACACCTCGAAACTGGGTATAAAAAAATAAATAAACTTAAACCTACACGATAAGAAATCACGAATTGATATTCTAGTACTATCTCAGTTTATCATTTTTTTAAATTTTATTTTATGGCTTCTGTGTGTTCACTAACTCACATTAGTTCACAATAAGCGGAAGTTTAGTCACGAGGTCCCTTGTGCTCGTCACATGACACTCATTAGCTGGAGTCATTAAGAACACATAAGCTTCAACATTATTTATTTTTTTTATTTTCATGTACCACCGTTTCTCGTCGGTTGATCTAACCTGGGGTAGGTTGTGTTCCATGGGCGTAGCCAGGATTTTTTTTTCGAGTGAGGGGGGCTTGAGGGGATTTTTTACGCCCCCCCCCCAGCCAAATATTTATACATATAAATATGATTGTGTGTTCATATAATTAATCTTTATTACACTCTGACCCTTCATTCTTTCGGAAAATGCTTATTGCCGTTTGATGTTTCTTCGTTTGCATTATTTTTTTGTTATGTTTTATAGAAAAGGGGCATTTAACTGCAACACCTCCTGGTAGGGGGTTTTAAACTCAAAACTCCCTTGGCTGCGCTGGGGCAAGTGATGGTTTAGTATTATAATGTCACCTAAAATACACACAATCAAAGCAAAAAATCAGTCGCTAAATTCGCCCCCCACCCTGCGTGGAGATTTAATTTCAGGGGGGTGGGGTTGAACCCAAACCCCCCTTGACACACGCTCATGCTGTGTTCAGATTGTAAAATATCTTTTCAGAGAAAAGTTGTACCAAGAAAGACAGCATGGTAATACTTTAGAATGAAAATGCTAAATAAATGTAAAATAAAGAGAAAAAAACAACTCATATAAGAATGGATTTAATAGAACTTTCTTTAGAATAGTAACGCTATGTTCAACCCTATTTGAAAAGTGCGCCAATGTTCAAAAGTCTATGTTTTACCCTTTAACCTTGAGATTTTGCATCACCTGATGTTTCGTTCTAAACCGATAATGAATATACTAACAGCAATAGTAAATGTCTGAATGTAACCAACTGAGAAATTACACAGCAAAGACTTTCTTCCTAGCCAATAATCGCCAATAGTTTTACACAAAAGATGAAATGTACAACGTCGTGAGCTGCGTTTTTTTTTCTAGACAGAGTTAAACGTTATTTCTGTACAAATCGTTATGCATAGTGACATTTAGAACTAACAGAACTTAAAAGCAACTCTTCAGGTTGGCAGTCGCTTCCCATTTCTCTCGATTATCTTCGTTATTATTAAAAAAAATGGCTCCAAAATCAGTTCAGGTTCATATTTTTCCCAAATCATTCAACCAAGCGAGGCTCGATCAAATGGTACTTTTAAAATAACATACCAAAGGCCGTTACATCTAGATCTATTACAGATTTGATCGAAAGGTCGAAAGTAGAATTGGATTTTCAAAGCGTTTTTACTTTTTTCATGAAAACAAACGTGACAGAAAACTAAACGTGACAGAAAACAAACGTGACAGAAAACAAACGTGACAGACGACTATAAAATACCAAGATTATTGAGAGAAGAAGCTGAAGAAAATATGGCGAAATACAGCTACATCCATAGTAGGATTCGAACCCCGGACCCCGTAACAGCTTAATCGCCTATCAGCGAAGAGATACCAATGTAACATCTACCAATATTATTGTCTGTCCTTCACATCGTAAAAGTGGTGGAGGAAATCACTGCCTTTGTTTATTTTTAATAACACAAGAGCGAGAAAAAAAAAAGTCCCAATTCACCAAAATGGAAACCTTAGAGAGGCGTCCACTCAAAATCTAAAATCCACAAGTCTGGAGCTCAAAACAGGATCAAAACAAATCATTTTATAAAAGTACTCTGAACCTTTCAAAATACGGAAATTGAAAACATAAAATAGTGAATTAATCAAAAAGTAAGCACATAGAACAAAACAAACTCCGTTTCTACTATCGAAAGACAATATTGAAAATATAAAGGTGGGATATTAGAACTAATGAGCTGCCAACTTTGTAAACAATGCCAATACGTCTATCGAAGCGACGGTAAAAACAGTTTTTCAGACCTTTAAAAACTCTGAAGCATCAAATATTAAACAACTGAAAAAAAACAGTTATAAAACTTAACAATAATAATATCTAGAAAACTCCAGTGGATTTCAACAAACATTCCAATTTAGAATATTAGAAAATTGGAATATTGTTAAGAAAATATTTAGTGATGGTAGACTTATTATAAGTACAATTTTCGACATAGTTAACCAGCAGGCAATATCCATGGCTCATGGTAGACAACTGTTGTACTTACTGTATATAAAAAATAATACAATATAATTTGAAACAAAAAGAAAGAAGCAATTATGAAACGTTGGTTAAAATGGTACAATTCTATTTCTTAGTTTGAGTAATGCGTTTTCTAGGCTGGTCAAAGGTGACAATGGTGGCAGTGTTGAAATGTGACAGGGTAGATAACTGGAAGTAACTTGTTTGTTTTTTTTACAATTGTACATAGAAAAAGTTTTGTTTCCTTTTTCTTTCACCTAATTTTTTTCTTTTCTTTAAATATCATAATTACATCAATATCTTATCTTATATCTTTTCTTAAAATCCAACTGCATTTTTCCCCCAGAAAAATTGATTACTTTAACATTGTTATACTCAACATAAAGGACAGTAAACAGTGCGGTAAAGACTGCCGAGGGCGCTGTCGTAGTAACAACTAGGGCAAATACTCCACCGGGGTGGGGAAAAAGGATACTTAGTCACAAATGTCGACACATCTTTTTCAATTGTATTTTTTAATAATTTACTAGTCGACCTGCAGCGTAGCCCATCACGCTATTTTGCATTGCCGGCCTTAGGCCACTGCAACCTACGCGACCGCAGTTGGGCCCGCACTTTCATACGCCCCATTCTAATCCTAGGTGTAAATTATTCATTTAAACCTTTTTATGACTGATAACAGATTTTCCGCGGCTTCCTGATTTACCAGCAGCACACTGATAGCAGATTTTCCGCGGCCTCCTGATTTACCAGGAGCTCCTGGAAATCTCCTGAAATTGCAAAATTACGAAGAAGTCCTAGACATCTCTGAAAATTATTAAAATCTTTTGAAAACTCATACAAATCTCCTGAAAAATAGACAAAAATATCATTTTGGGGTGTCATTCAATATAGAAAACGTCAATCCTATGTGCGATAAAAAAAAAACGGGATTATACAAAACCCGTAGTTGTGAAATCTGTTGAAAGAAGCTTCTCGCGTCTCAAACTAATGAAGAATTACTTGAGGTCATCAATTATCGAGGATTGATTGAAACACTTGGTAATTCTTGCTATTGAGTGTAACCTATGTAGGAAACTAAATATTTATAATATACTGTATGACTTCGCTACACGCAAGGCTCGTAAAGTAATTCTCTACCTAGTAAAGAATGAATAAAAAGCAAAGACGAATTTATTTTCTTATAGAAACTCTTAATTTTCACTTACTGTCCGCATCCCTACCCAAACTCGGCCCCGCGAAATCCGTTTCGCATAGGGACCAGCAATGGGTCAGTCCGGCCCCTGCTATTTAGTGACGAGGGAATACAGAGAAGATTACTTTTCGCCGCAAAAGTTACGTGGGGTAACTGTCAGGGTTATGTTAAGGCCTTAGCTCGTTTGCCCGGGCCCCTGACATTCAACCAGGCACCTTCGTGCTTACAATAAATAAATGACTCACTGGTAACAATGTAAATATTTAATGATATAAATATAAGTATGATGACTGTCACAGATTACATTATAGAATTGTTTGTACATTTCACATTTAAAAGAAATATAAACCCTCGACATGAGTCTCGGGATTTACCCCTCAGCACGTCAGGATTTACCCAAGGGACGTAATTATGAAGTTTGAATTCTATTGGTTGTTTTGAAATTAAACAAAGACATTTTTTAAAAGAGTTAGCGCCAGAGAATTGGCGGGAGTAAGAAAGTAACGCCAGTCGATAAAATAATGTTCTTGTAGATAGTCACGTTTCTAGGAGCTCTGCTTGAAAAGCCTTTGTAATATGTTTCATGCTCATTGATTTGTAATTTGTACATAAACTGTACTTACGTTGTATTTAAATAAAGTTCCAGAGTTTTGTTTTATCAAAGAATCGTTAATTGTGATCTTAGATCGTCATTTTTGTTAACTATTGAATTCAAGTAAAATCCCCGGCATAACAACACAATCGTACCATCTAAATGTTGTTACATTTGGCACTCTCCGACAAATAAAAGTTTATGGACAACTTTTAACGAAATTTATTCAAGATCTAGGACCAATTTCTAAACTCTTCAAAGGAACTTCATTCTTATTTAACGGAGGACAGAATTTCTGTGTTTAACAGGTCAGTTGGTTATCGATAATTCTTTTATAAAGATTTTCGTTAGAGTTACGTCTAACTCACGAAATCTATTATTATATGTAATTGGCAAATGGAATAAGACCAATATACATAATAACTGGCAATATAAAAGACCAGTAAAGCAAATAACTGGCATTATAAAAAAGACCAGTAAATCAAATAATTGGCATTGTATAAAAGACCAGTAAATCAAATAACTGGCATTATAAAAAAGACCAGTAAAGCAAATAACTGGCATTATAAAAAAGACCAGTGAAGCAAATAACTGGCAATAAAAAAGACCAGTAAAGTAAATAACTGGCATTATAAAGAAGACCAGATTTAACCAACTGTTAAACCAGTAAAAAGTACATCGGCTCAATAGATCTATATATCAATCATACGACTCCAGTAACTACAAGTCTACTGTCAAGAATTTATTAGCGAATTGAGGCTTCAAGAACTTTGTCACTAGATCTATATTATTATTATATCTGAGATAAAGCCAAAATCCAGATATTGAACATTTTGCTCCAATA
The DNA here is from genome assembly GCF_947242115.1 of Biomphalaria glabrata. Classification (NCBI taxonomy): domain Eukaryota; kingdom Metazoa; phylum Mollusca; class Gastropoda; family Planorbidae; genus Biomphalaria; species Biomphalaria glabrata. The sequence goes on along the minus strand of NC_074717.1, from coordinate 42,200,890 downwards.
CAAGAAACTAACAAAAAAATTAAATATGGCTTCCAGTTCTAGAACACAACGATTCTTCGAATTGATAGAATTAGCCAAAGAAAAGCATATCCCAAAACCAGACCAGTGGCAGTGGGCAGAGAAACAAGAAGAAAAAGAATACCAAGAGCAAGAATCTGAAAAACGCATGCAATTAGAAGAAAAAAAATTGCAAGACGCCGAAAAACAAAGGCAAGAATCTGAAAAACAAAGGCAAGAATCTGAAAAACGCATGCAATTAGAAGAAAAAAAATTGCAAGACGCCGAAAAACAAAGGCAAGACGCCGAAAAGCAAAGACAACATGAAAAAGAAAAAATGGAATTCGAAAGGCAAAATAAAGAAAATAAAGAAAGCATTCCAATTCAAGGTCACTCAAGTATGTTTGACAAATACAGATTAATGAACATAATATCGGCTTTCAACGAAAACATTGACAATATGGACTCGTATCTCATAAGATTTGAAGAAATAGCTACAACATCCGGTCTACCTGAAGCACATTGGTCGAGCTCACTCCTCACCCTTTTGACTGGCAAAGCTGTCAACATTTGCTCACAACTGTCCATCAATGAACGCAGCACTTACTCTGATATCAAGGAAGCTCTACTGCGCCAATACGGAGCAACTTCAGCCAACTATAGAAAGAAATTCTATAATGAAAGGCCACAGCAAAATGATGATCCTCAAATTTTTGTAGCTAATATGTCAATGTGGTTTGATAGATGGGTATCCATGGCAAAAATAGAAGAAAGTTACCAAGCTCTTCGTCAACATATTATTATCGACAACATCACCCATGCTCACTCAGAAGATATTCAATCCTACATTATAGAGAGAAATCCTACTGATATCCAGACATTAACCAAGATCATCAGACAATATAGAGCAGCCTATCCAAACAAGTCAGTCAAACCATCTGTTGAAGAAAATTTTGTCTGCTTTGCTCAAGACAAAAATGCAAGATATAAGTCAGATGACAAAGTCAAATGCAACAAATGTCATAAACTAGGGCATTTCACGTCTCAATGCCGCATCAGAACCACAGAATGTTCATATTGCCATAAAAAGGGTCACCAAACTCATGAATGTTGGAAAAAACAGGCAGTCTCCAAAAATCAAAATTTTGATAGACCCACATCACCAACTCAAAGATACAGCAATAGAGAGCAATACGATCTCAACAAAGCACCTGGAAATAATAAACCAGATAACAACAAACCTCGCTACAGAAGTCATTCACAGGACTCCAGACCACAATATATGCCAAACAGAAGCCCATATAACAGAAGCTATTACAATGAGCATTCAACTATGACAGTCATTGCAAAGTCCAATGGTCTCAAATTTTATCCAGGCTTTGTAGGAGACAAGAAGGTAGAAGTTCTTCGTGACACCGGAAGCACGTCCACATTAGTACATGAACGCTTCGTACACGCAAACCGTTTCACAGGCAACCACGTCCAAGCCACTGCATTCAACGGAACTGTCAGCAAGTTACCTGAAGCCATCATTTATGTTACTACACCATTCTTCAGTGGTCAAACAAAAGCATTAGTAACACCCAATCTACCAGTGGACCTAATCATTGGAAACATAGAAGGAGTTAAAGAATGCACTCCTCAAGAACTTACTGAATGGACAAATGCCATACAGCAAGGTCAAAAATGTTTGGCAGTAATGACAAGATCCATGTCCAGACAACAAGAACATTTGGCACCTGAACAAGTTAGCCAAAATAATCACATGGCTACCTCAGTTACTCAAGTTATACAGAATGCAACAGAACCAGTTACTAGTCCAGTAGCCAGCAACAATCAAGAACATTCAACATGGACACCCCCAGTTACATCAAGCCCATCCCTACCGGTCATAAGTCCACCTCCAATTCCCGAATGTCCATTGTTGAACTTTGAAGAACAAGACTTGAATAAGACTGCATCTGCATCAAATACTATGATATGCATTGAACATTTTTGCTACAATCAAGACAAGTCTCATGAACCAGAAGCAGATACTTATATTCAATCAACTTTGGCTATACCAGACAAAAGAAAAACTATGCAACTTGACTCTACCACTCATACAAGTATTCCTCATTTGAAAGAATGTGAGTCAACTCAAGAAGCCATTACAACCATGAACATTGGAAGTCAAAGAATATTACATGAACACATGAAATCAAGATATTTTGCTCAAGGAGATCAAATCAATTTACTGTTACCAGATTGGAGTAACAAGCTATTCTACAAATGGCAAGGTCCATTTACCATCACCAGAAAGATTTCCAACCTGCTTTATGAAATCAATGTCAACAAGTCAACCAAAGTATTTCATGTTCATATGTTTGAACATTACCATGAAACAGATAATGAAGACATCAAAGCAGAAGTAGATAATTTTACAAGCTTAGCAACTATTCCTGAGGAAGAAGAAACATCATCAACACCCATTCCTGAGATAGATGTTTCATTACCGACATCAAATAACATTGACATTCCCAAGGTCATCACTCTGAATGACATAGCAGCAGCAAATCAAAGTGACATTCCAAAGGTCATCACTCTGGATGACATAACACTACAAACAGTGAAAGACACTAAAGTGTTTCCAGACCATACAGATTTCTTTACCAGTGTTTCTGAAACATTTCCAGTACTGCAATTTGAAAACAACTCAGAGAGCAACAACATTGACAACACCAAGTTTCATCCTCCTTCTACTCAAGGGGCAACTTTTCTTCAGAAAGGAACAAATGAACTTCTTCAACATTGCTGTATTGACCGATTGAACTCAGACATGTTCAGTCATTGCTCTGTTGAACATTCTAATGCAAAGCATTCTGCTACCATTGTTCTACAGCGTCAAAGTTCATCAACCAGAAAATTGAGTTTTGGTTTCGGACAGTTCTTATTTTCACCAAACTCAAACGCGGTTCAATCAGACATTATCTGTGAGATCATTATGACATGGAGACAACAGCTTCATAAACTGAAAGACCTTTTCTTCAAGTTTAGAAAACGCACATGCACATCCATGTCGGCAATTCAGAAGGGTTCCGGACTTTACATTTCTACTCTACATATGTACTATAGCATATTTAGTGCCACTTGATCCATTATCATTCATACTCGTCAAGGAAGAACAGTATTCAGTTGTACTTAATCAATTAATTTGTCTACTCATTTTTTCCACAGGTGTTCTATATCAGATGTTACATTTATTTTAGCACCAAGCAACCCACTGAGGAAGGTCACTCATTCAAGATACTTTGTTTATTATGTTTCAGCATCTTTGCATATGACATGCATCAGACATTTTAATTTTTAAATCATGAGCATTTTATTTCAGGTATTTTAATTCAGGTCGAATATTATTGCATATATCCTATTATAATAGTACAGATACATGACAGACAATTGGAATTTTTCATTGCTTCACACATGTTGAGATTTATATCACATTGAGTATAATTATTCAGAAGATTGATCACATTGAGTACTATTTTCTCAGAAGATTGTCATGTACTATCACAATTATTTTTTCTATGTCAATTTTTCATATGCAATATATTTTTCCATGTACACATTTTCACATTAGTACTAACCAAATGAGTTATAATGTCAGATTTTAATTTCATTATGAAGCTTCATAACTTATTCAATTCAAGATTTAATTTATCCAAGTATTATGCTTTGTACAACTTTTGATATTGTTCATGACAAGCATTGTCTCATTTTCATAACCACTTGCATAGTGAGACAGGTATTCAAAGTCATCAATAATTTTATTCACTGCATTTACATTTTTTATTATTGTTGTTATCTCCAAGTTGACTTTATTTTGTCATATGTTACCTCAACCATTTTTCTATAATTTCATGTATTGTATTTTGTGTATATTTAAATACATATGAGCATTTCTATTACCATACAAATGCTAAATGGAGGGGGGGGGGTAATATGTCACAGATTACATTATAGAATTGTTTGTACATTTCACATTTAAAAGAAATATAAACCCTCGACATGAGTCTCGGGATTTACCCCTCAGCACGGTGGGATTTACCCAAGGGACGTAATTATGAAGTTTGAATTCTATTGGTTGTTTTGAAATTAAACAAAGACATTTTTTAAAAGAGTTAGCGCCAGAGAATTGGCGGGTGTAAGAAAGTAACGCCAGTCGATAAAATAATGTTCTTGTAGATAGTCACGTTTCTAGGAGCTCTGCTTGAAAAGCCTTTGTAATATGTTTCATGCTCATTGATTTGTAATTTGTACATAAACTGTACTTACGTTGTATTCAAATAAAGTTCCAGAGTTTTGTTTTATCAAAGAATCGTTAATTGTAATTCTAGATCGTCATTTTTTGCAACTATTGAATTCAAGTAAAATCCCCGGCATAACAACACAATCGTACCATCTAAATGTTGTTACAATGACAAACTAATGGAGTAATGATATTGAATTTGGAACATTTTAATACTGTGAATTTATTAATTAAATAATAATTCTACACCTTGCTATCCGACCACGTGACACATAAATGCTCGCAATCACACCAAAACACACTGCTGAATCTAGTACTTAGTGTAGAACTCCAATCCCATACTAACTCCCTGTAAAGACAAAGTAAAGACAAACTAAAAAGGTCTAGTAGACTATCACTATGGCATCGAAACAACTGCGAAACGCAGTTATGCCTTAGATACTCACTGTCAGGTTTAGGATTTATTTGCGTTTTCACTAGCTGTATACTGTTAAGGTCCCGGGGTTCAACCTGACAAGAACATCACTCACACACAGTCGTACATACAGTAAACAACTAGGTGAATAGTTTAAATAACAACAAAAATAAATGAATTTAATTGTATGAAACATATATGTGTATGTACAATGAGGATGACAAATAGACAGTATATATATTAGATATATATATATATATAATAGGTATATATAAAGATATTATACAATAATTAATTTAAGCACCTTTGCTACGGCTATTAACTTGTCACCCTGGCTTTATGGTCCACCAGACTCTGACCGACTGGCGTCACAACACTGCCAACCTCGGTAATAGTAAAGTTTGACAATGACAATGAAAAAACTGCAATATGTATTTCTGAGACGGCAAGCGACGCCCACAACTCCAACACTGGCACCCTAAACAGGGGTCCCAAAAATCCAACTGAATATTAAGTCCGAGAAAATGGTACAGACAAATAACGTTTTACGGGCCAACACACCGTCCGTTACAACCAAACTCAGAGGGTGAACTGCCTCATGACAAAGAATGACCCATAGATGTCACCGGACTTTGTGACGTAGCAAAACAATTCAAAACAAAAAAAATACAAGACACTCTCGCCCCGTACACGTACTACCAGTTGAGGAAATAAAAAAAACAGAGTTAGGAGAAAGAAATAGACACTTGTCTATACTACGCGACACTCACCCTAAACAGGGGAACACAGAAGAATCTCAACAAACGTTACACCAGCAGAACAAAAACACTCCATCAACTTACAAGCAAGACAACAAAAAGAAAGTGCGTTCAAAAATAGTGCACTTAATACACATTGGTGCTAGAATGCCATAATCTACGCACCGACAGTAACTTTAGTCCGACTTGCAGAAATAAAAGAGTGATCTTTCCATGATTTGCTGGTGGTGTCTGGCATAATTGAGCCATGACGAGAAGTCTATATATATATATATATATATATATAGATTAGTTATCTAGTACAAATAAGTAATTATAATTTCACATACATATGTATATTATTATTTTAGTTTTACGTAAGGTCAACAGCTTTAGTGTTATAAGTACAAATCTATCTTTACCTAGTAAATTCACACATACAATAATGAAGTACATTTTAATGTCTGATCTTTATCTCGGCCACACTTCGGTGGAGTAGCGTTACTTTCTGTACGCAGCTCAGTCCTCCTGTTTAAAATGTTCATTTAGCTTTATTGGGTTTCTTAACATGAAAACCATTTAAGGACTTTCTTTTCTCCTCTCGTATAATAAGGCTTGTCTTCGAGTCCGAAGATTAGTGAGGAATTCAGTATTTCCTGTGGCTGCGCAGCCCCAGCTGTGACCTACATATTTTGCCACATCCAGGACAAGCATAACCATTGTCCGCAGGTGCTCGATTTAGATTTTCTTTTCGCCGTCTGCGTTTGTCCTCGGCAGCGGATGTTCTTTTGGTCTTAAATGTGTATCCCGCGGCCTTCGTGAGTGACCTCCAGCTGTCTCGTTCTGAGGCCGCATGCAACCAGGTGCTCTCTTCTATGTCAGCCAAGGAAAGTTGACGCCTAAGCTGGTCTTTGAAGCGTTTCATAGGGGGCCTCTGTTACGTCGACCACCTTTTAGCTCACCAAAAAAGACTGCCTTTGGCATACGTTCGTCTCCCATACGGGATACGTGTCCTACCCAGCGTAACTGCCGGACCATAAGAAGTCCTTCTATACTGTCCATACCGGCGTTCGCAAGGACATCGCTGTTTGTAGTGCGGTCTTGCCACCGTATCTCCATGATGGAGCGCAAGCATCTTTGGTGGAAGCGCTTAAGAAGTCTTAGTTGCTTTCTGTATAGTGTCCATGTCTCAGAGCCATATAGAAGGGTTGAGAGAACCACGGACATTGATTTTCGTAAGCAGGCGGAGCAATTTGTTCCGCCAAACTCTCGCCCGAAGGCGTCCAAAAGCGCTACTGGCACTGGCCAGACGGTTATCAACTTCCCTTGAAAATGAGGCGTCATTTGACGCTCTCGTATAGCGCCTCCAAAAAAAAGGGCTTTCCTCTTGTGGAGTGCATCTAAGAAAAAAGATTTTCCTTGTGTAGTCCCTCTAAAAAATGGATTTCCCCTTGTGTAACGGGCGTTGCCCCTCAAAAAATAGGGCTTTCCTCTTGTGTAGCGCTTCTAAGAAAAATTATTTCCTTTTGTGTAGTCCATTTAGCGAAAGGGCCTTCCTCTAGTGTATTTCTAACCAAAGGGCTTTCTCTTGGAATAATTATGGACTGTTACGATGTTACTCTGGATATCATTTTTAAAATATTCAATTTTTTATTTGTACCATCTCGTACTACTTTTTTTAACCTTTAAAATGACTATTATTGCATACGATTTGCAGGTGAGAAAAAAAAAGAGGGGTGGGGTGGGGGAATTTAAGCACGAAATTGTTACTTCTCATCTGAAGGACCAGTGGTAAAAGTGTCACGTCTGCTTGCAGATATTTTCATCAAGCTGATTGACATTAAGAGAGTAGTGTCCCCCTCCCCTTCCCCCCCTGTGATACATCGCCTGTTTCCTGGTTTGTTTGGAATGAGGCCAGGCACATAACCGCCAAGAGAAATGAAGAAGAAACTATAGCATGGGCCGGGGGGGGGGGGTGAAGCTGAGGTGTTTACATTTGACCCGTGCTGTGCATCCATTGATAAACAAAGAAAAAAAAATAGATTGAGGGGGAGGGGGAGTGTTTAATAGTATAAAAGAGTAGAGGAGGTCACTACGTAATGTTAGAAAAAGAGTGGAGGCGTTAGTAATGGGAATTCACGTGAGTGCAGGGGGTATAGAGGAGTGAGAGGTAAGAGGGTGAGAGTGAGCAATATAAAGGTATCTTTGGAATGGGAAGAGAGATATTTCGTTTATCGATAATCGGTCATACAATGAGGTCGATATGTATTTAGATAAAAAGATGCACTGCATTATGGGATAGAAATGGGTCAAGGCTTTGTGTTTACACGTGACATCGAAGAAATAGTCAGAAATCTAAGGAATCGTGATTAAATCCTGCAATCTGATTAAAGCAATGAAATTAATATTATCGCCTTGGATGGCCTTAAATGTAGAAACCATTAAGCCTGGTCAGACTACTTTGGCTCTTGTGGTCAGTGGCGTAGCTAGTATGAGGGGAGGGGAGAATTTGAAGATCCCCCACGGGACCCCACAGGGGGGGGGGCAAATTAGTGTTTTTTACATTTAATATTAAATATTACGCAAAATGCAGGGGCCCCTAAAGTGGTCAAGCCCTCCGGGCCCACAAATTATGGAAATTTCTAGCTACGCTCCTGCTTGTGGTATGCGCATTGGACTGTCATCTTGATGGTAGTAGGCTCAAACCCCATCAGTAGCAAGCCCCTTGCATTAGGTTAGAGCTATGATGCAAGCCCCCTGCATGAGAGAGCTATGATGCAAGCCCCCTGCATGAGGTTAGAGCTATGATGCAAGCCCCCTGCATGAGGTTAGAGCTATGATGCAAGCCCCCTGCATGAGAGAGCTATGATGCAAGCCCCCTGCATGAGAGAGCTATGATGCAAGCCCCCTGCATAAGGTTAGAGCTATGATGCAAGCCCCCTGCATGAGGTTAGAGCTATGATGCAAGCCCCCTGCATGAGAGAGCTTTGATGCAAGCCCCCTGCATGAGGTTAGAGCTATGATGCAAGCCCCCTGCATAAGAGAGCTATGATGCAAGCCCCTTGTATGAGGTTAGAGCTATGATGCAAGCCCCCTGCATGAGAGAGCTATGATGCAAGCCCCCTGCATGAGGTTAGTGCTATGATGGAATAACGTACAAATCTTAAGGGAAAACCCGAGACGAAACTAAACTGTAATTAACATTAGCAAGACAAGGCGTTGTGATGATAATTCGGGTGTTATGTTATCTAAAGATATTTCTTCTAATTTTAATATGAACATAAATTTTTCTTAGTTTTTGTTAGTGTCTACTTAAGTACAGAATTTTTTTTTCTCATTGAAACAAATTATTTATTTGTAAATGTTTGCGAAATGTTGGACATGTTTCGGATGTACCTTCAGATTTAAAGATAGTTTACTTCCTAGTCCAAACCTCCTGCAGGACGAAAGGGGAATGGCAGCGGGCAGGGTATAAACCCGGGGCTATCGAGGACGACCGAACAAACAAGGGAAAGAACTGTACTTGACTTAAAAGATGGTATAAGCTGAGCCAGTCCCCTTTATACCCATTCGTTTTGTTTAGCTCTATTTCACATTTTTAGCTTTCTGAATACACTATGATCCTATCACTTCTCTGGACCCGTTGGGAAAATGGGGAAAAAAAAAAGGGGGGGGGGGAGAGAAAAAAATTGATATTTGGGGGGATTTTACCGTAATTGGTTTTTAAAAGCATAAAAAAAAATAGAACGACGACCTGAATTCAAACTCATGGCTCAAGCCTACTCAAGCCTTCTCAAGCCCAGGCATTCTAACCAGTGTGCTAGTGTAGTACTGTATAGTAATCATAGTAAATAACATTTGTAATTAAAATGTATCATTTAAATTTTTAGTACTTGGCGGAACACCTATTCAGGCCTCGCGGAACACTAGGGCTCCGCGGAACACAGTTTGGGAAACACTGATGAACACTATAGTGTAAGACGTCGGTTAACGATAAAATGATATAAATGATATAAATGACTTTTGCTAAGGATTAAAGAGCTTGGACATATGCTATTTACAATACCGAAATAAACACTAACATTTTTAAAATTCTTTTTAAAATGCTTAGCTTGTAAAGTTTTCCATATTCTTTGCTTTGAGAACACCAAAACAAGCTAGCTTTTCGTGAAGTAGCCTGTCTATATAAATATTCTTTATACAAGAGCCTAAAAACTTGTAATAGCATAATAGCATAATAATACAGTAAAAGGGATGCCAAATAAAGCATCTACTAGAAGAAGAAAATAATGAATGGGTTGAGAGTCCAACAGTCCACTGCTTATAAAAAGATTGTACTAGCGTTCGAGTCATAACTTTTTCAGATCGTCTATTCAAAAAAACATTATGATAAATTAATTTCTGTTCACTCAATGCTCACATGCACATGATATTTAAGACTCGAACTGGTCTATTAATACAAAACCCACACATGCATATACAAACGCATGTTAAAGCACTCCACTAAATTGATTTCAGGGCTTTAATAAATGGATGTAATGACCTCGTAGAGCGTCACTGCAGGGAGACACAAAAAATAAATACACATGTCAATCAAGGCCCCGGTCAATCTGGGCCTCGTTCTGGCCGACGTTCGTTAAGAAAACAAAGCCGAGAAGAAATGTGGTTTCGTACAAATAAAAAAAAGCAGACAGATCCTGAGATGTTTGGCCGTAATGTCTATATAATAACAATAAAACAACCAAAGTACAATATTGATGAAATATTATCATGGTAAGCGGAAGATTTAGTCCCCAAGACTTTACTAAAGTTACCACAACTTTCTAAAACCGCTAATGGGTTGTTTTCCGGCCCATTGACACTTCAGACCCCACTGCTGAATGAAATAGTTAATCACTGTTTTCCAAACTACTAGTATTATTAACTAGTAGACCACTACTTGAGCTCTAACAGGGTGGGTATTTCGTCAAGAGTTTTGGGAAAACCAGAAGATTACTACAATGACCAAAATGGAAGTCTACAAGGCATGCGTTATGAGTAGGCTACTGTATGGCAGTGAGTCGTGGACCATCTACGCAAAGCAAGAGAGAAAACTAAATTCATTCCATTTGCGATGTCTCCGAAGGGTCTTGAAAATCACATGGAAAGAAAGGGTGTGCAATACTGAGATCCTTGCGCGAACATTATTCCCAGCATCTTTACAGTTATCGGACAACGCCACTTGCTTGGCTTGGACATGTTCGCCGGATGGAGGACAATCGCATCCCGAAAGTCATTCTCTACGGACAACTCGCGACCGGCTCAAGAAAAACTGGTCGCCCCACCTCCGTTACATAGATGTAATAAAACGGGACCTCAAATCAGTGAACATCAATACTGACCATTGGGAAGACATGGCTCTAGACCGCACCAGATGGAGAGAGACAGTGACCAAGAAAGCTATGGGCAGATAAAAACATGGGCCTCAGCTCTGGAAGAAAAAAGTTCAATGCGAAAAATGGCCAGCTCCTTTATCACCGAAGTGAAAGCCACCTTAACCTGCGATATATTTGTGGACGGGAGTGTCTCTCCAAAATAAGGCTCCACAGCCACATGAAAAAAGTGTTCGAGATGAACCATAGTTGTTCTACGACTGAAGGAGGCCACCAACAACAAGACCACTACTTGAATTAATCTCTCTATAAAATAAGTCTTCCACTAAATGAATGTGTGAATTGTTCCGTTAAGGAAAACGTTTGAGAAGCATTGCAGTAGAGGATATGTTCAATTGGATTTGATCTTTTTTTTTTTTTTCGCAGATGCGAGTCGAGACACATGTCCCAGAGATATATTTGGCGCCTAGGGTGGAAAAGGTTGGACACCCCTGTCGTAAAGTATTATAGAATCTATATTTATAACTGCAAAGTCCAAGTATGTTCAGAAATTGAAAGAGTTTTGGTTTTAAGGGGGTAAGAGATACTTGAGTTCACGGACTAAAACTGTGTAGTAGGGAAGAGTTTTAATGCAAATCGTGTCATTGGAGCATTTATAGAAAAAGGAGAGGTTTCTTACCCCCTCCCCCCCAAAAAAAAAATAACTTAGCATGTCAACCATTTTAAAACAATAAAACACGGGTGTCGTGGATGCTTGGATTCACTTGCTCATGCTCAAATCTTTAAAGTATTGGGATCTTAGTATATGTAAAAAAAAAGAGTGTATTGTGATAAATCGGTGAACAAATCAGAGGGTTTAGCCGGTGGAAAAAGCTAGTTTAATTATAAGAGATTTTACGCTTTAAATTTGATGATCAGTTGGTTACAAGATACAAGGTTTTAAGCTTGATGAATTGTGATGTTTATTGTTAAATTTGATTGTTTTTGTTCTGAGGGAGCTTAAGCGAGTGTTATTGAGGTTAGAGGCTTTAATTTAAGGATCCATTGAGATCCACATTTTTAAGCAATAGTCTAATGTGTTTGTTAATGGTGCATTAATACTTCGGCTCTGGAATTAAACGAACAATTGTTTGGTCCACTACCACTGCATTTTAGGTGGAAGGGAATATATGAGTAAGGTAGGGTCTCTCCAAAAAAGGGACTCCAGACGTCCAGAGTCACATGCAAAAGTTCTCTCTGAGTTGAACTTTAAGAATTCTATGAGTGTATAAGGTGAGGAAACAAACCGCACAATATACGCACATTATATTTTCTTTTATTATTTTATTCTGCTTTTATATTACTAACAAAAATTCCTTAATTTTTCAAATGTTTGATAGACCCAGATTTGTTATTTCATTAAGTGTAGTGTTGGGAGTTCACACCTAATTTTTTATTATTTTGTGGGAATCATTTTTCTACCTTCCTATTTTGGAATTTTTTATGTTTCCTAGAAGTTTCTGATAATTAATTTTGTTATTCAGATGTCTATTTTAAAAGCTATTTAGCGTCACAAATTCTGAGGTCTATCGCACTAGAACATTTGTTTCTATTATTTAAAGCTGTCTGACAATATAATGATGCTGTCTGTGTCTGACAGGCCTTCATTTTATTTGTAAGTCTGCCTTCTGTTTTGTAAAGATTTTTCTAATTGGTCTGGCCACCATCTGTCTTCAAGACCGATAGAGACTTTTACAAATAATGTGTCAAGGCCGTTAGTTACTGCAAGACGGCGTCTGCTTTGTGTCTGCTTTGTGTCTGCTTTGCGTCTGCTTTGTGTCTGCTTTGTGTCTGCTTTGTGTCTGCTTTGCGTCTGCTTTGTGTCTGCTTTGTGTCTGCTTTGTGTCTGCTTTGCGTCTGCTTTGCGTCTGCTTTCCGTCTGCTTTCCGTCTGCTTTCCGTCTGCTTTCCGTCTGCTTTGCGTCTGCTTTGCGTCTGCTTTCCGTCTGCTTTGCGTCTGCTTTGCGTTTCTTTCCATCTTCTGCACATTGCAAGAGTTTTATGCAAAGTTTGGTAATTAGTAAATCCAGCTCCCCTTTGACTCAACGTAGCATCTAGGTGGTAGCCGATATGCGAACAACGAGTAGCGAACAGTGGCGTAACTAGGGTGGGGCCTCCATTAAATATTAGACCAATGCCATGCTATCTTTCTGTTCAACTTGTTTTGTAAATTAGTGACCATGTTGCAAGTATTCCACACATTAGACTTATATATTTAAGTAGGCTACATTATCTCATGTCATGATGTCGAATGTCATAATGCAAGGCTAGCCACTGATAACAAATCTGACCCCTTTAGGTAACCTATGTTATTTTTTTTTGCACTCTTAGTTCTGAAAGAGAGGCCTGGTGATCCAGTCCAACAAGTTTGTCACGCCGTACCACAACGAGGCCATCATTGGAACATAACGAAGCTGGAGTGTTTGTCTTAACACAGTATGTGGCGGTTACAGGAAAGGAATAGGAAAGAAATTCCATGTAGTTATTGCGACATAAGACCGCTATTTAGGGTGCCAAGGATCGGATGACTGAGCGCTAAGTATATATCACGACCCAATCGTATAAAGACAAGACTTAAGGTGAAGAGTTCCCGGTCCAGGCTTGTTGGTTTGAAGAATTACTTCGTAAAAGTCAATGGGATAATTGGGAAACTTGGCGAGCGCTCCGATTCCGTAGCGGACTTTATCGAAGATGACAAGAGTGACAGGGCAATATCTTTTTGACTTTGTGAAGTTTCTTTAATAAAAAGAGAGTGTTATCATGAGATCCAAAAGAGATTTTCGATCCTGTTGACAGTTTTCTTATTTATGATGAGACTCACCTTTTAGAAGAAAAGAGTAGCAAAGAAAAGATGCCAAAGCAAATGTCCCATTAACCTGAGTTATATGTGGAAAGAATTGTCTCTCAAGAATCGGGCACAATCACATAATCAAGTGCTCTACGAGATGAACCGAGACCATTGGTTAAAGTAGACCTCAACCCTGACCTGTGACGTCCCAGCCTGTGGGCAGTGGAGACCAATAGCTCGTCGCCTTGTCGTACAGGACATGTTGCGACGTTGCAGGTCAATGTTCAGACCTTCTAATGACGATTGGTCTCGGATAAAGCAAAGTCATTCTACGAGTGAAGGAGTCCAGCTATGTCACGTGCAAAGTAAAAAAACATTGACCTTTCCGTCAGAGACCTTTTGAAAAAAAAAGATGACCTTATTGATTGTTCGTCTCTTAATCTTACGTAAATCTTATGTCACGTGATAAGAATTCTTAAAACTGTAAATAAGCCGTTCTTTTTACTTAAATGTCAAGTCCAAAGACCATCAAACCCAACTGTCAAACTCAACTTTCCCCTACTCTAAAAATGTACTAAACAACTCCCCCCCCCCCTCCCTCGCTTGGTTGAACTGTTAAGTCTCCAGAGAATACTTGACTTTAAAATGTCCAGGCTCTGACGCCATCAACACTGATGCCCATTGATTGTGCAAACTGTTACTGCCTTTGTTTCAGTGCTGTTTGATGGTGCGACACTTGGTTCAAACGTTGTTTTACTATAAATCAGCGGATGGGGTTAAAAGGAGGGGGGAGCGGGGGGGGGAGGGGACTTTCGTGACTGTCTTCAAAACATCAGCGAACGGGAGTACATCGTATGGCTCAGGAAACGCACTCAAACACACACACACACACTCACACACAACAGTACACACACGTCACAACAACTTAGCCTTTTTAAACAGGAGTCTCCTTTGTTGAACATTGGAACATTAAGGGGAGAGAAGTTGAGCACGGAAAGAGTAATAAGTAACACACACACACACACACACTCACACACAAACACACACACAAACAACAAACGAGATAAAAGACGAAAATTCATTGCCAAGTAAGGGATGAAAACAAAATGCAAATCGTTAACTAGAGCTAAATCTAATCATAAATATATGTTTTGGTCACAAAGCTTACATTAACTTCATCTGTATTGTTTGCGTTATTGCTCCAACTTCCCATTCTTGGATCGAGCTGAAACTTTGAAGAATTATTAATTAATACATTAACTGTAAAGTAAATTTCCCCCTTTCAGACCTTGCGATCTAAAGATAAGATGATATCAAGGTCATCTGTTTCTTTGTCCAACGGTTAACAAATAGGGTGTTAGGTGGCCAGCACAACGATCACGCGTCTTTACTTTCCCCCAACTAAATTCAGGTTAGAGTAAAGTGGACTCAGGGGTGCCCCAAAAATCCCGAAATTCCAAATCCCAGTCTTCTGCGAGATTCGAACCCAGGACCCAAGGTTAGGAAGCCAAGCACCTGACCACTCAGCCACCTCACCCCCTATTTAATTAATCAGTGGCCTTTATTGAATTTGGTTTGATATTCATTAAGAAAAATGAATCATACAGCATTGATATATATGGCTATAAATGCACAGTTCTTCCCACTAGATAAGCTTTGTTTAAAAAATGATTTTCTAAAAATATTTTGCTTGTTGTTTGAGGCTTTGAATCTTGAATTTGATTATTCAAACGTTTGGCCTCTACACTGAGGGGTCATGAGGGGTTACGAGCTCAATTCTCAATGAAAACATGACACATGCTCGAGAAATAAACCAAGCCCAAAAATTCCTTTTTTTAAAAAAACAAAAACAAAGCTTAATTAAGGGAAATAACTCAGCTTTTACAACTACACATCTAAACAATTTACGTTATTTCCCTTTTTCGATATCAAGCAAAATTGGTTCGTTTTTGTTAGGTACAATAAATAATTTGTTTAAAACTTGATTCGACATGGGTGTGGGAGAAATAATGTGAACAACGATATAACTGGACCAAACCCTACATATTTAGCCATATATGTGAACACTGAAGGACTTATAAAACGAAACAATTAGTTATCAGTAGTTTACTGACTAATTTGTTGTTTTGTTTTATTGCTTCATGACTTGTCTATGCCAATGAAGAATTGTGTCAAGTTTTAACTTGATACGAGGGTGTGGGAGAAATAACGTGTATACAATTTTTAACAGACAGACAGACAGACAGACAGAATGAGTCCGTATAAGCCAAGATAAAAAAAAAAAAGAATCGCTTGGTCGTTGTGCTGGTCACAGAAAACACCCAGCCATGGAAAAGTTGAGCGTCAGTCCCGTAACTGGAAGTCCCATGAACTGAAAGTTTGATCCATAATTAGCTGGAATAAACAGTTTTCATACACAAAAATCTTTTTTAAATCTGTAGATTAGAATAATGTGTGTACAGTCTCGTATTTAATTATTTGATTCTTTTTTGTTCGAAATCGTCAAATCAATGGTCGATATCTCTACTCACTGTTATTCTCCTGACGAACAAATTAATTAATGATCGTTTCATTTCATCTTATATATAACAGACGCAACCTCAAGAGAAAATGTAATATATTCTGCTGATGTACAATTGTTAATCAGAATCCTAACATTGATTTGTTCATATAAACTATGTTACTTACAATCTGTGGCTGAATAACAACGAATATTTTATACGCAATTGTATCTATAATTTATATTCAACTCTATTCTGGTGTAGTCTTGTTTGTTTTATTAGTTGTTTTTTTACTAGTTAATTATGGTAGTTTTGTATGTAATTATTACTATATTTATCGTTTTATTCTTATGTCCTGGAGCTTCTCTAAATTTACTGATTTTATCTATGAGGATACCTTTTGTAAATATATCTTTTTTATATATTTATATTGTATCTTTATATATCCCTTTCTCTGTTGCACCGGTGGGGCACTATGCAAGATGTGTCGACCATCTTTCTCCATTCTTCTCTATCTTTTGCCTTAGAAGTTTTTTCAATGGCAGGCCTATCCATTCTTTTATATGTTATGTTATATGGTATGTTATCTTTATACTTACGATCTTCAAAAGTTTACAAGAAGTTTCCTCTTCAAGTAAATTGTTTATTAATGCCCTTGTCTGTCCTTTCCCGCCCAAATATTTACGTCTGCAATGTGGATTAGAGCTCAGTGCGCATGCCCAAATATGACATTTTGGAGAGACGTGCTGTATAGATCAACATTATTTTATTAAATCACCCCCAAACTACTTTAATTTTCTGGGACAGGCTTCATAAAATCATATCTCTTCGGCCGTGAATCAAATTTAAGAAAGTGGTCTAGCAGTCTATCCGTATATGTTTCTTTTTCCATGTTTTATTAATGGAGACCCTTTATAATTATCGCCAGACATATTTGATTATTATCCCAGTCTATGTGAGATATCATCTTGATGAAAAAGAGCAAAACAAAAAATATAGAGATGTATTTTAACCATAAAAAAAACAAAAAATATAGAGATGTATTTTAACCATAAAATAAACGTCATTCCAGGTAAACTGTATAGGTTTGAACTTTTACGATCGCGACAGTTGATCCATCATAATTTATAATAAAAAAAGCAGTGGCCTAGATAGGGATATGGGGACCGGGGGGGGGGGGCTTGATCTCTTTAGGGGCCCCTGCATTTTGACATTCGACATCATGACATTATTTTGTGATATATCTAGACTAATCGACAGTCGAAACTTTGCTTCCCCCTCTAGTCAATATCATTATTGAATCAATGCTATAAAAATCATGGTAGCATTATTTCACCATCAAAGCAAATAAGGCAAACTTGTAATGAAATAGTTTTAATAAGCTCCAAAAAGAATAGCGAATAGAGCAGGGGTTCTCAACCTGTGTGTCGCGACCCCCTTGGGGGTCGATTGACGATTTGCCAGAGGTCGCCTAAGACCATCAAAAATAAGGCTTGTTATTGTCTATTCTTCTATTGTTGTATGTGTCTAGGGGGGAGGGGGGTCGCGGCAGAGTGGGAGATTGTAAAAAGGGGTAACCGAGCTTAAAAGGTTAAGAACCGCTGGAATAGAGTAAAAAAAAAAAGATAATTTTCTTCACGACAAATATAAATCAAATGTAGATGCCAACTGAATTCATTTTAACTCTCTGAATCAGGTTTCTGTAACTCGGTTTAAATTTGGTTGACGAGGTCATCATGTAATATCAATGGGATTAGGAAAACGTATTACGTCACAGAGGGGAAACAATGAACGCGCTAGAAGACGAGACGAATAGAGTAACAGATCTTTAATAGAACAACACAGCAAGGCAAATTGGATTGCGTGAATGTCCTTTATATTAATCAGTAACTTGACAGTTTAATTGTTATCTTCTCATTGTGTTGAAAATTAAATGCTGATGAGCAAGATGGATGTTAACTGGATTTTCTCTCATAGCTTATTCACAGCGCGTGCAACAGATGAATCTATTCATATATTTAATTTCTTTGCGTCCGCGAACATCACACATTACCCACCATAATACACTTTAGTTTTCTTACTTAATGAGGCGCGTTGGCTGAGTGGTAAAGCTCCTGATTTCTGAACCGTAGGTCCCGGGTTTGAATCTTGATGAAGATTGGGATTTTTACTTTGGTGATCTTTAGGGCGCCTCTGAGTCCATCCACCTCGATTTGAGTTTGTAAGGGTAGTTGTGCTGGCAACATGACACCCTCGGTAACCGTAGGCCACAGAAACAGATGATCTTTCAATCATTAGCCTCGTAGATGGCAAGGTTGGAAAGGGGAACTTTTTGTTTCGTACTAATTTCACTTGATCGATCCATTCGGATAACATATTTTCTTGTTCTTCCGTTGTCCCCCCTCCCCCCCCCCCCCCCTCAATGACACTTGTCCCTTGTCCAAAACGTCTTCTTGCAGTTTCCGGCTTCGTCTGTTGGTCGGCTAGTTGCTCTGATATTTGTGTCTGACATCCATCAAATGTTTCCTAGCATTGTCTTTGAATAGGGAGCCGAAGGAAGTTGTCACAGGGGAGATAACTGAGTCAAGACCAGGCGCAAGTTCAAGGACAAAGAAATAAAAAGTGTGGCAGACCTTGTGTTTTGTTTTGTTTTGTTTTTTTATGTCCTCGTTGTAGGACGAGCTAATTTGTGTTTACTGTAATGACGTGAGAGGCGTCAGTGGTTGACATAATGAACTGAGAGGCGTCAGTGGTTGACATAATGAACTGAGAGGCGTCAGTGGTTGACATAATGAACTGAGAGGCGTCAGTGGTTGACATAATGAACTGAGAGGCGTCAGTGGTTGACATAATGAACTGAGAGGCGTCATTGGTTGACATAATGAACTGAGAGGCGTCAGTGGTTGGCATAATGAACTGAGAGGCGTCAGTGGTTGACATAATGAACTGAGAGGCGTCAGTGGTTGACATAATGAACTGAGAGGCGTCAGTGGTTGGCATAATGAACTGAGAGGCGTCAGTGGTTGACATAATGAACTGAGAGGCGTCAGTGGTTGACATAATGAACTGAGAGGAGTCGGTGGTTGACATAATGAACTGAGAGGCGTCAGTGGTTGACATAATGAACTGAGAGGCGTCAGTGGTTGACATAATGAACTGAGAGGCGTCAGTGGTTGACATAATGAACTGAGAGGCGTCAGTGGTTGACATAATGAACTGAGAGGCGTCGGTGGTTGACATAATGAACTGAGAGGCGTCGGTGGTTGACATAATGAACTGAGAGGCGTCAGTGGTTGACATAATGAACTGAGAGGCGTCAATGGATGACACCATAAGCCGAGAGGCTTCAGTGGTTGACGTAATGAGCTGAGAGGCGTCAATGGATGACACCATAAGCCGAGAGGCTTCAGTGGTTGTAACGATGAAGTAAAAGCGTCGGTGCTTCATTCAATGTGCTGAGAGGTATCAGTAGTTAACAAAATGAGGTAACATGCGCCTGTGGTTGGCATGAGAGGCCTCAGTAGTTGACACTATACATTGAAATAGGCCCGTGTTAAGCGCATTCAAGTAAAAGGTGTCCTGATTTGCCGACAATCTTAAAGGATCTCAAGCGAAATTAACTCATGGATACTTCTTAATGTCACCAAAAGATGATGCCAGTGGTGCTTTACCTGTAGTTCAAAGGGACTATTTTTTCTTATATACACAATCCTGGAACGTTTCCTGATTCAAAGGCGGACTGGGTGTCAAAATCAGCCCGGGCATTACCATACGATTCGGTCCACAACTTGATTTCATACGATATGCATAAAACTGAATGAACGAATGTATACAAACATAGGTTTTAATAACGTATGTATTTCTAAAAGCAAATAAACTTAGGGGCTACAGAAAATCCCCAGTTTGTAAAAAAGAAATATTAAGTGCAATCGCAACTTTAATTAGTCTATTACTTAATTGTAATCTTATAACTAAACAAGAAAAAGGTTAAAAATATTTTTAAAAAAAATTATACGAAGTGTGTGCTATCTATTAGTTTGGATCAGTCATGTCATTAAATTAATTATAGATTTAGACCAATAGCAATCTATGCAATTAATAATATTTTGACAAAGTTTATATCAACTCTGTCTGCCTGTCTGTCTGGCCAAAGGTTTGTACACGTCATTTATCTCACACCCAATGTCGGATCAAGCTGAAATTTGGCACAATTATTTCTTTTACCTGACAACACAAGAATAATAATACAAAAAAAAAAAATAAAAAAATAACCAATTAGTTAATTAATTATTGTTAATACATTATTTAGTTTGGTATATGAAACAAGGGAAATAATTTATACTGAAGTGGTGGTAGAAGTTTTTAGTGTGCAGGTGTTCTCAAATAATTTAATCGTATCGCTATTTGTAGGTGTAACATATCATTAAGTACTGAATACATAATTAATCGATCGATTCTGTCTCTTGAGAAATTCTAACACAACTAAAGGACGCAGCCTTGTCGTTTGAAGTCTTGTTTTCCAAGACTGTCAATGCTTTCTGAGTGATTTGAAGCATCACATTTTTTTTTCTAGGTGCCTTCATGTGACATCCTAATAGGAAGTGACATAGCAACACATTTTCTAGTGTGCTTATGTCCTGACAAATATCTTGTCTTAGCTTGTCAGCTTGAATTTCAGGCCAATGTCATCATCCACCCTCGCCAATAGTTTCAGCTATAAATGCACTTTGTTCTTTGACACATGGAAGAGGAGTGTGTATCTGCTCCAAGATGTTTTTCAATGTAGTTTTGAGAGAAATTACTTCTGACACTCATTACCCGTAAACATTTTGCTCAGATTTCGCAAAGTGCAGGCATGACAATCTTAATCAGCGTTTGAAAAAAAAAAGCAGGCGCTATAATTCTGCATTCATAGTTCTAGGCGCTGTATATATATATTTTTTTTTATTGAAAGGAAACCTCAGAATTTGCGCTATTCAATTTTAGCTTTATCATCATTTTTTTATATTATTTTTTTTTAAACTTGATGATCATTGGGTTGTTTATTGTTCTCTGTTGTAGTCACAGGTACGTACACATATGTTAGACATACCAAACAAACGAATCCTTATATACATAATTTTGCCAAAGCAAAAACCAAAACTTTTTTTTTTCTTTAAATAAAGGAAACCTCAGAATTTGTGCTATTCAGTTTTAGCTTTATCATCATAGGAATCCTTGGGCCTCTTTTCTTTGCCTCTTTTTTTGGGGCTTTATGTGCCTCTTTTATGGGCCATCTTGCCTCTTTTGTGGGCTTTCCTTTTTTTATTTGTTTTTATTTGTAAGTTATCATAATTCACAAGTATTAAATCATAAACAATTGAAAAGTGATTAACCTAAAATATAATAATAGTAATGGAAATATTATTTAATATCAAGGACATACTACCTAACCAATGAGCCCTCTAAAGACGGAAAAATAATACAAGGATTATTATTTTTCAGAATCCCATACCACAGAAATAACTTTGAATAAGGTGCATAGAACTAGAATTAAAAGTTAATGTAGGATTGGTTCTACAAGTTTACATCTTTTTTAAATTTGATCTTTTATTATAGCAAAATATTTTCTGCATTTTTGTTTCTAGAAAGTTCTCTGCAATTTACAATAAGATGAGAGGACCATATCTAGAGCGGCTTTATTAACTCTTTCTCTCCGTAATTATTTACCACATTCTGGTGGAATCAACGTTGATATCGTCATTTAGGAGAGAAAGAGTTACAATGCTTTGATGTCAACCTTTGCTAAAGATGAAAACCAAAAAATATAAAAATCTATTCCCGCTAAAAATGCTCTAGATTAACTTTTGAATGGAACGTAGTAAGTGCAAGATTAAAAAGTCTTAATTAAGTTTTTGTGTTGAATTTTTGTGGCTGGGGGGGGGGGGGGGGTGTTTATTATAAAATTGTCTTTCTTTTGAGTGGAATTATAATAAAACCTTAAAGAATTTTTTTTAAAAACATAATACTAGAATTTTTGCATTTTGTTTAGCACCCAGGTCTCGATCCAAAGGTTGAGTATACTTGTGATCAGGGCCTGCCCTAGGAATTGTGGGGCCCTATGCGAGATGGATTTCGTGGGGCTCAGTCTGGGTAGGGATAAGGATAATAAGTACAAATTAGGATTTTGTATTAAAAAATAAATTCGCGTAGCATTACAATCTATTAACTGAAAGCTGACAATGCCGTTTTTTTTAAATCGAGCGTAGTATTGGCGTTTGTCATATTGTATGATACCCTAAAATGACTATGTGTCTATTTTTAAGTAGATTTCTATGAGTTTTCAGATGATTTTAATAATTTCAGGAGATTTCCATGACTTTTTCATATATTTTGCAATTTCTGGAAATTTTAAAGATCTGGAAAATCAAGAGGCTGCGGGAAACCTGTACTATAAGTTATAATGGTTTAATTTAATAATTTGCACCTAGAATTAGAACGTGGCCTATGAAAGTACGGGCTTACTGCGGCCGCATAGGTTGCAATAGCCTGGCCGGCCCTGCTTGTGATTTCTAGAAGCGTATCTTCGTTTCCTGTCGGAGCGATTTACTTTAAAGGTAACATGAGTTCAAATGTAACATTTTAGTTACCCTTTCAGTGAAACATTTTAAAGTAATTATACATTTCCATTTTATATACAGACATAAATCTGAGAAGCTTAGTTCAGCAGTTATAAAACACCTGATAATAAAGTCACAGTGAATATTTCCTTTATATTTTAGACTCGGTGCAAACGTAATGCCAGCAATACAACACTAAAATCATTTTATGAACTTGCTTAAAACTACAACTTTAATAGGCTCATTAGACTCATTTTAATGTCCGATGTCCTGCTAGGGAGCTTGATGTCCGGCTAGGGAGCTTGAGAGGACATGTGGAAACATTGAAGGACAGAATGTGAGTCATTAACAAGATATGGTTTAAAGAAAATAATGTGTCGTGCGCTATAAAATCTTTAAGCTAAATTTGTGAATTATATTTTTAATAAAGTTTAATTTATAATTATTATTTTGTGTTTGTCACACGCTAAGGGCGAGAAGTGACCTGTTTTTTATGGATGGTTAGAAAAAATTTACTTCTTTTTACAAAGCTTATATCTACTCACTCTATAGGTCTGGTAAAAAGTTTATACAGGTTTTTTCTCCGACACCCAATCTAGGATCAAACTGAAAATTTGCGCAAATATTTATTTTACCTGACAACACAAGAATCAATAAAAGAAATTTAACCAATTAGTAATTATCTATTGGTAATTACTTATTTTAGTCTGGTATCTCGAACAAAGGAGAGGAATTGTACTCAACTGAACCTGGTGGAATAAGCTTAATTAGTCCCCATTATAGGTGGCCGCGTGAAAGTTTGAAACAAACAATAAGTAACTAAATATTCCTTTGATTTCATAAGCTCTTTACCCAGATAGCACATTCTCATGCTTTCCCCCCCCCCCCCACACACACACCCTGATTTTTTCAACTACTGGTCCAGATAAGTGATAGGATCTTTGCGTATTGAAAAAGCTAAAAGCATGATATAGCGCTAAACAAAAACAAAAGATAAAAATTTTTCTAAACGCTCAGATTTGGTGCTGTTGGTCTTCATCAGGCGCGAGAAGCTTCTTTCACTTCATACCACAGTTACGGGTATTGTATGATGCCGTTTTTTTTTTTGTTTTTGTTTTTTGTTTTTCTTTAACACGCGTAGGATTGGGGTTTTCCATATTGAATGACGCCCCAAAATGACAATTTTTGTCTATATTTCAGAAAATTATATGAGTTTTAAAAACATTTTAATAATTTCAGAAGATATCCAAGAGTTAATTGTAAATCAGGAGGCCGACGGGAAATCTGATATAAGTTAAAAATATTTTAGTTTAATAATTTACACCTAGAATTACCAAGGGCCTATGAAAATGCGGGGCCCATTTGTTCGCAAAGATTATAGTGGCCTATGGCCGGACCCTGTCCACCCCTCACCATTGAATCTCCACTTAGTAGCACTTTTTGTTATGGATGACTGCCAGGTCGTGCGTTATACGCGTTGGCCTGTTGTAGGATTGTCTTGATGATCCAGAGTTCATACCCTGCCGCTGCCATCTCCAGTTGTCCTGCGGGAGCTTTGGACTAGGAAGTAGATTATCTCTAACTCTGAAGGAACATCCGAAACATGTAAACAATTTTACAAACATTTTTTACTACTAATCAACACATGCAATAAAGAAATGTAGCCGCCAACTATAAGTCAACAAAAAAAGCCAAAACATGGATACATTAAACTCTGTGGGGATTTAAATATAGCTGCCAACTCATAGAAATAATATTATTGAGTTAAGCTTTACAAAATTATCTTAATATTATAAATATTATCTCATTTTAATCTTTCTCACTATGAAGTATCTCTCTACAGTACCAGTAAACTGTAAATAATAATGATGGTGAATTATTTTGCGATTAATAACATGAACTCTGCTATACGGAAATACAACGTGGTTCACCTAATTCTTGCAGGGAAAAAAATCAGAATCCCCTATGCTGAAGGCAAATCTTCAATTAAGGTGGCAAGATAAAACAGCAAATGAGGAAGTGCTGCGATGAGCATGGTGCCAGGACATTCGCGCTGTTATCAGCAGGAGACGCCTTGGCTGGCTTGGACATGTTCGCAGAATGCCACAAGGTCGAGTCCCAAAAGACAGTCTTGTGATTTAATAGAAAGAAAGAGAGCTACAGGTTTTAAGGTATACTGATGTATGCAAACACGAACATAAAGCCTTTTAAAATCGACACAAACAGTTTGGGAAAATGAGGCACTGGATAGATCCACATAGAGAGCTAGCACAAAGAATGGGCCCTGAATTGCTTGCCCATGGCATACACACCGGAAGTAGAAAGAAGGTGGACAATGCCACAGTGCCTGGTCATTACAGAACCCCAACCTGTGATCGCAGCTGTGTTTAAAAGATTGTCCACTTTAGTCATACAAAATATTGCAAAATGATAAATATAACCACTGTTTAAAAGAAAAAAAAAAAGTTAAATTTGATCTTCGAATCGCCCAGGATTTATTCAAAATGACCAAAAAGTTGTATTTAGTTAATTCTAGGTAAGATTCAAAGTTTTATCAGCATAATCAATTAGACCCCACCTTTCTATTAGACACACTAGGTTTAAAAAAATAAATGCGGAGTTAAATTGTGGCAAAATAAAAATAAAATTCCTGGGATACAATTTTTTTTAGATTTTAATTTTAATCTGTTGCTCTTTAAGAAAGAAAGAAAATTTTAATTTGACCTCTGGGTGTGGATGTGTCAGAGGGCCAATGTTTAAGAAAGATTTTAGATTGTTGATTTTCTCTCTGCAATTCTTTTATTCTCTTAACGTGCTATTCTTCCTTCTCTCTTTCTCTCTCTTTCATTTATCCATTTGTCTTTCTCCTTTAAGCACACACGCACTCAAATACAGAGAGAGAGAGAGAGAAAAAAAGAGACTGTAACATTAAACGATATTTTCGTTATAAAGACTTTGTCTTGCAAAGCCGTGAAGTTTCTGCTCTTCAGCTGTTCTTGTTCTTCCGGTCAGCCAATTGAGTTAGAACTTGTTTTGTTTCATCTCTTTCTCAGTCTTTAGTGTTCTCACTCCACGCATTCATTCGATCTATGACAAACATACTTTCTAGTGTTTACATATCCGTATTCTCTCCTCTATCTCTCAATCTCTTGCAGTCTCTCTTCACCTTTTAATATAGACAGTTTCATTCTTGTACTCTCTTTCTCTCATTTTTTTTATCTCTCTCTATCTCTCACTCTCTCACTCTCTCTTTATCTGCCTCTAACTCGCTTTTTTCTCCCTCTTTCTCTCTCTCCCCTTCTCTTTCTGTCACTCTCCATCTCATTCTCTCTTTCTCTCTCTCCCCTTCTCTTTCTGTCACTCTCCATCTCTTTCTCTCTTTCTGTCTCTCTCCTTCTCTTTCTCTCTCTCTTTCCCTCTCTCTCCTTCTCTTTGTCTCTCTCTTTCCCTCTCGCTCCTTCTCTTTCTCTCTTTCTCTTTCACACTTTGTCTCTCCCTATCTCTCTTCACCTTTCTCTCTTATCTTATTGCATCTCTTGTGCCTGTTATTTCTTTTTCTTTCTCCTTCTCTTATTCTCTCATTATGTATTCTATCTTTTCATTCTCTTTTCCCCTTCACTTTCTGTCTCTCTGCTTCTCTTTCTCTCTGTCTCTCCCTTTCTCTCTCTCTTTCTGTCTCTCTCCTTCTCTTTCTCTCTTTCTGTCTCTCTCTCTTTCTCTCTCTCTTTCTCTCTCTCTTTCCCTCTCTCTCCATCTCTTTCTCTCTCTCTCTTTCTCTCTCTCTTTCTGTCTCGCTCCTTCTCTTTCTCTCTTTCTGTCTCTCCCTATCTCTCTCCCCCTTTCTCTCTTATCTTATTGTATCTCTTGTGCCTGTTATTTCTTTTTCTTTCTCCTTCTCTTATTCTCTTATAATGTATTCGACCTTTTCATTCTCTTTTCTCTCTGCCAACTCTATCCTATTTCTCTCTCTCTTTCGGGTGCGTTTTTTTTTATTCTTTGTTCACTCAATATTCTTATTTTTTAGATCAAACCGAACGCGCCTATAGCGTATCAATGGTGCAAAGCGCTCAAAATACTGGGGGGGCATCAAGGCCCATAGCCCCCTGTCCTCAATTATAAATATATTCGTATTTGCAAACATACATAAGCGAAACAAAAGTAACTAAAAGTGTAAATAATAATCTCGAACTAACAATCTGTAGTGACAGAAATATAAGATATTTTTGGTAGTCTTTTGTCTAGCCATTCTGTACATCCTACTCTCCGGCGTCCGGGATGTCTGCATCACCCCCCCCCCCCTCCTTTTGTAGGCAACTGAAAAAAAAAAAAAAGCTAAGATGAAAAGATTTCTGACTAATATTTGTACCAACACGATTCACGTTGGACAATGATATTGATTGTAGTTGTAGGCTGAAGCCAATAGATAAATATTTATTTTTTCTGTCTTGCAATTATCATTTGTTTTTAAATAATCTTCTTTTGTCCAGCGTTTTGATTCTGAGCTGAAGCGTTTTCTTCAGTCTGTGCCAAGGAAAATAGCGTGCTGTTTTGAACGAATATACTATGTAATACGACAGAGATATACTAATACCGTTTGGAGTACAAAATATGACCTGTTCATCAGTCTCCTGTATATGAATATACAATTGCTATCAGCTTCTGGTGGTCAACTTAGGAGGATTACATAGAATATCCACTTGACTAACAAATACCTGCACTCTTAAAACAGCTGATATTTACAATGCAAAGAAGATTACAGTCACGCATGAAAATGGGTCAAGGTCAGAAACGTGACAACAAGATGGTTAAATTTGTTTTATTATGGTAGTCACTAAATAGCAGAGGCGTAGCAAGAATAAATGGCGCAAGTTACACTGTATTGGTGACCCACTATACTGTAAAAAAAATTAAAAAAAATATATCATACAGAATGTAGCAACTAACTTATAAGATCATAATACAAATAACAATATTCTATTCCTGACAAAAATACATTCGATACATTACCAACGTGGCTGCAGATACTAATCCAAGCAGATGGGCAAGACGTGTGAAAAGTTGAAGCTACTTGCCCAAGTCCGATTCGCCTGAAGGAATCTGGTTGGTGACCCATGAGGGTACAACAAAGATGAGACCTCAGTTCTCTTAACAAAGTACTCCACTGTGTACATGCTTTGAAACACGGATACAAACCCTTCAATGTGTTTGAAAGTCACGAGTAACAGGTTTCTTTCAAAATCAATTGAACTCTTTCAGAAGTGTTACTCTCAGGAAGTACCTTCGCTAGCGCTGGTGAGTGCGGCGTTACTCTCAGGAAGTACCTTCGCTAGCGCTGGTGAGTGCGGCGTTACTCTCAGGAAGTACCTTCGCTAGCGCTGGTGAGTGCGGCGTTACTCTCAGGAAGTACCTTCGCTAGCGCTGGTGAGTGCGGCGTTACTCTCAGGAAGTACCTTCGCTAGCGCTGGTGAGTGCGGCGTTACTCTCAGGAAGTACCTTCGCTAGCGCTGGTGAGTGCGGCGTTACTCTCAGGAAGTACCTTCGCTAGCGCTGGTGAGTGCGGCGTTACTCTCAGGAAGTACCTTCGCTAGCGCTGGTGAGTGCGGCGTTACTCTCAGGAAGTCCCTTCGCTAGCGCTGGTGAGTGCGGCGTTACTCTCAGGAAGTACCTTCGCTAGCGCTGGTGAGTGCGGCGTTACTCTCAACGTGATACTTGGTATACAATTGGTATTTCACTATCTTTTTAATGTTAAACTTGTATCTTTTTTTTATTTTCCGGTGTGAGAATGATTTTTCTATTTTATTTTTTTTTTGGTTGTAAAGTGAATGCTGGAACAACACTTTTAAACAGAAAAAATGGCGTTGTGTTAGTGGTTCCTTTTATTTAGTTTTAACTGCCCTGATGTCAAGTTACACTCCTTGTAGGTCTATGTCTTGGAGACCTTTTAGCATACCTCTGCGAGTGGCGCCCGGCGCTAGATGCAGCCCTTGAGACCCCTTTCTACACCTCCTCTATAGAGCTAAAATTAGATCAAGAGACACGAAATTTAAAAAAAATTCAGCGCAATTAAGAGAATTTTTTGTTTTTTTTTAGATATCAGAGAAAATTGTTTTTATTATGGATAAAGAAAAATGGAAGTCGGTTCGTAAAATGTACTCCATATGCTGTATCTATTTCTATGATTCAAATCCATTTATACAGTAGATTTTTACTTACAATAGTAGGTATTTAACTTAACTCTCAACACCATTTTCAAACACGCTATTACACCCAAGGAAGGTGCGGTGGCATAGTGGTAAAGCGCTTGGCTTCCGAACTGGAGTGTTCCAGGCTCGAAGACTGGAAAAGTTAATTTCAGGATCTTTAGGGCACCCCCTTGAGTCTAGCCAGCTCTAATGGGTACTAATGGTTACTTGAGATTCGTCGTGAAACGTGAAGGCGATTGGTCGTTGTGCTGGCCACATGACACCCTCCTTAACCGTGGACCACAGAGACTAACTTGCCCAACATGGTCTGAAAAGGGAAATTTTACTATACATCTACGTCGAAAGCTGTGTATATTTTCAATAAAAATTATACTCATCTTTTTTTCAAATGCGTTCAAGTTTTATTCAAATTCTGCATTAAGAAATTAATACCCCTACATTGGTTTAGTTGGACTAAATGTCCAACGACTGGATCTCAACACAGGACCTGATGGCTCATTTCATCCTTAAATGTTCACAAAAGCTCTACTTTAGAGAGACACGAAGGCTGGTCAGAGAGAATGGGCGAGGGACATCAAATAGTTAATCGACAAACAATGCATTTTTTTAAATATGCATTTAAGGAAAGCAGAAGCCTCTTGGTTCAGATTCAGGAAGAGATTATACAATCGATAGGCTGATCTGGAGGAGCTTAAAGCCTTTCGCTCTGATAAGGGACATCATTGAGCTCATATGCATTAAGTGATTAATTTAAGGCCAAACTCCGATGAACATTTTAGAATTTAAAGCTGCTTTTTTTTGTGTGTTATATTAGCACTGCTGTTAAAAAAAGATGTTGTGTATCTAAGTTAAAAAAATATATACATATTTAAAAATTTTGATAAAAAAAAATTATTACATTACATATTTTTGCTTTAACCACAATAAAGAATAGCTCTGGACTTAATACATTACTAATAGCAAAAGTAAGAAATATCTGTCGCTACCAGTATTTACTGCCTGGTCTTGTGGTACGAGCTTTAAGATAGGGTACGATGGGATTGTGAGATATTTGGAATGTTAATGGATGGGCTATAGTGCTCCACAGCGTCTAACCCAATTGTAATGTAGAAGATCCTATTTTAAGTATGAAATTAAACAAAATATATTTTTAATATTAAATATAAAGCTTTTATTTGAACTGGAAATCACTATTATAAAGAGCAGTGACGTAGCTATGGTGGGGAATATGGGGGGGGGGTGGAGAATGTGAAAATCCCGCGGGCCTTCACTTGAGGGGGGAAGGCCCAAACGAGTGTTCGAAATTGTAACACAAATTTCCTTACGGATAATAAAGATTATTATTATTATTATTATTATTAAATATTACGCCATTTAAGCCATTATCTCGTGTCATGATGTCAAATGTCAAAATGCAGCGGCCCCTAAAAAGGTCAACCCCAGTGCCCCCAAATGATGGAAAATTCCTAGCCACGCCACTGACATTTCATAATTAAACAACACTATTTAATTTCAATACCTATACAACAGTCACTGAGTTTCAAAAACAGTAAATGCATCTCTGTATATAGTCTACACAATCCCTATTGCAGGAACAGTGACACAAACAAATTATTTGTAAACATACGACTTATTACGTGACACCTGGATTCAAACTCATTCCGCCGCCATCCCCTGGCATTATGCGATAGGTTTGGACTAGAATGTAGAGATCTTTAAGTCTGAAGGAATGCCCAAATTGCTATTAAAACAACCCCAACATGTCTACAATCTTAGAGCAAGGGGTTAAGTGCTCATCACATTGTGTACATAACCTTCTACTTTTACCTTGAGACACTGGCCACAATATCACCTGAATAAACGTCTGCACATCAGCCACAATGACAATCTACCAGCATTTGACCTTTAAATGTATTACCTAGAATTTGATAACTAGCCTACTTCTCAATGTGCCTGTTGTATACCAGTTAATAATGTTTTTAAGGAACTTAATAATTAAATCAAGATTATAAATTTTAACACTCCATTAGTATAGAATCACTCTCTCTGCGAGAGACCAATCCTTATAATAGACCTCAACACTGAACTGCGACGTCACAACCTGTGGGCAGTGGAGACCAATAGCTCATTGCCAGCTCATTATTCGCCCCCTGAATGTAGTGCAAACTCAAACCATTAAAAACAGTAGCTTGAACTACTGGAATCATAGAGTGCATCATCAACTGGCAAACTAAGTTTCTATAAATACAAAGGTTCAATAATTTAAAATAAATTCAACTTAATCAAATAAAAGAACATATTTTTTTTGTATTTTATTTTTTACAAAGATTATATGGAATGGACGAACATGCCTTTGAAAGAGATTCTACCCAAGGAAAAAGACAGAGAGGAATGGAAAGAGATGGTCGACAAATCTTGCGTGGTGCCCCAACGGTCCAACAGACTAAGAGATAGGTGAAGGTAATTTAAAGTTACTCCCTCTGGTACACATTTTACAAACCTTATTTCTCCCACTTCCCATTCTCAGATCAAGTTCAGAATGTGCTACAATTAGTCACATGTTCCCAGCAAAACAGGAATTAAAAAAATAGATTAATGAATTAATTAGTGATAATGACATTTTACTTTTGATAAAGAAAGATGAAGTAAATATTACAGTATTGATATATCAGACTGTAAATGTGCAGTTCTTTCCTTATATGACCTTTCTTTTCTCTCTCTTTTTTTTTTTTTAGAGTTTTATTTTCTAGTTATCATACGTGTGTTGACTAACAAGAAGTTACTGACCCCCACACTCCTCACACCACTAGTAATATTCAGATCACGATTGGACTGAAGCATTGGACGCCACTAAATTTAAATAAACATTATAATCAAGTCTGTGTGCTCCTTAATGTGTGTGTGTGTTTGTTTGTGTGTTAGAGAAATCTGAGGGTGTATATGTGACAGATATTCCGGGTTTGTTTAGCTGCGCCCCTTTTATGCGAGACCTTAATATGTAAAGAAAATTGATTAAAAAAAAATAAGTTTATGGAACTAACGTAAAGGAGATAATAACACAAAAGGAAAAAGACTTGAGAGGCTAACTTCATGTATATTTTTGTATGTGTAATAATATATTTGTTATTGTGGGATAGCAATCTATATCAGTCTAGACAAACGTCGACGTGACCTCAATGGCCTGACATTAGTTGGGGAAAAGTAAAGGCGTTTGGTCGTTGTGCTGGCCTAATGACACCCTCGTTAACCGTGGACCACAGACACAGATGGCCTATACATGATCTGCCCTACAGATCGCAAGGTATGAAATGGAAACTTACAAGACAACACTCTGCTGATAATGTATGCCCCGGTCAACAAGAGAGTCAACAAGTTTCGTCTGTACCGGCTTCAACTCTCTCATCGTCCTTATCTTCTCGAGGCTAGTGACGGGACGTGTGTTGCGTCATTCTGTTCGAAAATTAAGACCTCGGTGTATGTCTTATCACGAGTTGAACAGGATTTTAAAAAGCCGATTGGTTGTAAATGTTAAAGCAAGATTGGCATGTTATGAAGTTTGTGTGTTTCTATGGTGAAGGGGGGAAGAGGATAGCGATTGATTGTGAATCATGCAACAAAGGTGGCACTGTCGTCATTAGGTTTTATTTAAGAGACGACCCCAGAAAGCGAGACTGAAAGGTTGTGTTATCGTATTGAGTTAAATTTTGTTTAAAATACCGGTTTATATTGCTACGATTCTCTCTCTCCTAATCAGTCGTTCTGCAAACACTGCTCCTAAAGATTCCAGCTACAAGTCGCCTCGGCTTGGCGCCTCAGGTGGAAACGTCTAGTAGCGAAACTAGATAGGCTAAGTACGAGTAACGAACCATGAACCAGGCCCCAGCAGGATACCCTGAGTCGCTTTGTCGTGTTTTTTTTTGGGTTTTCTCACTCGGGTTGGGCATTGAACAAAAGCTAGCAACCCAGTCCAAAAAGTCATTACACCGTTCCACGCAGGGGGGCCGTCATCAGTATCCAGTTAGCTGGAGTGGCGGTCCTTACGCGGAGGTGGAGGTTACATTATAGGAACATGAGATAAACTCCCTTTGGTCAGCGCTGCTCTCGGCCACTTGTAGCGAGTGGACCCAGGACTGGGGGCGGTGCGCCGTGTACGCGGTACGGTTCCTCATGCCCAGTCATTATGGCCGCTTCTGCTGGGAGCCCTCAGACATGACAGGGGGTGGTGAAACCCATGTCCAGGCCTGGTTATTTCTAACAATCAACGGGATAATGGCGCCCTCGTAAATGCCGATTTTCTTCTGGACTTCATTGAAGGTAAACACTGCTAAACTCATAACACATCAACACACAACCTGACAACAAGAGCTCCAAATAACCTGGTACTTTAATAAATAGATAACAGCCAACACTAGACTATTGGCAACACATCAACAACTACAAATGCTACACTGTACATCACATCACCGTACTAAGCTCTACTGTCTGTATCTCTTCCTGGACTCGTACATTCACTTGAGGACTCCGCCAGGACCGGCTTCATGGCTGACTTCCAGTCCCGGTCTCCTCGCTGTCCTGTCTTGAACTGCCCCTTTCTTACACACTGTGTCTCGTCCGTGAGGGTTTTCGATCACATGACCTGGTCACTGGTCATATTTGCGTGTACTACCAGTACTGTCCCTTGTCCATCGACAGTCGTTGACCTAAGTGATTTGCCTGCTTTCACGAGGGTCAACTGAACCTCCAGTTAACCCTCTCGCGCCGCCAATAGGGTTATAACAATATTATTACTAAAGTCTATAATATTTACTTTTATTCCATATCAAGTTAATTTACTCTATATTATAATAAAAGTTTTATTTAGTTTTGTTCTCAAACAAGTTAGTTAGTTAGTTATCTACCAGATGTATGGTGCTACAAGTCAACGACCGTCAGCTACAGGGCATGAGAAGATTTAGTGTGTATCTTTTGGTTTCAAGAGCTCTAGTTTTATCTGTTGTCGCTATGTAGCACTGGGTGACTGGATTAAAAAAGTGTCTTCCATCAACTCTTTCTCTCCTAAATGACGACACCAACGTTGATTCTACCAGAATGTGGTATAAAATTACGGAGAGAAAGAGTTAAGTTCTTATCTAAGGTCAAAGAAAAAGTTGAGGTTTTGTGACATAGTAGACTTTCATCTGGACATTTAACTGGACATTACTCAAACTGGACTTTTAACTAGCTGCACCTTAAAATTGAAATTTAATTGTACCATCAATTTGACCTTAAACAAAAACTATTGCTTAACCTAATTTGTACTTCAGGACCAATTATGTCGATAGTAATTATAATCTTTACATAAGTATCAAAAACATTATAACTATGTTTCGAAAAGCTCTAAGAAGTTACACTTCATTGCTGCAATGGCTGAGGTAGGACTTGGTATTGACGTATTGATTTTCAGACACCATAAACTGGATGAGTAAAGCGAACTAGCTTCATGGAGATTAAAGATAAATATTAACAGCAAACCTAAAAACACTGGTCCGGACCCAGTGGCCAACATAGTCCAATAGTGATGAGAGTTGTTGACTAACCATTGTTTGCTTTTCTACTAGAAACTAATAAGCTCTGCGACGAAGCCAAACAAAAAGACTCAGAATAGTGAACTCGTGGAAGACAGAGAAAAAGGTGAAACAATGCAGAAAACGAGACGTTACAAGATTTTCTGTTTATCAGGCACACATCTAGCATCAGATCGTTCGCTACATCTCGCCGTTGCGACTTCTAGGTTAAAAAAGAGAAAACGAAGAGACTGCTTGAAACACGTTTTATTCACACACAAAACAACATTCATACAATATTACTATCGATCCGGAGATAATGTCTGCTAATAAGCGCATCTTAACACAATAGGCATAGTGGCTGAGGGGAAATGCACTTGGCTTCCTAACCTAACATCCCAGATTCGAATCCTGATGAAGATATGGACTTTTAGGGTGCCCCTGAGTCCACAGAGCTCTTAATGGGTGGCTGAGATTAGCTTGGGAAACTTCAAGGCGATAGGTTGTTGTGCTAGCCACATGATATCCTCGTTAACTGTTGACCACAGAAACAGATGACATTTACATTATCTGTCTTATAGATCATAAGGAATGAAATTGGAACTTTACTTTTTCTTTATCATAGTATGACCATAATATTCATTAGCATAATAATAAAAGCCAGCATAAATACAGGTTAAGACCATAAATTAGTATATCATCTGTAAATAAAATAGATATGGTACTCAATAAGCTTCTGCCATACCATCGTGCACATATTACCAGAATGAAATGTAATTCAATAGTTTTTTCATAGGCGTTAGGAACCAGTTGAACCATTTCAACAATCATAAAGGCAAAAGTCTATTTCATTGTCAAGTCAATATTAGAATATACATCTGTATTGTATCCCTCAACTCAAGAAAATGTAAAGAAACTACTAGAGCAGTGAGATCTATAATAAAAGGATGTTCAAATTTCTTTAGAGTAACACCATTAGTAAAATCACTAAACTTAGAGACACTTCAGGAAAGAAGAATAAAAAGTAAAGTAGCTATACATAACTATAATACATAAAATATTGAACCATAATTTACAAATAAAAAACAAAACCTAATGAAACACTCAGACACAAAGGTAGAGGCACATTTCTAATCCCATACGCTAGAAAAAATTCGTACAAGTGCTCCTTCTTCCCTAGTGCCATTAGAGAATAGAATGGGTTGCCTGAATCAGCCAAGAAAACCAGTGACTTGGCAGTGTTTATTGATTAACAAGTATGACTAGATAGACACATGAATCGCGTTGAACTTTATTGAAGTAACGTCTGTAATATATAATATAAGATAAATGCTATACATGTATAAACTACGGCACATGTTTAAATCAAAGGAAATAGGAACCACATGAACCATGGTAACCATGTGAACTATGTCATTTGAATGAAAACCGAAATAATATTCATGCTAACCATTGAACCAAATAAGACATGACTCTAACGAACCATGCTAACCCGTTGAACTATGAACCATGTAAAAGTATAATACATTCATAGTAGATCAAAGTTTCTTTTACCAACTTGTATCTATGCAACAATTTCTATTCATCGAGTTTTAAAGTCAATCGCTAACGACAAAACACTCTGTAATCTCCATAGTCAAGAGTTTATTTCTCTTCCTTTCTAGAGTTGTCTTCAACAGAAGCTGGGCCATTAACTTTTACCAATGTAAATCCAACAGTCATAAAAATTGATAAAAAATTCATTCCGGGCCATTATCTTTGAGGACAGAGCTGATGTACTAATCTCATCAGTAGGATTAGTCTGCTGGGAGACTCACGTGACACAGAATGTGACCTCGGTGTCACATGGCCTTCTGACACACTAATGTCGACTGTAAATGTAGACTAGTGTTTCTCAAACTGTGTACCACGGAACCCTAGTGTTCCTCGAGGCCTGAATAGGTGTTCCCCAAAACACTGGACTAATTAACTAGTACGCCATCACGTGAATTAATCTCTGCAAAAAAATATGAAAAGTGTCCCATTAAATACTCGGAATGTGCGAAGTGCTTTGTTAAGAAAAACTTTTGGGAACCACTGTAGACAATCTATTACAAGTAAAGACTCAGATCTAGACATATTGAAGCTCCAACTCAAGTTAAACATCAATTTATAAGGGAATAGATCAAACCATAAAACCATATAATCACAGTTCTACTGTTGTTGTTTTTTCTATTCATTTTATTCATCAACTTCATATCTGATCCAAAGTCTGTAAATCTCTGATTAAATAAGAAAAACATGAAAAAATTCATTTTTTATCTTCAAAAGAAAATATCTCCATTACTAAACTTAAATGGAGGCGTGGTGGCTGAGCGGTAAAGCGCTTGACTGTCAAACCAGGGTGAAGACTGGGTTTTTTAATTTCGGGATCTTCGGGCGCCTCCGAGTCCACCCAGCTCTAATGGGTACTTGACATTAGTTGTGTTAAAGTAAAGACAGTTTATCGTTGTGCTTGCCACATGACACCCTCGCTAACCGATGGACAAAGAAAGAGATAACCTTTACATCATATGCCCTATAGACCAAAAGGTCTGAAAGGGGAACTTTACTTTTTACTTTAAACTTCAATATAATAAAATAATATTTAGGTTCCAACCTGGTTTGGAGCTCCTGACACCTGGTATCGAGCTCATGTCACCTGGTATCGAGCTCATGACACCTGGTATCGAGCTCATGACACCTGGTATCGAGCTCCTGGCACCGTCAGCTGCTAGAAAATATAATGTTTCTGATTCGTCCCGCGTACACAACATGCATTGCACAAAATGCTAATAGAACATAACTTACATGTAACGCGTTCCCCTTTCAGACTTTGTGGTCTATAGGGCAGATGATGCATAGGTCATATGTTTCTGTGGCCATCGGTTAGCGAGGGTGTCATGTGACCAGCACAATGACCAAGCGTCTTTACTTTTTTCCAACTACTCTGAAAGACACAAAGATAAAGGCATATTCCTCGTCCCATATGCTAAGACAAATTTGTACAAATACTCCTTCTTCACTAGTGCTATTAGAGCATGGAATGGGTTGCCTGAGCTAGCCAGGAAAACCAGTGACTTGGCAGAATTTAAGTCATTGGTTAATATGCATGACTGAATGCATGACGCGTAGGGCGTAATCATCTTCTTTTTTAAAGTAACGTCTGTATAAAATAAGATAAGTTAAATACAAAAACAAAATTTAATAAAAAATACTTAAT
This sequence comes from Biomphalaria glabrata, assembly GCF_947242115.1. Classification (NCBI taxonomy): domain Eukaryota; kingdom Metazoa; phylum Mollusca; class Gastropoda; family Planorbidae; genus Biomphalaria; species Biomphalaria glabrata. The sequence goes on along the minus strand of NC_074717.1, from coordinate 42,163,168 downwards.
GTAAGGTACCTATTAGAGCTTGATGGACTCAGAGGCTTACACAGCATACATTACACATAACGCGAACAGAAACCTATATCACACATAACGCTTACACAGCATACATTACACATAACACACATTGCTATAAAGTTGAAAACTATAGATGGTTTTAGCTTTAATTGCATTTCTCTCTGTGACTCCACAGGCAGGCTAGTCGTTTAAGGTATCTCCTAGTCACTAACGGGTCTGGATGGATTACCATAATGCCCAAATGGGACCTGGCAGTGACCGGAAGAAAGGTCATGTGGCATGAAACTGTCCTAAATGATAGCAGTCTATGTATGTCTACCAAGATGTCGATATGTGTATTTGTGACAGATAGTAACACATTCGATATAATAACATTAAAGTAAAGGTAAAATAATTTGTTTGAAAAAGTTTTGGCTTAACGCAGGCAAATATAAAAAAATGTTGCATTGTATTATTCTGATTTGTGTAGATCTTGAGTTACGATTACAGATTCTTTGTGGTCAAATCAACACAACTGTGTTATTTATAAAGCCCAAAGGTTTTCGTCAACATGTAAAATGAAACACTTTATCCTATTAAAACGCGTGTGCTAGTTAAGCCTCTATACATCAGAATTGTAATTCCATTTTGTATGCACTCATTGTAAAACAGCTCAGCACTTTAAGGGTTAATTAACCAATTTCAGACCTTGGTTGACAGACTATCTGCTGCATGGCAGACGTTTGGATTAAATACTAGTCCAAAACGCAAAGCACTGCATCGTAATGACCATTTAGGCCAACCACTGGACATTGTTGAAATCAGTTAAGCTAGGTTTATTTTGAGCATAAATCTCCATATCCTGTGGTATCGTCACGTCAATTAGACTAACAATAGCATCGACAACATTTCAAAACATCACGCTTCTTCATTCTCTATTGACTGAGAGAGGGTTTTAATTGTTTCTAGTTTGTAGTTCATAGCTTCTGATATTCATGTAAAAAATATTTTAACCTGTCTTTTTTACCTTCTTTGGCGGACCACTTCTGGGGCCAATATTGAGTTTGTGTTTCCACACAAACTATGTTTTGTAACCTTGATTTTTTTTTTAATTCTAATTATTTTAATTCTTATTTAATAGTAAGAACAATCATTGAAATAAAAGTTGTTGTTTTTTTTCCCAAAAAAAAATCAATTTATTCACATTATAATAGAAAATAGGTCACTATCATATTAACTTTCAGTGTTGGTTCTTATGACCTAGAGAAGCATTGATGACATTTTCTCACTATTTGCTGAATCCTCTATTTTCACTTCACGAGTATAGGTCAAAAGAGAGTCTATATAAATATTGTTGTGGGCTCTTCGTGTAGGCGCCTCATAAAAAATATCGTTTTGAATATAATATTTTGCAACAGCATGAAATAACAAAAGAAAAGAATTTGTTTTTTTCAATTCCAGAAAATGTTTAGGGGGGTTTAAAAAAGAAAATACATGGTTAGAACTGGACACTAATAATGTAACAATGTTTTGTAATGTCCAGTAGGGCTTTGATCAGTGTCCAGTTTGAGAGATGAATTAGTCTGCGTGAAGCCGGTGGGAGATAAGAGGACATAATTTGTTTGAATTCTTTCAGTGTTTGTCTCTCGCTCTTCCCCTCTCTTTTCCACACTCTCTCTCTCTCTCTTCTCTCTTCTCTCTCTCTCTATGTCTCTTTCTCTGTCTTTCTCTCTGTCTCTCTCTGTCACTCTCTCTTTCTCTATGTCTCTCTCTCTCTCCCTCGTATCCCTTCTATCTTATCCCCACCGCTATCACATATTATCTTGCCCTTTATCCTATGTCTCTTTACTCTTTCTGTCACTTTATCTTTCTCACCCTCTATCTCTGTCTCGGTCAGTCTAATATCTCCTTCTCTCGTTCATTCTCTCTTACACTATTGCCTTTATCTCGGTCTCTTTCTCTTACTTTCTCTCTGAGCTTTTTCTCTCTTTCACTTTCTCTCACGGTGATTTTTATTCGTCTGCAGAACAGCCTCCCAGAGTTACTGCCCCTACACCTCTACAGCCTTGCTTCATACACAGAACTTGAAAAAAATCGACCACGTACATCTTGTTCAACTACAACTCATGGACGTAACTACTTGAAATAATTATTGGACATAAATACTGTAAGTAATTACTTGACTAAACTAATCAACATATTTACTTGATATAAGTACTAAACATAAATATTGGCATAACTACTGGACTTAAATACTGGACATAAGTACTGGGCATAACCGAACTTTAGAGGTTCAACAACTTTCCAGAAGTTTATGGATAGTAATTACTAGAATTTCCACAGACAATGTCTCCCCTACTGCAACTGTTTTGTAGAGAACTATAAATGGTTGTCCATGCACGAAGTTTAGAGGCAATATAACTCTCTTGATGAGCTTTCTTTTGATACCTCTAGTTGGCTATGAGCAGTAGAAAATAGATATAATGATATTGTCAATAAATCAAAGAAAAAAAAAAAACAACTATGCCTTGGAATGGTGAGAGGGATACTTAACAATAGCACATTGGCTTTACGAGAATCAAGAGCCTTCGTTCTATGATTCGTCTGATTTTATTATCGACAATGAATCAACAGACGTCCTCAGAGAAGTGCATTAAAGAGATGTGACCTCAACCTCATTTTTTTGTGCTGACATGTTTAGATAGTTAAATTTTGGTGTTGTAAAACGAGTACTTGAGCTTTTCTTGCGTATATTCAAAAGTTAGCATTTCCAGCGGTAACAACTTTGTTCAAAATTAGTGAGTGTCTATCTTTTAAACTTCTGTATTCATTCAGTGATTCTCAATCTTTCAAACTTTTGTAATAAATCAGTGATTCTAAATCTTTCAAACTGGTGGATTCAGTGAATGTTTCTGAAAAGACAAATTAATTTAAGACATGCAAGTCACGTGACGCACCACCACGTGCCGGATGTTGTCCTTAAGTCGTATTTTAGGCAAAAGTAAAAAAAAAAATCAGTTTTACTTTCAGACCTTGCGATCTATAGGGCAGGTGATGTAAGGACCATCTCTGATTGTATTGACATTGTAACATTTAGGTTTTAATCAGTTTCTTTTTATGACACAAACACTGACTTCCTATGAATACATATCTTGCAGTGTTATGTGAGTGTCTATAGATCCACCTTAGGTTCTAACGCAACTTACGTTAAATATTAATGAACTAAATAAGGTGTTCTTTTTATACATTAAATATAATTTGTCTTATTAGATAAACATACATACTAGAAGAAAAAGGTAAAAACATTAGGTTTTAAGAAGCTAAAAATAATTTTCTAAATAGAGGATCAGTGTTCAGTTAAAAGGGAAATTATCCTAGGAATTCTTTCCGCACACTAAAAGCTGGAATCGGATGACTAGAAAAATACTAGAAATACTTTCTCCAATTCTGCGGAATATTTAAAATACTTTTAGTTGTTTTAGACTTTATAAATCATGTACTGAAGCAACATTTTATTAGCTTCAGAGAAACTACAACATATTACGACGCATGAGTGTATTTCTTGTAAAACACTTGGGAGAATAGCTTGACAATAAAGAGAGGGAATAGTTTTTAACTGAGAAGATGACCACCCACACATGTTAACAAGTGAGAATAGAATTCAATGTTTACGAGGGGAACTTCAAAGTATAACTATTGCCGTACTAGATTTAAAGTTAATTTAGAAATTGGAAAATATTCGACTCATTTGTTTGTCTTTTGTTTGCAGGATAGGATAGTTTGATCACCAGCATTATCATCAACAGTTCCTTTACTTGCGGTGATTTACGTAGCTACACCCCTCCAGCCTTCACTGTCAGCAGCTATTTTTAGAAGAATATCAAGAGACATGCAGGTCCATTCTTTTACATTGTTCATCAGATTCTCTATGTTTTTTTGGAATAAATGAGATTTCCTTATTTAAAAACTTGTGGTCTTTCTGAAATTATGGTCTTTCTAAAATTATGGTCTTTCTGAAATCATGGTCCTGAAATTATGGTCTAGCTTAATAACGTATTTAAATTCCAGAAACATTGATTGAATTAAGCATAAAATGAACACATACTTACTATGTATAAAAAACAAACGGGCTATAATTATTTCAATTCAATGTGTTTGTTTGATCTGAGCTTCCAGTTCATTATCTTTTTTTATTTTTTAATTAAATGTAACATTTCATCGAATCTAAAGACAGAGTCATTCCTCGAACTTAATAACCACACATATTCAATCATATCATTGTCGAGTCATGGCTCTGCCCTGAGGGCATTTAATTACTCGATTTTCTTGAACCATTGTGCAGACCAGAGACCGAACTTCAGAGACAGAATGAACTGGAGGCTTCCGAAACACTGTAGGTCTTTTTCTCTTTTCGATTTTATTAGATTTCAAAGATTATTTTATAAAAGTTAAAAAAGAAGGGCATACAACTCTTGGATCAAAAGAGTTAACGTCCCTGTTTTCACAAATTTTTTAAATCTCCTATTTAATATTCAGGTCGTGCAATGAAATGCTGACGACAAAATTTTTATGAACGTCATCATTAAGGGAGTTGTTTTCAGTGGGATTTAAAAACAAAAATTGAAATGATTTGAAAAGGTCAGAAAGTTGGCGTTTTTTTTAAATTTATTTTTGAAGTCCTATATTTAATTTTTTTTGCATTCTCACAGTGCCTTTTAATAAAAAGATTGGAATTTTGTGGCATGGTATGCACTGCTGTTCGAATCAAAGTTAGGGCACCTAGTTTATTACTGAATGTATCTAAGCTATTATCTCCTACCTATTCCAATTTTTCGCTAACTGGAACCATAAAGACTGATGGATGGCCATTCATGTTTTTCTCATACTAAAAAGATTAGCGTAGGCCTTTCTCAAATTTTATTACTGGTGTCCTCTTAAAAAAAAACCCAGTCAGCTAGGAGATCTTGGGAAGTGCTGTACGCTATACCAGAGGGGTACAGGGCGCAGCTAAGGAGCTAATCTTTTTCATTTACCGCTGGCTTCTGAAATTCTTTGTTCTTCAACGCGTTACTTTTCGCAGTAAGAAGAGTGCAGGTGAAATATGAATTAAGAAAGTTTAGGGCGAGTTTGTACTGAAGTATGAAAGACAGTGAGCATGTAAGCTTGTAATAGACTGGATCATCGTACGATCATCCTGGTGTTCAGAGAAAGATAAATTATTGCGTGGTCGAGAGGTAAGTACAATTGAACTTGTCTTGGCTACCTATTAAGTGTTTACTGAGCGCCTTAATTGAGTTAAGCCGAAGGCTTTTCGAACTCTAGGCGTGTAAGCCTGCTGAACAAACCGTTCTGTCTGGAAAAGGTCCAAATCAATGTCTATATAAAACATTGCTATTCCCAATGTAATGCACTCCTGGCGCATGGACTACAATGCATGGCCGAAGGCCGAGCACAACGGGAACCACCGCCATTTTCCTATGTTGTACCAAGCTAACCGTGCAGGACTCGCCATTTGTGTAACGGTCACTTGAGGAACGGCGCATGGATTACCGACAGGGACGTGGAATCTCTCTTTCAACTCAGCACCGTGCAATGGAAAAGCTCTCGCATTCCCTTGGACACGCCCACAGGAGTTTTGTTTTGCTATTCATTTAGCCTAACCACTTCCTCTAGTAATCGTCGCCACCCGAGCGCCAAGTTGAGGCAGAATTGCGTACCCTGGTATGACTGATCCTAACCAATTGGTAGAGATATGCTTAATATTTTTAAAATATATTTGCTTGATTAACAGAGCATTTTTCAATCGATCTTGTAGTCTCTCAAGAAAACAGTGCCCTTGTTTGGAAACAAAACGACTTCACTTAATTAATTTAATTATAATTAAAAGTAATGCCAAAATATTGTCCACAAAATTTGATATGAAAAATAACAAAAAAATAATACTTGTGAACATAAAATTCCTCGAAGACCTTAGGTAAATAACATAGGTTTTGGTAAATCTGACAGTTATAGTGGTTTTATATTATAAATTACAGACTTTAGTTCTAAAGAAAAGGTTATTACATCCTACGCGTTTCATGCATCGACCAGAGACTTAAATTCTCATAGGTCGTTGGTTTTCTTACCTGATTTAGCAACCCATTCCATTCTCTAATAACAATAGGGAAGAATGAACATTTCCGTGTAATTGTCTTTCTGAGTATTTTATTAGGCTTTGTTTATATATTTGTAAAAATGGTTCATTGTTTTATATAGACCTGCTATTTTACTTATATTTTTGTCCTCTACCTGGAAGCGTCTCTAAATTTAGTGATTTTACTAATGGTTTTATTCTAATTTAAAGCAAATATACGTTTATAGATTACATAGTGTTAATATTAAATAGTGTTTATATTAAACATTGGATCTCAAACAGTTTATCTTGTTTCGACTGTTCTCCTAATGAATTTCGCTTAGTTTTTCATAGTCGTCAGGAACTGACTCTAGATCTTTAAGGAGTTTGAGTTGCAACTGTAACATGTTCTCGTTATGCACAAAAGAAGTTATTAAACTTAATGATAATAGTAATAATAAGGCTTGTCTTTGAGTCCGAAGATTAGTGAGGAATGCAGTACTTCTCGTGGATGCGCAGCCCCAGCTGTGACCTACATATTTTGCCACATCTAGGGCAAGCATAACCATTGTCCGCAGGTGATCGATTTAGATTTTCTTTTCGCCGTCTGCAAACTTAATGATAGACTTAAAACAAATGAGTCGTATTCGTGCATAGTGATCTGGATTAGATAATATATATTAGTACTGATTAGATATGCGACGAAGATATTACAGATTAAAGCAGCACTGGACTACAAACTGTTTTGAAATACAAAGGTATGAGGAGGAAGATAGGCATAGTGGCGCCCTCTTTGATCTACTGTGACAATGATATCATGCACCAGATTAGATTTGTTCTATTTATGGAGCAAGAAGATTTGTCTTCCTTTGCTATAAGTCTGCGTTTCAAGACGTTTGGTAAAAGCGGATCAGGAAATAGACGGTCACGTGATGATTTCAAGGAAGAGAAAGATGGCGCCTTGAGCATCGATCTAGCCAGAAGCATAAACTAGTCTGCAGTTTGAAAGTTTTGCAGTGTATTATTTTTGCCACAACTTAGGATGATTTCAGAAACTCCATCATAAAAAAAGACACTATTGTGTTTTCTCTGTCCGTTCGTCCTTTTTTTTTTTTGTGTGTCCGTTTTTATCTCATTGTTTGCTTCTTAGCCCTATTAAATACTGGTCTGTTGGAAAAAAATTGATTTGAATTAGAAACTGTTATTATAAAATAAAACAAAGCTCTGATATCTCGCCGTCTCTATAATGTATACGATGAGAGTACTTCTATGAGGTTAAATAAAATTTAAAACACTGAGTGTCTGCATTTCTATGTGCCAGTGATAAAAGTACACAGGCTGAAGCGGTTATGATGCTAGAGATATTCACCTGATGTGACCTATCCAGCCTCACCTTTGAGTTCTCCTTGCACTGGACTTAGTACTTTGAAACAAAAACGCCTCCGCTGCTTATAATGTGGGGTAAAAAGCTTTCCAAATTTTATGGGGGCTGGGGGGGGGGGGCTTATAAAAACACACTATGTCTGTCTGTCTGTCTGGATATAATCGTGTGCACGTTGTTTCGTCCATGTCCCATTCTAGGATCGATTTGAGACTTTACACAATTATTCGTTGCCCCTCAATCGAAAAATTGAACAATTATTTTCATTATTTAATACAAATTAAGCCATAACTTTTAACGAAGTGCGATAATCCTTGTGTAGAGAATTAGGTCTTCATCTAAAAAATTTGAAATTAACAATAGATAACTATAAATCCTTTTATTTTCATAGGCATTTGGCTGGCTCAGTGGCTAGTGTGTCAGATTAATAAGGATGAACCCTTGAGTTTGAATTCAATTTATAAGCAACTTTAATTTTTAAATTGTTTGTCAAAAGCCATCAAGGGAACAGTCTCCTAGGTGTCCCCGTCTTTCTTCCCCCTGTGACTTGACCAGCTAGCTGACACGCGGTCAGGCTGTTCTTTAGTAAGTCAACCACGTTAAACAAATACAGCTACATTTCCGCAGGTCATGATTTCAACATGTGGGCCCTTTTTCGGTGCTATCTTTGCAGGTTATAAAATTCAATGGACTATTCTTTGGTATTATGTAATAATATTGATTTTATAAAGCAAGCAATGTTACATTATAAGCAATCTTTTTTTTTTTTTTTTCAACAATTTCTTTTTGACCAAGAATACAACAGTAATAATTAATTTATATGTAAATTTTATCAATAGTCCTTTTATTGACCCAGGGTTAATCAAAACCAATTATAAAAATAAAAGGTATGCAAACAGCTATAGTCGTTTATTTACATTTTGTTTTACAATTGTATAGCAAAGTTCTGTCATACTAACTACTACATTTAAAAAAATGTGTTATTTACCAATTCAACCATATGTAATGGCACAGTAAACTAAGTCTTCAAAACAGAGAACAGTGGCTATCACTTTAGTCGCTAGCTTAGGATAAGGCTACAACAAACTGGTCCAGTCCCATATATAGTGTAGTGACCCAGTGTAGTGACCTAGTGCAGTGACCTAGTTTAGTGACCCATTGTAGTGACCCAGTGTAGTGACCTAGTTTAGTTTAGAAATTACTTTAGTTTGTTGATGAATATATTGTATATTATGTATTAATTATCCACACTTAAATTCTACAGAAGTTTTAGTTAGTATATAACTACTGGGATGGGTTAGGACTTACGTTAAGAATATGTGAAATAGTATGTACATAAATTATGTTAAAATCATTGTATCATTTCTTAGATAGCACACACACACACACAGTACAATTACGTCATTTCTAAATATACTATACACACACTTCCTTATAGGAGATTTCATAATAAACAAACCAATGTCACTAAATTAAAGGTCACTATTGACCAAAAAAAAAACAGGAAAAACATAAATAAAACTTTAAAAAGAAACAAAAGCTTATACTGAGCCACATTGTTTCAATTACTTTGAATCATTCATGTAATTAAATTTGTAATAACAATAATATATGCGATTACGCATATTTTTACCTTTTTTTTTTTAGCTTTCTCAATGCGCTATGATCCTATCACTTGTCTGGAACAGATGGGAAAAGTATAGGTGAAGATGGTGGTATCTGTGTGAATTTTACCGTGATCGCTTTCAGAAAAAGAAATTCCGACTTGATTTCGAGCTCAGGGCTCAAGTCTACGCAACTTATGCCACCTCATCTGTCAGGTACAATTTATTTCCCTTCTTGGATACCAAACAAAATAATTAATTACCAATAGTTAATTAATTAATCGGTAATTTTTTGTATTGATTCTTGTATTGTCAGGTACAGGAAATAATTGTGCGAAATTTCAACATCATCTGAGATTGCGTCTGGTAGAAATATCGTGTACAAACTTTTTACACGACAGACAGACTGACAGACAGGGTGAGTTGATACAAGCTTTGTAGAAAGAACTGAGATTTACCTTTAATAAAAACTCAAAACGTGGTAATTAATCATGGTATCAAATTTCTTGTATTATCTCTTAGTAGACGATTTGTTTTAAAATAATTTTTCAAGTGGATTCTGATGCTTCCTCTCTAATGTATATTGAAATAGTTTTGTGCCACAAAACAGAAGACCTAAGATAATTAGATTCTGCATAGCTCAAAGTGCAAACTTTCATAAGCCTTTAATAAAAATAAAGCTTAATATCACATTTCCTTTGATACATCAATATGCTAGCTTTCTCTAGCTTTTCTGACATGTATGAAAACCTTCTGCTTCTTGGAGTAGATATCATTTAGAGACGCTGGAGATGGATAGGTCACAACCTTCGCATACCTGCATTCAAATAACAAGGCAAGCCCTAACCTGGAACCCCCATAGAAAAGGAAGAGAGGACGGCCAAGGAATACATGGCGCCGAGATTTGGAAGCAGATGGGCAAGACGTGGGGACAGTTGGAGAGACTCGCCCAGAATCGAGATGCCTGGAGGAAGCTGGTTGGTGGCCTATGCCCCAGGAGGGACCACAGGCAGTGATTAGATGAGGAGATTTAAAAAAACTTAAGTAATAATAATAATTTTATTTATAGAGCATTGTTAACAAACAAAATGTAGGCTCAAGGCGTTGTGATAACATTCCAAACTTAAACTCTTACGGTAAAATGACAAAATAATCTAAAAAAAAGGTTTAAACATATAGGTCTTAATGTTCTTTTTGAATGTAGTGAACCATTTGTCTGTCTGAGATTAATGGGGAGTGAGTTCCAAACCTTTGGTCCATGCACTAAAAAAGCCCGCAGAACGTAGCTTTTGAGGGAGAAACGTGGCACCACTATAAGCGTTGAGTCCATTGAACGCAGGGCTCTCTGGGGGACATATGGCGTGATCAGTTCACTAAGGTACAAGGTACAATACCTCACTGTGATGTAGGTATTGTTTGACTAAAAAACACTAATACATCTACACTAAATCTAGGACTGTAGGTCTGCTGCAGATGGGGATTACAAAATCATAACCTGTGACCGAAGCTGTTTATCAGGGACTGGCCTCTTTAGTCACGTGACAAGCTGCAGAGAGAATGGACTACCATTGAGACGTACAATGCCACAGATGGAGTGTTCACCAAATATTTCAAATATTATATTAGCTTAAAGGCAAGTGTCATCATTAATATATAAACCCACTCCGTCTCTGTAGTAAAACGTTTGCACAGGTTATTTCTCAAACACCCATTCTCAGCTCAGGTTGAAACTTTGCACAATTATTTATTGGAATAGCCTAGACATTAATAACTTTAAAAATTAACCAAATAGTCAGTTAATTGCTGGTACTTAATTATTTTGTTTGATACTGTCAGGGTTGTGTTAAAGCCTTAGCTCGTTTGCCCAAGCCCCAGACATTCAACAGGAACCTTCGTGCTTGCAATAAACAGTCAACGAGATATTAACAATGTAACTGTTTAATGAGATGAAAAGACTTTATGATGACAAAGTGATGAAGTAATATCCTTGTAGTTACACGTTTTACAACATGATTGTTATATTACTGAAATAATCATCTCTCTACCTTGCTGTCCCACTACGTAGCACATTAATGTTCACCATCACAACACAACACACCGCTGACTCGACTCTAGTATGATAAGTATGTAGTGTAGACTTCGAATCCCATGCTAACTCCCTGTAGAGACAAAAGTAAAGACAAACTAAAAAGGTATAAAAGTATACTATGGCATCGAAACAACTGCGAAATGCAGTCATGCCTTAGATACTTACCCTAAACAGGGGAACACTGAAGAATCTCAACAAACGTTACACCAGCATAATAAAACCACTCCATAAACCTACAAGCAAAGCAACAAAGAAAGTGCATTCAAAAATTGTGCACTTAATAAACATTGGTGCTATAATACCATAACCCACGGACCGACAGGTACCAACAAAGTAAATTAGTACTTCAGATATAGCTGAATACCTAGGGTTTGGTCCCCTTAGATCAGGGGTTCTCAGCCTGTGGGTCGCGACCCCCTTGGGGGTCGATTGACGATTTACCAGGGGTCACCTAAAACCATCAAAAATAAGGATTGTTATTGTCTATTCTTCTATTGCTGTATGTGTGTGTGTGTGCGGGGGTCGCGGAAGAGTGGGGGATTGTAAAAAGGGGTCGCCGAGCATAAAAGGTTGAGAACCGCTGCCTTAGATAATTGTACACATTTCTCCCACACCTCTTCTTAGCTCAAGTTGTAACTTTAATCAATAATTTATTTTACCTAACACATTAGCCCATTCGTCAATTAATTATTTGAAATTAATTATTTTGTTTGATATCGAATAAGGAAAATAACATCTACATTATTGAGAAATATAGTTGAGCAGAGTTCTTCCCCTTAGATAAGCTTTGATTTTTTTTTCTTGTTTCTGTCTATGCTTTAAAAAAACTTGCTTAGGTATTTGACTTCCCTTCCTCTTCGAAACAAATAATACAACAGTTTTGTTTTGTTTTTCTGCCCTATTCGATAATGTTAGCAGAATGACTGCATGGTCACGTGGAATGTCTGTCGTCACAATGGACCTCATTCACCAATCGTAAACAAATAACATGTAGTGACGTGATCTTATTGATAAAACAATGGGGAAAAAAACTGTCACGTGAATACCATCATGACTTAAACATGAGATCGTAAATTATATGGAAGATATAGAGCGCCACGTGGCTAAATGTTGTTTGTTTACGATTGGTGAATGAGGTCCATTGTCTCATTAGGGATAGGACGCATTCATTTTTATTTATGTAGAAACTTTCGAAACTTAAAAGCAATGTAACGTAACGTCTGTAATATATAAGATAAGATGTTTACTGACTGAAACTTTTTGTGGTATGTAAAGCGCAACCAGATATTTTATTGACGTCATTTTGTTTGACATCTCAACATGGGCTGAACAGTTGAAGTGTTTTGTAACAGAAAATACACACAGATCTTGTGAAAAATAACCACAAGTCCAAACACTGGAGACAAATTGTTTTTTTCCGGCTCTAACCAATTCGATTAGACCAGACTACATGTGGGCTTCGGCTGAAAAGGGAAGGTGGGTTCGGTACAAACAAGTATCCAGCTCTTCCCAGCCTTGTTATGGTGGGTGAAGATTTGCATATGGGAATTAAATCAAGTTGTCAACACTGGTCACTACGTGGCAGCTACTTCAGTGGTGGACAACATGCTTCTACTTAAAGGGGGGGGGGACATCTAAATTTCAGAAACGTCAGTCACGGGTCACATCTTCACACACACACTCACACACACACATACACATTAAAATAGGCGAGCCCTATTGGAAACTGAATAATGTCAGGGACAAAACTTCACTATTGCCAACTGAAAGAGAAATGAGCAATAGTAAAATCACAATGTGCATGCGTATTTACTTTTCTTTATTAGTCACCTGTTTGTTTTAAGTAAGTCAGAAATCGTAGAGGAAAAGTCAAACACTTCCTTACTATAGAAGTTATTTTGTGCTACAAACGTAGCGCTTGGACAATTTGAGTTCGCTGATCAAATACAATATAACTTTTTACAGATGAAGCCCATCGAAGGAAAAGATCTGCTAATTACTGACATTCATCTGAATGAAAATTACAGTGTTTATCTTCCTTTCTACAATTTGAAACAACATTTATTTTGGTTAAATTTTGGATTGAGTCGTGAATTATTATCGACTATGAATAATTATGTAAAATTTCAACTTCATCCGAGAATGGGAAGTGGGAGAAAAAACGTATGTATATTGTGATGTTGCTTGTTCAGGCTGTCTTGAGGTCAACTATGGATGACTGTTGAATTTCAACCAATTACTCTGCAAGCGTTTGGGTGTAATTGTTCGGGTGTATATGGATGACTGTTGAATTTCAACCAATTACTCTGCAAGCGTTTGGGTGTAATTGTTCGGGTGTATTCCGTGTAGTTGATCAACAATCCAGACAAAACAAACACATCGGTTTTAACTAGTAAAGAGATGTAGTCAACGCTGATGAACAACTTCACATATATTTATTCTAATAAAAGGCCACAGTAAAAGTCTCTGTCACTAAACACGTCGTTACCCTAGAGGACTATATCGCTAACTGATTTTCCGGTCTCTAACCCAACATATCCCAAACGTCACTAGTCCCGTTCAATATGCGTCTTCTATGGTGCGTCGCTAAATAACTAAACTATAAATAAGGTGTCTAACAATATATATAGATAGATATCCACATCTCTCATTAAGTAGCATTTATTCCCCTTATTTCCAAAGCAAACAAAATAATTAATCACCAAAAATTAATGTACTGTTTCATTTCGTTTTTGCTTGATTCATTCATGACGTTCAAAACTTAACATATTTATTACGACGGATACACCAAAGGTTAGCTATTTATAGTTTTGCCGTCAAAAATGAAATTCTATAATGGAACAGAGGCTATAGTTCTGTATTATTTAACTTTTGCAAAACCAACGCTATTTTCAAATCATTAGATCCTAAGTCTCTCCATTAACTTGTACTCCTTTCGTATGTCATAGTCCCAGAGCGAAAAACAAGACTTAGTTTTTAGTTATTATTTATCTGCCCCCCAAAAAAAGGAGAAAAAACCACTATTAGATTTTTTATAGTATGTCTGTCAGTCTGTCTGTCCATCTGTCTTTCTCATATTATAAAGACTTTAAAAGAGCTATTGAAAATTTAATTTTATGATATTTTCAAGCTTTCAAATTTCTGGTTCACGGCTACTTTTTGTTTTCTGAAAGCTAAAAGTTTAGTTTAAAACAAAAATATAATGTTAGCCTTTTTTATGTTCCAGAAAATATATGCAACTTTAAAAACAATGCATTAATGTAATGAAAATATATTTAAAAAAGAGTTTGAGTTTGAGTTTTGAGTTTTGGCACATCGGCACAATTAAGGCCATGTCGTGCCTGTAATCCTTCAAGGAATACTCTCCCTCTGCAAGAGCTAAATTCCATACAATTAAATCATTAAAAACAAGGTCTATTCATCGTTAGAATAGTAAAGGTAGTAAAAATTAAATAATTAGTAAAAATCTTATGTAAATATTATAGGGTTATTTAAGATGATAATTCCTATTTTTGCCAACATTTTTGCCAACATTTATGCATATATTTTTGTTAATTGTGAAACTAATGTTACAAAAATATAACCTATATGTATTATTTTGTGGATCTCGTCAGATGTACAAACCGGAAAATATCTGTTTCTTTATTAAATAAAAACTAATAAAATACATTCTATGGAAATATGTTTACCCATTTTTAAAACACTATTCAAGGGCACTAAAAATATGCCACTTGTATAAGACTGAGGGTATAGGACATCCACACTATACAATTATGTTACTATGTAAGAATTTTGCCAGGACTCAATTTATGCATTAGGGGAGCGTGGTAAAAGCTTAGTACTCTTGAGTTTGGACTAAAACGCTCTGAGCAAGCTATAAGCACGAAAGCTATATAAAATGCCATAATATTCTATTATATTCCGTAAATCTCTTTACCTTTATGAAAAAACATCATGCTTCGTTCACACTGGCCGCACGTTGAAACAATCTACCCACACTGCAGACGCCTCTAAATAACACCAACTATCTTGTTTCATATATTGATCAATGTTATCATTCAAAAAGAATATATTGAAATCTTTAAAAATGGCTTTTATCATCATAATCATCATCAAAATCCATTTGAGTAGGGCTTGAAAGGCTCAAATCCTCTCTTGCAAAAAGTCCTGGACAGAAACCCTGCTGTTTTGAGTAGTGCGTACATGTCACCATGCAGGTCGAGAATGTTTGGGTTTCCCAGACCTGGAGTCGAAGATCGGCAAGTCTGAGGCAGTCAAAAAGGGTATGAGGCACGGTTTCCTCTTCTACCCCGCAGCGGGGGCACCGTGAGTCAAAGTTTGGCCATAGCCGTGAGAAATATAAGCCAACAGGACAGACCTGCACTTTGCTATAAAAGCTTGCTCAAGCCTGGACAGCCTCCACCACGGGTAATTGCGGTCAGAGCGCCTCACGCGCTCCCAGACTCCGCGGTCTTTTTGGTACTTGGGTTTTAAAATTTATTAATGTGTGATTTGCTTTCTTGTTTTGTTATTTTCAAGGGAAGAGAAAATAATACAAAAAAATAACGAAATGATGTAAAAGACAAGTATTTTTTAAATGTACTTTTAACTTTAAGAAGGAGGTGTCCTTGAACTAAAGAAAAAATCATCCTAGCCTGGAAGTCGTACCATCAACAAAAATATTGTCTTGTCTACTGGAGCCATGGTTGTGCGGGCTCGTTATGCACTGTGGACGTAAAGCGCCTCGTCACTGACAGGATATAACCCGCAGGCCGTAGGATTGGCACCACTGATCTATTCATTTGGGCTAATATTCTTCTTTTTATGGGAATATTAATTTTGTTTATCTCTCCCGAAGTCACAACTACAAAGTAACACATAAGGAGTTTTCAAGCTCTCGTGCATAGACATCAAGACGTGACATTTATAGATCCGTCAGGTTCTTCTCCTTGCTTCTCTAATGGAATGACTAAAAACGTATAACTTTTATTATTTCAACCTCTGCAGATATACAAACTTTATTACTACAAAAAATACTATTGAAATGTTACTAATAATATAATAATCGTAACCTTCATTTCAAGAAGAACAAGAAATTTAACATCCAATATCCCATACACACGTGTACTCATAACAATCTCTCTCTCCCTCTCTCTCTCTCTCTTTCTCTCTCTCTCTCTCTCTCTCCAGAATCAAAAACATTTGGTTCATATTACTTGCAGACTATTCACCATCCTACCCTGGGAATACATAAAAAAGGGATATAACTCATTCATACCAAAGTTACAACAAATAAACAAAACATTCACACTTGTCATTCATGCCCCAGATAAGGTCCTACAATTATATCAGATCAAAATTGTTGCCCCTTGTTACAGCGCTTCTTATTGTACAAGTCTGTACTAGTAGCAACGGGAAATAACTCATTTTTAAAAAGATTTCGCTCAAGGGAGTTAACAAGTAGAATGTAGAAAGAAATATGCATGCATTTTTCAAGTATTCAATAGGGCAGTGTTTCCCAAACTGTTTACCTCTGAACCTTAGGCATGACATGAATAGGTGTTCCACGAACTAGCGGAAATATTGACTAGTAGGCCACCACGTGAATTAATCTCTCTAAAAATACTAGCGAAAGTATCTCTCAAGATGCGAAGAATGTGCGAAGTGTTCCGTTAACGAAAAAGTTTGAGAAACACTGCAATAGGAAATCATTGTCTGACTCGTAACAATGAATTTTTATTTTATTTGGTAGCATAGATACTGACACTTTAATATAAAGTCACCAAGGTTACACAACAAAAGGCCCTAGTTAAAATGTCTTTTCCACATGGGTATATTTCATTTAAATCTGAAAGACGGCTGGATCCTGAAGAAAAAAAAAAGTCCTATTTAAAAGGACTGTTATACGGCCATATTTGATCAAATCCAGGACTCCTACAATAAGTTAAACTTGTACATGTTCGTTTCTCATGAATGAACGGGACGTAGTGACGTCGGAATCGAGTGACGTCTGAGAACAAACAGCCAAAACAAGAGCTGGTCACTACTTTTTTTACAAAACTTATATCAAACTTACCCTGTCTGTCAGTCTGTCTGTCTGTCAGTCTGTCTGTCTGATACAAACCTTGAACACGTTCTATCTCTCACTTAGCAATTGTTTATTGTCGAAGACAACACATGAATTAATCTAGTGGTAATCATTTTTTTATATCAAAAATAAAATTCTTACTGTATAAAGAGCTATGACAGTAAATGTGGACTTATTCCCCTCAGACAACCTTTTTAAAAAGTATTTTTGAATATTTTGTTAAGATGTGAAATCCAGTGTGATTATGTTCTGTTTGATTTAATGAGTGACCCCAGTTTTCTATGCCTTTTGTTATATTTACACACACACACAAACACACCCACAAGACTAACCTACAGAAATGTCTGCAAGCGAGACATGAGAACCACGGGTATCGAACAAAGTATGTGGAAGGATATAGCCCAAGATCTGACAGCATGGAGACAGACTGTACTTGCCGGCCGGACAGCACGGAGACAGACTGTACGTGCTGGTACGAACTTCGCCGAGTGCAAAAGAAACGAAGCTGCATCAGTCAAGAGAAACAAAATGAAAGCTGCCCTGTCATCTAGCCCTAGGACAGATGCATACACATGGACGAACTGCCGCTCCGAAATTGGCTTAATCAGTCACTCTAGATTCTACCCCGTCTCAAGACGAAGCCAAAGCCAGTGACAGACCTGGGTGCATCCATTGTCTTCCGCGACATTAGGAGCCATGTCTCTCTCTCTCTCTCTCTCTCTCTCTCTCTCTCTATATATATATATATATATATATATATATATATATATATATATATATATCATGGGCGTAGCCAGGATTTTTTTTTCGGGGAGGGTTTGGGGGGGGGGGGGGGAATTCCCCCTGACACAACCCCCCCCGGCGGAAAAAAAATATATGTGTGTGTGTGTACATAATTAATCTTTATTACATTCTGACCCTTTCGGAAGACGTTCATTGTTTATTGTAGACTCCCCGCCCTTGCTAGCAAGAGGGTCTGAGGGAGTTCGCAGCGCTCCCCCAGCGCGGGGCGAAGCCCCGCCGCCGAGCACTATTTCTGGTATTGAAAGCCAACAAAATGCATATTCTGAGGTGCATTATCTTGCTATTAAAAAGTTTTATTTCAAAAACCTAATGTGCTATTCTTACTGACTTAAACCCTCTCGCGCCGTTCGGCGCATTTTCCGGCAAGCTGTTTCCGCAACTCTTATTTTGCGTAATTCATTTTGTGTGAGAACATGTCCCGCAAAACCTCATGCGACGCTCTATCACAACCTTACTAAGGATTCGACTCTCAGTTCGGCATATGATTTCTTTGATTTAGACCCGATCTCTATGACTGACTCCTAAAATCTGTCTTAGTCATCTTTGTTGAGACACATTTAATGATTTTCAACAGAAGACTATTCACACTTTATTAATGGAGCCCAAGCCACTGGTAGAAATTTGTAACCTTTCTTGACTACGCTCTTGGAATTACATGCCTGTATTTCGCTTTAGATTTTATATATAAAAGGAAAGTTTTTTCGTCAAATCATCTGTTGAGGGGTTTTAAACTAAGAAATCTCTGGAGTTTTTTTTGTTTTGTTTTTAATTCAAAACCCCATTTAGCTACGATCATAGAATTTGGTGACTGTAGTTTGCTTTAAAATAATATTGAAGAGAGAGGTTTTCACCTCTGGAGGAGGGGGATTTTAACTCAAAACCCCTTTGGCTACGCTCATAGGTTTTATAGTGTGTAATTTGCTTTTTTTTTATATTGAAGAGGTACTTTTTAGCTTCAAACCCCAACTGGAAAAAGGGGGGGGGGGGGTTAAACTCAAAACCCCTTTGGCTACGCTCATAGAATTTTGAGTGTGTAATTTGCTTTTTTTATATTGAAGATGGGGTTTATCGTAAATTTTGGAAGGGGTTTTAAAATCAAAATCTTCCTCAACTGTGCTGTTGGAATTTGGGGATTGTTGTTTGCATTTTTTTTTTGTTTTGTTTTATAGAAGAGGGGAATTTAACTGCAAAAACCACTGGTAGGGGGTTTAAAATTCAAAAGCCCCTGTAGGGGGGTTTAAACTCAAAGCCCCCTGGTAGAGGGATTTGTATCTCAAAACCCCCTGAAAGGGTTTTTTTTAAATCTCAAAAACCCCTGGTAGGGGGATTTAAACTCAAAACCCCCTGGTAGAGGGTTTTTAACTCAAAACTGCCTCGGCTGTGCTGTGGTAAGTGATGATTTAGTATTAAAATCTCACCTAAAGTAAACAAAATGAAAGCAAAAATCAGTCACTTAATTCCGTTCTCCCCCCCCCCCTGCGGGGGGGGGGGATTTCATTTTGGGGGGGGGGGGGTTGAACCCCAAGAACCCCCTCCTGGCTACGCCCATGATATATATATAAAAGTAAGGTTTTCCCTTTCAGATCTTGCGATCTATGGGGCAGATGATGTAAAGGTCAACTGTTTCTGTGGCCCACGGTTAAAGATGGTGTCATGTAGCCAGGACAACGACCAATCGCCTTTACTTTTCCCCAACCAATGTCAGGTACCCATTAGAGTACAGAAGACCCAAGGATCCCGAAATTAAAAATCCGAGTCTTCACCAGGATTCAAACCCGGTACCCCGGTCAAAATGTTAAAAGTGTCGATGGATCATTCTAAAATATATTTTCCATTTATTAACTAGATCTAACATATTAAATAGAATACTGATTCAAATGTTGTTTTTAAAAAAGAATTTTGATACCACCTCAGCGGTCACATAGGTTGCAGTGGCCTAAGGCCGGCCCTGCAAAATAGAGGCGTATGCTACGCCGCCGGTCGACTAGTATTATTAATTTTTCGTGGTTAAAAGTTAGATAATCAACTACTGAGTATCGGCACCTAATTACTGAGTATCGGCACCTATTTTCTTTTACAATATATATATATATATATAATTATATATATATGTATAACCAATTCAGGAACTGCAAATTATATGTTAATTCATGCATGTAGATTGTAGATGCATGTATGCTCACGCTAGCGGATTGGACAGCCTTCTTACTCATTCTCTTGTTTAAGCTCAACTAAGTCCTTTTGCTGTCGGCGAGGTTTGAACCAGCATGCACAGTCTGTCCCCATGCAGTGAATTTTTGTTGCTTTTCCCTTCCAAGCGCTTTCATTGATGTCTGTAGTTCTGGAAGACACGCTTACAGACATCTTTGTACAATTGCAGGTTATTGGATATTTGACTATTATTAAACCAATCTTGGAACTTATTTCTACAAACTTCCTGACATTGCAAAAGTTATTTGTATTGAGTCAGAATCCTCTAATGCCAAAGTACTAGCAGACACACCTGGACCTTTAAAGGTTTACGTCTATAACACAAAAAAAAGAAGGTAGATAAGAACATCCTCCAGACAACATGACGTCACAGTTATCAACAGCATATTGTTAAAATCCTATGAAATTCCAAATGCTTGCCACGAATATCTTTAACCTTTTTTTAAGGGGGTTAAATGCTGAAAAATAAAGTCCTACCGATTTAACATCGTTCTTGCCTTTGTTTAATACCAGTTTGATAATAATAATGGCTATGTCTTAGATTCCGTAGATAGTATGAGTGCAGTGTTTCACGTGTCTAAGCATACCTAGATTTATGAAATGTTAACTATAAATTGTGTTCATTAATGTGTTGCTGTTTTTGCAGTATTGCAGAGAAAATGTAAATGAACCACGTGATCTAAATTGACAACGGTAATTAACATACATGCATATAACTCTCATCATTATCTGGTAATACAAAATTAAGTTTATGATAACAAGGGAGATAAGCTAATTTAACATAATATAACTTATGCTAAGATTTTTAGCGGCCCCCTAAAGGGGAAAATACGTTATTAGTTTTGTGTGAAATGTCTGTCCGTCTGTCCGTCCGTCCCATTTAGATCTCGTAAACTAGAAAAGATAGTGAAAATCCGACGTCATAATATTTTAGTCCTTTCAAAGTTCTTATGTAACGGCTACTGTTTTCTTTTCTGAAAGGGAAAAATCTAATTTTTTAAATCATCCGTGGAAGCAGTATTTTTCATCAAAATACACCACGCTTACAACTATTCACTATTAATAGTAACAATATCGGAGGCTCTTTAGTAGGGGAGGTGACTATTTACCATATTTTTAACACATTTATGAAAACGGTTTTAGAAGTTTTGTCAAAAAAAAAATTGTTTTTACATTTCTTTTGCTAAGTTAAGTTATACTAACTACTACATTTACACACAAAAAATTGTTTACTTTTTTTTAAAGATAAAAAAATCTATCTGGTATATATAGAGGTTGCACATAATTTAAAACAACAATTAATAAGTAGTTTTTCATATTATCGCGTGAACTGCAGGGTCATATGAATACTATAGAACACGAACTTAAGAATTTTTTTTTATAAAAATGTTTTTTTATTGAGGAATAAGATATTGCCCCTTTACAAACAATTAGAGCAATTATACATTCATTACAAGACACTAATTAGGCCAGGTTCACATCTAACTTCACATTCACTTTCACCTATCCTTTTGGTTTGTGGACCGCTGGGGCACCACACAAGATCAGTTAACCTTCTTTCTCCATTCTTCTCTGTCATTTGACTTTGATAGAATTTCATTCTGATGTTCTTTCTGAAAAAAAAAAATTGCCTTTTTACCTGCCTGAGTTTGTGTTTCCACACAGATTGTCTTTGTAGCCTTGTATATACATGTATTCCTGTTGTTACTGATATTTATCTCCCCACCAGTTTGGTTTTGGCTGAGATGTTTGACTGCCCTATTACAATATGTTAATAACTATTCACATTTTAAAAGCAAAGGCGTTTAGACAATTGTAGGCAATGCAACATAATGCGATATTACTTATGACCAGAACGGTCATGTAAAGTCATCTAGTTCAGTGAATGGCAAACTACGGCCCGCGGGCCAACTTCGGCCCTCAGAAAAATTTTATCGGCCCGCCACAAGCTTTGTATTAATATTTTTTAAAAAATAAAATAATAACAATGTAAAAATTCATGATTTTAATAGAAACATGCGCATACATCTAGAATCTAGAGTTCAATTGATTGTTTGATATTTAAGACTTTTTTATTTTGCACAAAATTATGCTGAACGTTGAGTGTGCCTCAAATTAATTGACTGTTCATGTGGTAATAAATGTTTATAAAGACTGTCCTAAATGTAACCCAGTCGTCAATGTCTAAGTAATGCTTGTAGTTTGTAGATGGTATTTGTTCCAGTGAGCTTACATAGAGACAATGTCAAGAGTTCTTCAATTCCTTGCAATCTTAACTACATGAAGATATGTATAAATAACTTCCAGAGAATTAGGAAAGTGAAAAGTAAACATTTCTTCTTCCATGAGAAACATGGGTCTGCTTAATAGGAAATATTTGAAGATGCGATATGGTCTCAAATGTCCCATTTTTTCTTAGATCCTCTGTCAGCGGAACAAATGAAATGTTAAGAAAATCTGGAAATACAAGTAAAAAAAATCACTTTGTTAATGATATTATATTAAATATTTCGAGCCATAACTTCTTTTATTTGCCAATCAGGTAGATACAAATGGCCTGTGACATTCCATGAGGATGAATACACTGACTGAGGTGAAGGAGACGATGTTAGTAATTATGAATTTAATGAAAGGCGATTTTGTGGCGAAATTTAGTTTTACACAATGAATGTGTCATGCTCAGAGAATTTATGCAATGTTTGCATCTTCGTACATTTTCAGTAATGATACTTAGAAAAAGCTGTGATGCACTCACCATAGTTCACGCTTAAGAATAATTACATCTAAATTTGAACGAAGATATGACGTTATTCAAATAGTTGCATTTTCATGCATCCCATTAGTTTAGTTTTGACAACAGCAAAGCAAATACTAAAGCTATGTAATTTTCTAGATTACAAAAAAAATATGACCCGCAAGAATTTTGCCTGTGTCTTTTCAGCCCGACTCTAAAAAAACGTCTGCCCATCATCACGCTACATGATATTTGAAGGTGAATTTCCATGATAATTGATTTAGTAGTTATATTCAGTTTATAAATGAGTTCTTTACTTAAAAATATATTAAGATGCATTTTCACCTATGAGATAAAGGATGTGCAAACGTGAGATTGGAAATCGGTCACCCCTATATGGTGAAGTTCAGGTGACGTTAGGAGTAAATCATTTTAGAGTTTGTTAGCATGATATGTTTTAGGATAATATTAAAGAGGAAAGAGGAGAGGATGGATTGTTACAGCACTCTTATGGATATCTATATTAGTCAGTCTAAAGATAGGTTTAGCTTAGATAAAGCTAATTATTGTCAAGCCTGCCTACATCGCTCCGTCTTTAATTAGATAAACATTTTTGAATAATATATAGGGAGGAAAATGTTGTGTAAGGATTGCCTTCTGAACTGACGTGAAGGGTACATTCCTGACAGCGTCAGTCCTTAATTGACATATCAAAGTAAGAAAGAAATTAAGCGTTTCAAAATAGGTCATCTGAATAGTGATTGCAAACAAAGCTGTATTTTTTTTTCCGGAAGTTGTTTCTTTGTGTGCAGGTTTTTTTCCGGTTTATATGATAAGAATAATTAAAGTTATTTTGGTTTAAATTACACATGTACTATATTATAAAAAAAAAAATAAGTTTTCATGAAATAAATGCAAAAATAAAATATTTTTTGTTGTAAAATTTTTGAAATGATGAATTTAAACAACATTTTAGCAATATTATAATAATAATCAAAGTATTCACTGTAGAATAAGATTTATTCCTCACTCGTACTGCAATCATCTCTCTCTCTCTCTCTATATATATATATATATATATATATATATATATATCTTTTGTCTCTCTCTCTCTTTCGCTCTTGCAGTATACATACTATGTTCTATCCCCTAAAGGGATTACGCGCCAGCTTTTGACTATGAAAATTGAAGTTAAAATTACGGGCAGCAACCGTCGACAGATCATATTTAGTTCCCTCCCCCAACCAAAAAAAAAAAAAAAAACATTCCTGAATCGCCTACACAAAATTGACCTCAAACCAAGCGATCAGATTGAGGGACAGAGGTGAAGGTAACTGATGAAGTTGAATTAGTAAAATGGAGGGGGAGGGGGGAAACAGTTCATCACAATAAGTAAGTAAATTAAGTAGAGTTCCCCTTTCAGACCTTGTGGCCTACGGTTAACGAAAGTGTCATGAGGCCAGCACAACGACAAACCGCCTTAACCCCAACTTTTGTCCAGTACCCATATGGCGGGGTGGACTCAGAGGCGCCTAAAGATCCGAAATTAAAAATCCCTGTCTTCACCAGGATTCGAACCCGGGATCCCGGTTCGGAAGCCAAACGCTCAGCCACCGCGCCTCCTATCCGAATGTAACATTAGGAAAAACAAAACAAAACGATGATGAAATGACTCAATTTTAGATTTAGATCAGTTCAGAGTTATAGTGAGTATCAATGAAGATGGTCAAATTATGCTAGAATTCCTTTAAGAACTAGAAACAAAGATAACAAGATTACAAAGAGAGTTTGTGTTACACAAACTCAGAGGCGGCCCCCGTCGAAGTCGGATCCCTGTCGGATCTGCATATTCGCAAATAATATTCAAGAGGTGATTTAATTTTGATGTAAAATGTTTTACACGTTTCGGATGTTCCTTCAGAGTTGAAGATAATTACTTCCTAGTCCAAACCTCCCGCAGGACGACGGGGGATGGGAGCGGGCAGGGTTTGAACCCTGGGCCATCCATAAATCTGAACGACAGTCCAGCGCGCAAACCGCACGACCAGGCAGCCATCCGATGGTCAAAAGTAATAATGTTTCAAAGATTCATTTGCCGTAAATTTAAATTTAAATTTAATAAAAAAATAGTAGATTAGTTTTAGTATATTAAAACATTACAATATTGATCAAAACGTTTGGAAATGAAAATCTACACTTTTTTTTTACACTTTAAGTTTAGAAATTGAAATTCTACATCTTAATCTAGTCTAGAAATTCTAGATCTAGACTCTAAAATAATTTTAATTAGAATATAAATCCAGATCTAGATATACTGTAATAAAAATCTAGATCTAGTTTAAAAAATCTAGATTAGATCTAAATCAAGATATTCCTTTTTAAAACGCGAGTTACATAACGAGGCTTAATAAACATTACTATACCGAGTTCTTTTTTCATTTCATTTGAAGAATTAATTCCATATAACGTCAGAGGGAAAAAAAAAACACTACGTCACACGGCCTAGCTAGACTAAAAATCGCCTTCATCTATAAGAGCCATTTATCGAGTGTTCATAGACTTTGGTGCACCGAGTGCGTTCTTTAAGCATTTCATTTAAAGAATTCATTCCATATGACGTCAAAGGAAAAAAAACACTACGTCACACGGCCTAGCTAGAATAAAAATCGCCTTCATCATTACGAGCCTTTTATCGAGTATTCATAGACATTGGTGCACCGAGTGCGTTCTTTTAGCATTTCATTTAAAGAATTCATTCCATATGACGTCAAAGGAAAAAAAAACACTACGTCACAAGGCCTAGCTAGACTAAAAATCACCTTTATCAACACGAGCCATTTCTCGAGTGTTCATAGACATTGGTGCACCGAGTGCGTTCTTTTAGCATTTCATTTAAAGAATTCATTCCATGTGACGTCAAAGGAAAAAAAAACACTACGTCACACGGCTTAGTTAGACTAAAATATGTTTTCATTAATACAAGCAATTTTTTCGAGGGTTAATAGACATTGGTGCACCGAGTGCGTTCTTTTAACATTACATTTAAAGAGTCCATTCATATGACGTCAAAGAAAAAAAATTCCATTACCTCACAATAGGCTAGTACCGGTACCATAAAAAAAAATGTCTTTATTTACACGAGATATTTAACGAGGGTTCATAGACATTGGTGCACTGAGTTCTAATAGATATTATTTAAAAAGGATCAAAGCCACATTGTTTTTTGCGTTTTGTCTGTCAGTCGGTCTGTCCGTTATCTTGATATAAAAAAAAACAACTAAAAGTTATGAAAAATTGATTAACCTTTATTTTACGTTTCAAAACATCGCAATAATTTTTAGGTATCAACACAATTGAAAAGTTTATATAATAGATTGTTCCGGATGTTTGTATAAATAGTAAAAGAAAAAGAGAATTTCAGATAAATGTAATACCGTTAATTAAATTTTTTGGATGGTCTCGTATAAAAATTAGATGTACTACAGCCACGTGGAGAGATTTTCATACCTTACTTTGGTGTTTGGATTCTGTTTTCCTTAAAAATCGGAACATAATATTAACGATAATTAGATTTTTTAATGTTTTAGGTAGAAAGTTAAATGTACTGTAAGAGAGTAGTGAGTTAAAATATTTTTCATAAAAATCCGTAAAAACATTATTTCGTAAATGAGAAGATTATTTGTTTATTAATTAGAAGAGGGAGTTCAAACAATTATTTGGCGTTAGTAGATTTTTAAATAAATTCGGAAATTTCTGGCGACGATTTGTAAGAAACAAAATCCGGAACTTTCTTTATCGATTACAAAACTTCTATGTTATGTTTTACAAGAAAATTAAATGTCTAAATAAGTAATTTTCAGTAATCAATTCTAGTAAATTACTTTTTTTAAAAGCCTTATGCGATTTCAAACAATCATTAGGCATAATTCATGTTTTATAAAACAATATCCGGAACATTTTTACACTTAATGAAATATAAGTCAGTATAGAGATTATGATTTAGCATTAATATGCTATTTACATAAAAAACGGAACAACATATTATTGATAATGTGTTTTTGCAACGTTTAAGCATGGAAATTGAATGTAATATAAGTTAGAAGAGCAAACAAACATTTGTTGGCGTTGATTAGTTTTGCACAAAAAAATCCGGAACAATCAATTTTAGATACTTAAAACTATTGAGATGTTATGGGAGGAACATTAAAGGGTAAATCAGATTTTCAATAGCTTTTAGAGTTCTAGTTTTTTAAATCTAATCGTGACGGACAGACCGACCAACAGACAAAAAGCACAAAAATAAGCTTCTTTTATTCGGATGGGGGCACTAAACAAAAAATAAATAAAATCTGATTTTTAAAAAAAGTTTAAGGAATTGGTTTAGCACCTGATCATGTTGCGACGTTACGCTACTGCACGAAAATCGCTGCATAAAAAGTCCATTTAAAAAAATGTGCGTGATATTTACATACAAAGTGCATTATTAGCCTTTATAAACAAACAGAAATGTTTTCTTTTAATTTTAGCAGCTAGTTGACCAGAAAAAACGTCTTTAACTATTATTTGTATTTGTTGTAAACATTTCCTGTACATTTTAAAAATATATTTGACTTAGTGATACTAAAAATACACAAAAATTGTCCATCTTTGTTAGCATATTGTAACATTGCCTCCCTTACATTTACGTAATTGTTTTAGAATTGGTGTATTTTTATGAAAAAATCGCTTGCATAATTAATTTTATAAATTAAACGGTTTGCTTTTAGAAAACCAAAAGTAGCCGTTGCACCTAAACTTTTCAAGCCGGATTTAATGATGAAATAATATTTTTCATATCTCTTCTAGTTTTCGAGATCTGAGTGTGACAGACGGACAGACGGACAGACGGACAGACGGACATTTTGCACAAACCTAATAGCGGCTTTTTCCCCTTACGGGGGCCGCTAAAAAAAGAACTAAATATAAACAAACAAAGCAGGAAACCAAATAATGAAATAATGGATTTTTGTAAAGATACAAACATGAAATTATATATACGTTTATGATTATAAAGAACTAACAGGAAGAAAAAAATGTGAAATCATATTTTAAAAAATATAACAAAAGAATTAACATTAAAAAATGAAAACTAATATCAACAATAATAAAAAGAAAGAAGTAGTTTAAATAATAAAAAAAAAGAAATAATAATAAGGAACTTCTTTTGAGTCCGAAGATTAGTAAAGAGTAGACCTACAGTATGACACGTGGCTGCACAGTCCCAGTTGACGCTGACATCTTTTGCCATTCCCGGTTGATTTGGACGAAAAGAAAAAGGTCAAATATATAAAAAGAAAAAAATTTAAATATAAATAAGGAAACAAAAAAAAATAAAAATCATACGATGAACTAAAAAAAAAAAAAGAATAGTAAACTTACTTGAGTGGAGTGTGTCTGTATAGAAGTGAATAGGAATAAAATAAAATAGAAATATTTCCATGTATAAGTAATAATTCACTAGTAATAGATATTTCACTGGATTGAGCATGCCGGTACGTAAAAGGGCGCTCAATAAGCGACGAGGTCTTTCCAAAGTACGTTTCCATGGTCAACGGCATTGCATTATGACGGCGGGGCTTCGGGCGCTGAAAAAAAAAAAACCAACTATCCCTGACATCTGATAGCCTCACCAAATACCTACAATTTAATCACCTGATCAGTGATCAGTCAAGGGAGCTAAATTGATAAAATGCAGAGCAACCAATATATTTTTGAATTACTTCCCTTGACATATTCAGCGTTGTTTTGTTGTTGTTGTTTTTTTTGCGCAATCATATCTCAAGTCTGTGGTGTGACGAAGATATCTACATGTCAAGGACATTAGTAAAGTTTTTACAAGGGTATCTAGTTTAAATATTTGAAGACGAACAAGGACACCTTATCTATGTCGCGCGCTCGAGATTTGATGCGTCATGACTGATTACGTCATTACGCTCTAACCTGGTCAGCGTGACTCTCCACGTGATCCGTCATTGATTAGCTCTTCCGGAAGATGAAGGAAAACAAATGTCATGCGACTTTTGCGTCTGCGTCAGTAGGTCACACTTAATTTATATTTGTTTCAAGGCCAACATCGCTATCACTTCAAAGCAGTCGTATCCGTTACTACAGATACCCCCACGCTTGACCTTAGCGGCTTGGACCATGTTTACAGAAACGAAGAAGGAAATAACTATTTCTACGTTCTTACCCTAACCTCCCGCAGGGCGGAAGAAGACGTCAATCGTGGCGACAGTCAGAGGCGCCTACCACAATACTATTTGAATTGAAACAAGAACAACATATAATTATTATTTTTGTGTGTGTAAAGACAATAGCTCATTGATACAACTTATAATAATATATATAACAAAAAGTAATTATCATTTTTTAAAAATCTCAATTAAGATATCGAACTCATGACGTTCGATACTGCCTGCTCCTTGTACGAACGATGCTACCCAATTGACCAGCGGGCATTGTATAATTAACTCTTTCTCTCCGTAATTATTTACCACATTCTGGTGGAATCAACGCTGGTATCGTCAGTTAGGAGAGAAAAAGTTAAAGTATTTTTTATTGGTACTTTCATTATATAGACATCTAGAGCTAGATCTAGACATCTGATTTAGAACTCTTAAAAGATTTTGTCTAGATCTAGATCTACTTATAGATCTAGAATCTAGATGAAATATATATATATTAGATTTAAGTAAAAAATATACGCAAAATTTAGATAAGCTATCAAGAGATTATAAGTAACTATAAATTTAATAATTAAAGAAAAAAAACATTTTTCGGTACACTGCGGCTGACGACAGTATTTCTGTTACTCCTAATTATAGCCAAATTTTTTTATTTTTTTACTTTAAAAAAATTATGACGGTCAAACCAGAGTTTTCCCCGTCTTGCCAACGGGATAGTAATTCTTTTCTAACTGATACACATCAAGTGTTAAGTTTCTAGGGAAATAATTAGAGCCGTTTTACATATCAGCGTCCAGGGTCCAACTTCCATCAAGCTCCGTTACATGGCGGGAAGGGGGGTGTGTGAATACTTTTTTTTTTAGCTAAGTCATACGTCATTTATTAAGAACAAAGTAATCGATTTTATAAAAAGGTCTTTAGCTGCATTTAAGAGGAATTGTCTTTAAAACAAAAGGAAAACAATACTTATTTATGTTACTTGTTGTTGTTTTTTTTTTTAAAATACCTCTATTCAAGTGAACACTTCATGGAAGTTGGAGCCTGACCTTGGTGGGGGAAGTAAAGTTGGTTGGACGTTGTGCTGGCCACGTGACACCCTGCTCGTTAACCGTTGGCCACAGAAACAGATAACATCAACATCATCTGCGCCCATGGAACGCAAGGTCTAAAAAGGGAAACGTTATTTCTTTTTGTACATTCCATGTGTTAATCTAGTCATGCATGTTCATCAATGACTTTGGTTGACTTAGATTTGATTCTCTTTTATCTTAAGTTCTAGATTCTATCAGTGAAAAAGAAAAAAGTACTCTACAAGTATCGCTGTATTTTAAAGCTGAATGTTGGTATGTATTTATGTTGGGTGTGGGGGGCTGTATACATTTCTATTTAACACATAACGTTAAAGACTCTTTTAACTGATAACCGGTTATAATCAGCCTGTGTTGGAGTATAGAACTGATAAGCTGTTTGAAATATTTGGTCATTTATAAATATAGATATAATATCTGGTGCCCAATATGATTTTCACAAACCTAGAGGCCACATTCTTATATGCTTGAGAGTCATAAAAGCTGATTGCAGAACTAGTGAGAAAGATCCTAGCAATGGAGATGCTACAGAAGGATCCTAGGTATCATTTTTGAAGACCACATCACAAACGAAAAGATTAGTGACAGGACTACTACAGCGATTGGACCCCACGATGACCTGATATCTATTGTAGAAAAAATGCAATCTAAAACTCTATGACCATATTACGAGGTCTTCGGGGCTTGCAAAGATTTTCCTTCAAGGAACAGTACCAGGAAAAAAAGAAGAAGAGTCAGACAGAGAAATGATATATATATATATGTAAATATATTTAAATCTCTTCTATAGAGCGCAAACATTTCATGGTTGTTTCCAGCATGGTCAGTCTGCTAAGGTCCAATCTCTTTAGTCCATTTGTCGACCAGTGGGAGATGGTTTTCCGTGCTGCCTTTAGGCGCTCAGTAAACACAACATTGCTGGAGTAAGGATTCGAACTCAAGCTACTTTGGTTTTGGTCCATCAGCCACACATCTCTGTATTTGTGAAATCAAGATTTGGATGGATCCAGTGTACTGAACAATGAACTATATTACGTCACATCACACTATTGTCCCTCATCGTCTGCTAGCACATCGACACGTACGCCTCTGCATTTATACATACTGGCACACCGTTGCATGTGGATTTTATAGATAGTTCATTTTATGGTTCATCATCTCAGATGATCTAGCGTCTGTATTATTTAAGATAAGATAAGATACGAATTAATTTGGATTTTTATTGGTTTAAATTTGGAAATTTATCAATAAAAAAGTTTTCTGTAACTTATAATGTATCTTTGGAAGCGCGGTGGCAGAGCGGTAAAGGGCTCGGCTTCCGAACCGGAGGTTTTAAAATAGTATCTAATGCAATTACAATAACACGCTAAACTAGCAAGTTAAAAAAAACAACAACTGAAAATGCAGGGCGACCAAACTGTACTAAACAGTCAATAGGTCATCATCATCAAGTCATTATAGGCCTATATTTGATAATGATCAACTAGAATGTTCCATGCAACCAGACAATATTCATGGGGAAGGAATTTCATTTTGCTCCATACGCGCTGTTCAAATTAAAAGAGTTCATCGTCGGGGCTTTACAAAATTAAAATAAATGATTAAAACTTGGTTACGCTTACTGACCATAAATCTTAAGGTATGTTATACTTTCATATTAGCAAAAAAAAATGTTGATAAAAGACTAATATTATAAGACTTATATGATGAACACTGCTTTAATACAACTGACTAGGACCTCGTTTATAATAGTGTTAAAACATGAGTCATGGTTAGAAATGATTTCTACATCGAAATACGATAAATTTAATAAACAATTTAATAAACAATAAGGAAACTTGCGGCTAATTCATTGTTTTTTTTTCTGTTAAGATAGACCAGTGGTTCCCAGTCTCTTTTGTCTCGTAGACCCCTTCCATGTTTCTAGTTTTCGGTAGAAAACCCTGCATTTTGACAAATTCATCAACATTCATTGAAATTTGTAACGATAGTGAGTCGAAGAGTGAAATTGTAATTTTAAGATACATTATAGTAAAGTTCATGGGCGTAGCCAGGATTTTTTTTCGGGGGGGGGGTTTGGGGGGTGAATTTTTTTCTCCCCACCCCCCGACCCCCCCCCCCCCGGGAAAAAAATTATATGTATTTATGTGTGTGTGTGTACATAATCTTTATTACATTCTGACCCTTCATTCTTTCGGAAGACGTTTATTGTGCCCTAGAATAGGTTCTTCCATGAGTTAGTGAAAAAATTGTAGATTCCCCGACATTACTAGCAAAGGGGTCTGGGGGAGCGCTAGGAGCTCCACCAGCGCGGGGCAAAGCCCCGCCGCCAAGCACTATTTCTGATATTGAAAACCAACAAAATGCATATTCTGAGGTATCTACAGTGCATTTTCCTGCTATTAAAAAGTTCTATTTCAAAAACCTAATGTGTTATTCTTACTGACTTAGACCCTCCCTCGTCGTTCGGCGCATTTGCCATCAAGCTGTTTCCATAAAATTGTGGACTCCCCGCCATTACTAGCAAGGGGTTCTGGGGGAGCGCCAGGAGCTCCCTAGCGCGGGGCGAAGCCCCGCCGCCAAGCACTATTTCTGGTATTGAAAGCCAACAAAATGCATATTCTGAGGTATCGACAGTCCATTTTAATGCTATTAAAAAGTTTTATTTCGAAAACCTAATGTGCTATTCTTACTGACTTAGACCCTCCCACGCCGTTCGGAGCATTTGACGTCAAGCAGTTTCCATAAAAATCTGTCACTGGTAATGTCTGAAGCCTCTTCCCACCTACCATGACGACCTCCATGAATGAGTGGCGTCAAGTTGTACTAGGATGTCATTGCAACTCTTCTTATGCGTAATTCATTTTGTCGGAGAATATGTCCCGCAAACCTCATTCGTCGTTCTCTCACAATCTTACTAAGGGGTCGACTCCCAGTTCGGCATAGGATAACCTTGATTTAGATCCGATCTCTATAACTGACTCCTGAAATCTGTATTAGCCATCTTTGTTGAGCTATATTTAGTGTTTTTCGATTTCGGTAGATGACTCTGTAGGGGGATCTTAGACTCAAAACCATCTGGAGGGGTTTTAAACTTAAAAAAAAAAGCCATCTGTAGAAGAAACTCAAAACCCCCGATTGGCTTGGCTACGCTCAAATAATTTTAGTGTGTAATTTGCTTTTTTTTTATATTGAAGATGTATTTTTAGCACCAAACCCCTCTGAATGGGGGTTTAAACTCAAAACCCCTTTCGGCAACGCTCATAGCATTTTGAGTGCGTAATTTGCTTTTTTTCTTACACTGAAGATGGCGGGGGGTTTAAATTCAAAACCCCTTTGACTACGCTCATAGATTTTAGAGTGAGTAATTTTCTTTTATTTAAATTGAAGAGGTACTTTTTAGCTTCAAACTCCACTGGAGGGGAGTTTAAACTCAAAACCCCATAGACTACACTCATAACATTTTTAGTGTATAATTTGCTTTTTTTATTATTAAAAAGAGGTATTTTTTACCTTCAAACCCCACTGAAGTGGGGTTTAAACTCAAAACTGAGTCAAAACCCATTTAGCTACGCTCATTACATTTTGAGTGCGTAATTAGCTTTTTTTTTTATATTAAAGAGGGGGTTTATCGTAAATTTTAGACGGGGTTTTAAAATCAAAATCTTCCTTAACTGTGCTCTTGGAATTAGGGGATTTTCGTTTGCATTTTTTTTTTGTTTTGTTTTATAGAAGAGGGGGAGTTAACAGCAAAAACCCCAGGTAGGGGGTTTAAAACTCAAAACCCCTGGTAGGGGGTTTTAAACTCAAAACCCCTAGTAGGGGTTTTTAAACTCGAACCGCTCTGGTAGGCGTTTTAAACTCGAACCCCCCTGGTAAGGATTTTTAAACTTGAACCCCCCTGGTAGGGGTTTTTAAACTCGAACCCCCCTGGTAGGGGGTTTTAAACTCAAAACCCCTTTGGTTGTGCTAGGGCAAGTGATGGTTTAGTATTAAAATCTCACCTAAAATAAACAAAATCAAAGCAAAAAATCAGTCACTAAATTCCGACTCCCCCCCCCCCCCCCCAAGGGGGGGATTTTATTTCGGGGGGTGTTTGAACCCCAAGAACCCCCCCCCTGGCTACGCCCATGGTAAAGTTCCCCTTTCAGACCTTGTGGTCTATAATGCACATGATGTAAAGGCCATCTGTTTCTGTGTCCTACGGTTAACGAAGGTGACATGTGGCAAATACAACGATCACCGCCTTTACTTTTCCCCAACTAATGTCAGGTACCCATTAGAGCTGGGTGGACTCAGAGGCACACATAGATCACGAAATAAAAAAACCCAGGATTCGAACCCGGGACCTCCGGTTCGGAAGCCGAGCCCTTTACCGCTCTGCCACCGCGCCTCCAAATTTACAGAAATCTTCTTTATTGATACATTTCAAATTTAAACCAATAAAATCCAAATTAATTCCTATCTTATCTTATCTTATATAATACAGACGCTACTTCCAAAAAAGAAGATGATTACCGGAATCACCAAACACACTGGACATTTTTTTTAGGTTTATCATCAGTTGCTACGGATATTTTGTTTTGTGTAGAAATTAGGGAAGTAGTCATTCAAACATAAATATTAATTAATTAATTTTGTCTTAAGTATCATCGTAAACGTTTTCGCAAAGAGTTTCTTATGGATTTCCTGGTCGTTCTCGTGTTGCTCAAATTTTGGGTCCGGCGGAACTTTCTCCCCCCCCCCCTCCCATTGTCCCAACAGGTCCAGAAAGAAGTGATAGGATCATAGCGTAGTGAGAAAGTGATAGGATCATAGCGTAGTGAGAAAGTGATAGGATCATAGCGTAGTGAGAAAGTGATAGGATCATAGCGTAGTGAGAAAGTGATAGGATCATAGCGTAGTGAGAAAGTGATAGGATCATAGCGTAGTGAGAAAGTGATAGGATCATAGCGTAGTGAGAAAGTGATAGGATCATAGCGTAGTGAGAAAGTGATAGGATCATAGCGTAGTGAGAAAGTGATAGGATCATAGCGTAGTGAGAAAGTGATAGGATCATAGCGTAGTGAGAAAGTGATAGGATCATAGCGTAGTGAGAAAGTGATAGGATCATAGCGTAGTGAGAAAGTGATAGGATCATAGCGTAGTGAGAAAGTGATAGGATCATAGCGTAGTGAGAAAGTGATAGGATCATAGCGTAGTGAGAAAGTGATAGGATCATAGCGTAGTGAGAAAGTGATAGGATCATAGCGTAGTGAGAAAGTGATAGGATCATAGCGTAGTGAGAAAGTGATAGGATCATAGCGTAGTGAGAAAGTGATAGGATCATAGCGTAGTGAGAAAGTGATAGGATCATAGCGTAGTGAGAAAGTGATAGGATCATAGCGTAGTGAGAAAGTGATAGGATCATAGCGTAGTGAGACAAGTGATAGGATCATAGCGTAGTGAGACAAGTGATAGGATCATAGCGTAGTGAGAAAGTGATAGGATCATAGCGTATTGAGACAAGTGATAGGATCATAGCGTAGTGAGACAAGTGATAGGATCATAGCGTAGTGAGAAAGTGATAGGATCATAGCGTAGTGAGAAAGTGATAGGATCATAGCGTAGTGAGAAAGTGATAGGATCATAGCGTATTGAGACAAGTGATAGGATCATAGCGTAGTGAGACAAGTGATAGGATCATAGCGTAGTGAGACAAGTGATAGGATCATAGCGTAGTGAGAAAGTGATGGGATCATAGCGTAGTGAGAAAGTGATAGGATCATAGCGTAGTGAGACAAGTGATAGGATCATAGCGTAGTGAGAAAGTGATGGGATCATAGCGTATTGAGACAAGTGATAGGATCATAGCGTAGTGAGAAAGTGATAGGATCATAGCGTAGTGAGAAAGCTAAAGCATGAAACAGCGCTCAACAAGGCAATTGGTAAAAATATTATTGGTTGTTGGTCTAGATCTATTGAAAGCTTAATTACATGACTGATTCAAACTAATTGATACAGTTACACCTCGTTTAAGAATTTATATTCTCTAGATGATTTTTCAAAATAATTTTCATTTTTCCAAGAGTTTTCAGTTTTTACACCTGTTGTTTTGACAATGTTGAATGTGTGTGGTAACAGTAAAAATAAAAAAAAAAAACTAACAAATATCATCATGGTGTAAACTAGTGTAGAGAAAGTATATTGCACACGGCAGCTTAACAAATTGTCACGGTAATTTAAATTGCCCTTAAAGCTACCTGGGGGGGGGGGGGGGGGGTAGGGGGCGGTGGCTGAGTGATTAAGCGCTTGGCTTTCCAACCTATGGTCCTGGGATCGAATCTCGGTGAAGACTGGGATTTTAAATTTCGGGATTTTCAGGACGCCCCTGAGTCTACCCAACTCTAACGGGTACCTGACCTTAGTTGGGGAAAGTAAAGACGCATGTTGGGCGTTGTGCTGGCCACATGACACCCACAAAAATAGATGACCTTCGCGAAGTCTGAAAGGAAAATTTTACTACACGAGATAAAAGCCCAAGGGTAATAAACATTCTGCTTGTTGTATATTACAGAAAGTCTTACTGGAGAAAGCACAAGTACGTTATAAGTTGACATTAAGTAGGATTCCCTTCTTGGTTCTCAAATTGAATGGATTTGTATAAAAACAAAGTGACTGATCAAGGTAAATAGTATGCAGTACTTATTGATACATCTGACTACGTAATTGCATATTTCTACAGTGATCTAACCTGTTCAGATATCGATGTTGACTTAGGGCGTCTTTCTCCCGTCCCCTCACGCTCACGCCATCCCCCCCCCACCACCACCACCCCACCACACTTTCCTCACCTGGACCAGGTCTTGTAAGATGTCTACCGTGTTATCTTCGATGTAACCACCCGAGTACTCTCACCGCCGTACCTACAGACCTGCCTGTTACCTGTGGACAACCTTATATTAAAGCACACAGACTCGGGCGATAAACACAACACCGGCGTGTGTGTTCAAACACAACAGACTCTAAGTCGTCAGTGTGTTCACCTTAGAATGTGTTTCTAACAGGTTTCTAGATTGATGAAAAATTTGTTTCTATTTGTGGACTTAATCATCCACTCTAATTGTGTATAGACATACTCTCCAGGTGGATATTTAAAGATGGCTAAAAGAAAAGCGAGAAGCAACGAAAATGGAGGTAGAGACCCTAAGGTAAGAATTTTTTTCGCATTTATTTTTCTTTTTTTTTTAAATAGGAAACCTCAGAATTGCCCTATTTAATTTTAGCTTTATCATCATAGGAATCCTTGGGCCTTAGGCATCTTTTCTTTGCCTCTTTTATGAGCCCTCTTGCCTCTTTTGCGGGCTTTGTTTTTATTTTTATAGATGTTTATTTGTAAGTTCTCATAATTCACAAGTATTAAATCATAAACAATTGAAAAGTGAATAACCTAAAAATATAATGATAGTAATACTAGTTAATAATAAAGACTTACTTTGCAACTATAAACATGTAAAAAATAGGCCAATTTAAAAAATACATTAAGTATGTTAATATAGTTTGGGGAATTAAACATACAACTTCGATAGCTGTCAGTAATGTGAGTGCATGAATAAATTTGAATAAGTTGAAATTACGAGACGATGAGCTACAGATATGAAATTTCGTTCAAAACACAGAGAGAGAGAGAGAGAGAGAGAGAGAGAGAGAGAGAGACGAAATCGGAGATTTATTGTTTCAGGTGTAAATGTGTTTTAGGTCACACTGCGAAGTGTGTTTGTGAATTACTGAACATAACATGGGACATCCTTATTATTTACAAGGGCATGTGAGGTTGGGCATGAAACATGGGGCAAAGGTTATGTTGGGGCAACGTAAGGATATGTATTTGGGCACATCTTTGTTATGTGTTTGTGGCATATAGGAATTGATGTATGTTTTGTTTTACATGTTTCGGATGTTCCTTCAGAGTTGAAGATAGTTTACTTCCTAGTCCAAACCTCCCGCAGGACGACGGGGGATGGGAGCGGGCAGGATTTGAACCCTCGACCATCGATAAATCCGAACGACAGTCCAGCGAGCAAACCGCACGACCAGGCAGCCGTGGTTCTCTATCTCTTCTATACAATTTACGCAAGTC
This sequence comes from Biomphalaria glabrata, assembly GCF_947242115.1. NCBI lineage: Eukaryota > Metazoa > Mollusca > Gastropoda > Planorbidae > Biomphalaria > Biomphalaria glabrata. The sequence continues at coordinate 42,124,723 of NC_074717.1, read as the reverse complement.
CATAAAGGCTTGTTAATGATGAATCTTCTTCTCGATGTGAATGAGAACAGAAAAGATGAATTTAGTTAAATCAAGTATCGTGTTTCCTTTTGAGAAGTTCTCTTTCATTAAAAGTTAAAAACTGCAAAGTGTAATGGAAATTGTTTGTTAGTAGATCTAGTGAAAAGCTTCTTTCAAAGGAATGGAAGTTTTCTTGTTTATGTTTGATTTAAAACCATACATTAAGTAGAGCATAAAGACGTAGTTTTTTCTATCGATTTTCTATCTCAAAGAATGGACCTTATTCACCAATGAAAAACAAACAACATTTAGCCACGTGACAATATTGATGAAACAATGGAAAAAAAACGTATCACGTGACAGCCTTTACCTTATTCACCAATGAAAAACAAACAACATTTAGCCACGTGACAATATTGATGAAACAATGGAAAAAAAACGTATCACGTGACAGCCTTTACCTTATTCACCAATGAAAAACAAACAACATTTAGCCACGTGACAATATTGATGAAACAATGGGGAAAAAACGTATCACGTGACAGCCTTTATGGATTGCGTTAATTGTATAGAAGAGATAGAGAACCACGTGGCTAAATGTTGTTTGTTTACGATTGGTGAATGAGGTCCATTGGACCCAATGAGTGTTTGCTTTAAACTTCAATCAAATTTTGTTAGTGTAGCCAAGTTTCAAATCAACAAAATGTATATACTGCATTTTATATTTTGAGAGAATTTGTTGGTCAAACTTCTTATTTTGTCAGTGTATTTCTCTTCAAAAGTAAATGGCATTTATTACAAGGATATTCCACACACATAGTCCCAACTTGCTTTCCCCACATTCACTCACATGCCTTTTACTCCTTCGTACTTCCTCTTCACACACACACACTCACTTCATTCTCTCTTCTCCACACCCACCACCACACACACACACACAACTGCGATTTTCTATTTGTTTGTATTTTTATTCGATTTTTTTCAATCACTACTGTTTCTATTCCTGTGTCTCAAATTGTTACTTTGGGAGACAGGGGACATAATGAGCTATCACCAACTGAACTTCACTGATAAACTCTAAGTTGTGCTTAGCAACGAGTGGCTCTTATATATAAATATATACGCAAGGTTTATCTTCAAGTCCGCATATCAAAAAAGGAGTGAATGGTTTCTCGGGGCTATAAATTCAAAGCGTTGACCTACATTTTTTTCCACAACTCATGCACAGAGTTGCGTTGTCTGACGTTGGTCGATATAAGTTCGCTGTTTGCCGATAACACTTAGGGTAATAAGTTTCCTCTTCATCTCCAATGTTTATCCCGCGATTCTTTTTTTGTAAAAGGTAGCCTTATGAATGTTGATATATAGAACTGTCATCCACTCACAGAAACTCTGGCCGCCCCCTATTTTAAACAGCTTGTCATACACAGCTTTAGAAACATCAAAGTTAAGAAGGTGTAAAATTTATATGGGGGGGGGGGGCAGTCACAAAACATAAGTTGGACTATTAAGCTCGATTTATCCTTAGCTCTAACTCTGACTTTAAGATAAAAGGCCCAAGGAATTGTTCTTTTAAAAATACTACATCTAAATATAAAGTGTGTCGCTGACATAGGAGTGCTACTTCAATAGGGATGTAAATCTAAACGATCGTGAAGTTATGCCCCCTGAATCCTGTGTTAACAGACGAGTGATAGATCGTTCTTGGCAAGGCCTGGTCTCCAAACACTGAGTTCTTGTTTAACATCTCCCATGTTCCTTTTTCTCTCGATAAAACAAAAGAATTAAAAGTTTTAAGATGTGGCTATTACTTCGCCAATAAAATCAAGGCCTGCTGGTATAATTGTATTGCTTGTATTTTTTTGGGGTTAAGCTTTAGACCAGTGATGCCCCACCTAATTTGACCTGCGACACTCTTGTAGCGGGCAACATGACCGAGAGCTACTAAAACGAAATGAAATTGTAGACTTTCTTTATAAAACAAATATGTTAATTGCTTATTACCAAGTTCCATCAAAATGTAAAGATCAGTCCACTTTCCTAGGGAGATTCTACATTCAGAGTCCTATTTTATAAACGCACAAATGTTATTGGTATCAATCCAGAGAAAAAGTGCATTTTGTCAAATTCCTATTTTTTATGGACAATTTTCTACACTTTGTGACGACGTTTCAGCGGGCCGGATGGAACAACGAGGCGAGCCGAATGTGGCCCGCGGGCCGTATTTTGGGCATCACTGCTTCAGACAATCGAGCAGGCCTACAAACTTCGCATCTGGCTATTTAACATTTCTTTAAGTTCAGATAAAAAAAAATACTTTAAAAAAAAAAAACAAAAAAAAAAACCACCTTTGTATTATTTTCTTTAATGTGTTGTATTTACAAGAGTCGGATGACAACATGACCTTTGACTTTTCTGGACATTTCTATTTCCGAGTCTGGTTTAATAAGTCCATCAGCAGACTGAGTCTAGGTCAGATAGGGGAGATAATGGCTTTGAAATACCTGAGCTCGGAAAGCCTATAAAAGTAGACTAAAGAATGCTGAGGTATTGAATTGGGTACAATGTGTTGTATGTGTGGGATGGAATGTGTGGAACAATGTACTTAACAGTCTGAACTGAAATGTGTGGGACGATGTGTGGTACAATGTGTGGATAAGTGTGAAAACTTTCCAGTTCAATATGTGGAGGGTACAATATGTTGTACAGACTGTGGTTGGGTGTGGTAAATTGTGGGGTATGTGTGGTTTAGTGTGGTATATTTTGCACAGAAAATTGTGTGGTGTGTAAACTACATGGTTAACTATATGGAACAATAAGGGGTACAACTGTGGGGTACTATGTGGGATACACTGTGGGGTACTCTGTGGGGTACTATGTGAAGTACAATGTGTGGAACAATATGTGGTACAATGTGCGGAGCAATATGTGGTACAAAGTGTGGAACAATGTGTGGAATAGTATGTGGAACAATATGTGGCACAATTTGTGGAACAATATGTGGTACAATGTGTGGAACAATGTGTGGTACAATGTGTGGAACAATGTGTGGTACAATGTGTGGAACTATGTATGGTGCAGAGTGGGTTACAGTTTCGGCCATGATAGAGACTGTCACAGATCACATTATAGAATTGTGTGTACATTTCTTATTTGAAAGAAATATAAGCCCTCGACATGAGTCTCGGGATTTAATCCTCAAATTTAGACACTTGACGTTCAAGTCAGGATTTACCCAAGGGACGTAATTAGTATGTTTGAAATCTATTGGTTGATTTGAATTTAAACAAAGACATTTTTGAAAAGAGTTAGCGCCAGAGGATTGGCGGTAGTAAGAAAGAAAAGTCAGTGGATAAAATAATGTTCTTGTAGCTAGTCACGTTTCTAGGAGCTCTGTTTGAAAAGCCTTTGTAATGTGTTCCATATTCATTGATTTGTAATTTGTACATAAACTGTACTTACGTTGTATTTAATAAAGTTCCAGAGTTTTATTTTATCAAAGAATCGTCAATTGTGATTCTAGATCGTCATTTTTGTTAACTATTGAATTCAAGTAAAATCCCCGGCATAACAACACATCATACCAGCAAAATGTTGTCACATCTGGCACAAGTGTTGTTACATTTGGCACTCTCCGACAAACAAAAGTTCATGGACAACTTTTAACGAAATTTATTCAAGATCTAGGACCAATTTCTAAAACTCTTCAAAGGAACTTCATTCTTATTTAACGGAGGACAGAATTTCTGTGTTTAACAGGTCAGTTGGTTATCGATAAATCATTTATAAAGATTTTCGTTAGAGTTACGTCTAACTCACGAAATCTATTATTATATGTAATTGGCAAAAGGAGTAAGACCAATATACATAATAACTGGCAATATAAAAGACCAGTAAAGCAAATAACTGGCAATAAAAAAGACCAGTAAAGCAAATAACTGGCAATATAAAAGACCAGTAAAGCAAATAACTGGCATTATAAAGAAGACCAGTAAAGCAAATAACTGGCATTATAAAGAAGACCAGTAAATAATCATTTGTGCAGCACAAAGTAAACAGAAGACCAGATTTAACCAACTGTTAAACCAGTAAAAAGTACATCGGCTCAATAGATCTATATATTCAATCATACGACTCCAGTAACTACAAGTCTACGGTCAAGAATTTATTGGCAAATTGAGGCTTCAAGAACTTTTGCATTATATTATTATTATATCTGAGATAAAGCCAAAATCCAGATATTGTACATTTAGTATTTAGCTCCAATACAAGAAACTAACAAAAAAATTAAATATGGCTTCCAGCTCTAGAACACAACGACTCCAGTAGTACTTCTACTGTAAAACAAAGTTATACTTCATAGCCAGTTACGGCATAACTAACATTGATTTGTTATATTCAAAACGTTACTATATTTCTACATTCCAAGTTGGTATATTTTTCAACATGTCTCCAAAGACAAGAACACAAAGATGGTTAGAATTATTCGACATAGCTAAAGAAAAACAAGTACCTAAACCAGAAGAATGGGTTCATCGACAGGAAGAAAAAGAATATCAAACAAAGATACGTCAAAAAGAAGCAGAAAGACAAAGAGAATATCAAGCAAAAGAACATTGTAACATGACTTCAACAACAGACATAATAGGTGAAGCCATAGCTTTAGCAGAAAAACTCAACATTCCTTCACATGAACGAGAAAGATGGTTTGATAATAAATTAGCTGAGTTCGACAGAGAAAACGACAGAAGACGGCAAGAAGAACTAAAACGAGAATTATTAGAATTGAAAAATACCGAATTCAAAGCTGAACAAAAGAATGATGCAACATTAACAAGAATATACCAGAAAGCTCAATTAAGAAAGCGTACAGCATATCTCGAAGATGGATTTCTCAAGAAGATTATTTTCCGCAAGTACAATGTAATTGAACAAATATATGTACCACAGAAGTACAGAAAACAAATAATCAAAGCCAAGCATGAGTTTTATGACACCATACATATGAGTGTAACAAGTACTAAGAAGAGAATTGCCAAAGAATATTATTGGCCTAGCTTGACCAAAGATGTCAAGAAATACATTAATAATTGTTCACATTGTCAATATGATTATTGTGAGAAGAAACAAACTCAAAAGAAAAGCAACATAACTAAAACAAAGAACAAAGACGACTACAAAGCCAGAATTGACAACAATGAATCTATGCATCATGACTCAAGTAAATCTACAGGGACATCACTGCCTACTACATGTCCATCCCTACCTGACAATACAAGCCCGTCCCTACCAAGTACTTTCCCATCCCTAACCACTGATGATGACTTCATACATCAAGACTTGAATAAGACTGCATCTGCATCAAATACTATGATATGCATTGAACATTTCTGCTACAATCAAGACAAGTCTCATGAACCAGAAGCAGATACTTATCTTCAATCAACTTTGGCTATACCAGACAAAAGAAAAACTATGCAACTTGACTCTATCACTCATACAAGTATTCCTCATTTGAAAGAATGTGAGTCAACTCAAGAAGCCATCACAACCAAGAACATTGAAAGTCAAAGAATATTACATGAACACATGAAATCAAGATATTTTGCTCAAGGAGATCAAATCAATTTACTGTTACCAGATTGGAGTAACAAGCTATTCTACAAATGGCAAGGTCCATTTACCATCACCAGAAAGATTTCCAACCTGCTTTATGAAATCAATGTCAACAAGTTTACCAGAGTATTTCATGTTCATATGTTTGAACATTACCATGAAACAGATAACGAAGACATCAAAGCAGAAGTTGAACATTTTACAAGCTTAGCAACTATTCCTGAGGAAGAAGAAACATCATCAGCACCCATTCCTGAGATAGATGTTTCATTACCAGCATCAAATCAAATTGACATTCCCAAGTTCATCACTCTGGATGACATAGCACTACAAACAGTGAAGAACATTAAAGTGTTTACAGACCATGCAGATTTCTTTACCAGTGTTTCTGAGACATTTCCAGTACTGCAATTTGAAAGAAACTCAGAAAGCAATAACATTGACAACACCAAGTTTCATCCTCCGTCCACTCAAGGGGCAACTTTTCTTCAGAAAGGAACAAATGAACTTCTTCAACATTGCTGTATTGACCGATTGAACTCAGACATGTTCAGTCATTGCTCTATTGAACATTCTAATGCAAAGCATTCTGCTACCATTGTTCTACAGCGTCAAAGTTCATCAACCAGAAAATTGAGTTTTGGTTTCGGACAGTTCTTATTTTCACCAAACTCAAACGCGGTTCAATCAGACATTATCTGTGAGATCATTATGACATGGAGACAACAGCTTCATAAACTGAAAGACCTTTTCTTCAAGTTTAGAAAACGCACATGCACATCCATGTCGGCAATTCAGAAGGGTTCCGAACTTTACATTTCTACTCTACATATGTACTATAGCATATTTAGTGCCACTTGATCCATTATCATTCATACTCGTCAAGGAAGAACAGTATTCAGTTGTACTTAATCAATTAATTTGTCTACTCATTTTTTCCACAGGAGTTCTATATCAGATGTTGTATTTATTTCAGCACCAAGCAACCCACTGAGGAAAGTCACTCATTCAAGATACTTTGTTTATTATGTTTCAGCATCTTTGCATATGACATGCATCAGACATTGTAATTTTTAAATCATGTGCATTTTATTTCAGGTATTTTATTTCAGGTCGAATATTATTGCATATATCCTATTATAATAGTACAGATACATGACAGACAATTGGAATTTTTCATTGCTTCACACATGTTGAGATTTATATCACATTGAGTATTATTATTCAGAAGATTGATCACATTGAGTATTATTTTCTCAGAAGATTGTCATGTACTATCACAATTATTTTTTCTATGTCAATTGTTCATATGCAATATATTTTTCCATGTACACATTTCCACATTAGTACTAACCAAATGAGTTGTAGTATCATAACAATTTTTTGTGTATTATACGCATTTCTATTACCATACAAATGCTAAATGGAGAGGGGGGTAATATGTCACAGATCACATTATAGAATTGTGTGTACATTTCTTATTTGAAAGAAATATAAGCCCTCGACATGAGTCTCGGGATTTAATCCTCAAATTTAGACACTTGACGTTCAAGTCAGGATTTACCCAAGGGACGTAATTAGTATGTTTGAAATCTATTGGTTGATTTGAATTTAAACAAAGACATTTTTGAAAAGAGTTAGCGCCAGAGGATTGGCGGTAGTAAGAAAGAAAAGTCAGTGGATAAAATAATGTTCTTGTAGCTAGTCACGTTTCTAGGAGCTCTGTTTGAAAAGCCTTTGTAATGTGTTCCATATTCATTGATTTGTAATTTGTACATAAACTGTACTTACGTTGTATTTAATAAAGTTCCAGAGTTTTATTTTATCAAAGAATCGTCAATTGTGATTCTAGATCGTCATTTTTGTTAACTATTGAATTCAAGTAAAATCCCCGGCATAACAACACATCATACCAGCAAAATGTTGTCACATCTGGCACAAGTGTTGTTACAGAGACCAACACCTATTTACAAATCTTTCAAAAACCAAGTATGTGTGGACTCTTCTCAGTAGTTTCAAATGTTAATGTATTCCTAAGCTATATCTTCAATATAAAATGGCTAAATCTGTAAAAATACAAAAACTTTAAACACTGAAGTCTTACTTTTGAAGTAGGCTAACTCTCTTTCAAGCCAAATGAATGCAATAATTCTACATGACAAAAGCAGCTACCTGTCTTCGTCACTGGAACTAATATTATTATAAACTGTGACAGTGGAATGTAAGACTCTTTGTCTTTATACTCGGAGATTTGATTTCTCGTGCAAATATCAACCTTCAGAGAGAAACATTGACGTGCATGCTCAGGTCTAATCAGATCAGACGATCTCATCAGATGATTTAACCAAACAATCTAACCAGTGGATCTTACTGGATGATCCGACCTGATGATTTAACCAGATGATCTATCAGATGATCTAACCAAATCATCTAATCAAATGATGTAACCTACCGATTAGATTACATGTAATTACCAGATGATCTAACTATATAATCTCACCTGATGATTCAACCAGACGATCATTAATAATTTTAGCAGGAAGCAGTATAAAATTACAATATGTATACAGTCCATCACCAGGATATACACAACTGCCATTCTCTAAAATAGCCAAATATTTCAAGTCACATAATGTACAATATATAAATCATGATCATTTGGCTACTTTTATTGTTTTATAGTATCGATCTGATTTCCGGCTTGCAAATCTAATTACTATTTTAGATATGTTTTGATTGGTGGCTGAGTAGTAAAAAACTAGGCTTCCAAACCGAGGGATCTTGGGTTTAAATCTTGGTTTATACTAGGATATTCAAAACGCCCTTGAGTCCACGCCATTAATTTGATAGATGTTTTAATTAAATGACACCATCGCCTTAGAAACAAATGACCTATACATTCACTGCTCTATAGATCTTTCAGGTCTGAAATGGATATTTTTTTATATTTTAAACTCCAGGCAGATATGATCATACATTCTAAACTAAACGTTTCGACAGTACTGTAATACAAATAATAATGCCCAGGTGACTTGAATATGTCTGTGTCTGTTCGCTGCTTTTGACTCTGATATCATAAGATGACTAACTTCGATGATTAGGTACTTACTACATGAAAATAACTATGAGTTCAACACATTCAAGGGACCCAACAATACTATAACAACAATAACAATGATTTACTTGATAAGACCTTTTATTACTTCTATGATGTTAGTACATATAATGGGGAAGATTGTCATGTCTCTAAATCCGTCGGTATTGCCTAGCAGTCTATTTCCCATGCTTCTTGCTTTAAGCCCAAACCATATTCTCTTCTTGTGTATTCTGCAACGTCATTCGCCTGTCTGACTACGTCATACTTTTACTGTCACTAAATAGAATGCACACTATTTACGTACAAATTAATATACTCTCTAAGCTAAACTAGATCACAAGATTACATAACAATATCAAACACAATAATGGAAACCTACAATTTAATACTTTGTCTCTGTTAATAAAAACCTTTTTTTTTCTTTTCTTGTACACTTTGAGCTTGACCTTTCGGAATCGTTACCCAGACAGCTCTGGCGTCTAGCAGAGGCTTTAACATAACAAAGTTCAACCAAAAAGTGGCCCATTCCGGCCTATCGATTGCGTTCAGTTCTCAATCAATATTTACAGCTGGACGAGGCTTGGGTTTCGTGGCCACTATTTGTCCTCCACTTGTGGTCAAGATTGGCTGGTGAAAAAGCTGACCAACATTATTGCTGGAACTGGTCAGTCTAGTATCGGCTTATATCGTTATCAAATAGGCTTGTAAATCTAATTAATTAACTAGTTAAAAAAAAAACATCATGTCTCTATGTCTGTCTGTCTGGTACGAATTTTGTACAAGTTATTTCTCTCACTTTTCTTTCTCACAACATGCTGAAACTTGACCATTAAAAAAACATGAATCAATAAAGAAATTAACGAATTTATCAATTAATTAGTTGTTATTAACTAATTTTGTTTGATGTATAAAAAGGGAACCATGTCTTGTAGTATTAAAATACATGGTTGTAAATGTGCAGCTCTTTCCTTTTATAAGCTCTACTTTTTAAAAAGTATTTTTTATATATATTTTGATTGTTTATAAATTGAAAATACTCAATAAAAGATGATATGAAAAACATTGTTTGTGCCGAAATCAACACAAGCACAATATATTATTAATCGCTGATAACAAGTGAGGATGACGCAGTTTTGAATACCAGAAAACAGTTTGTTCACCAGACAAAATGCAATTGATTAATTTAGTGATGACCAACCTATTTCAATCAAGGGCCCATTTCAGTTTCCGACAAGCTTGTCACGTGAGGTTTCCAGGCAAGACATTGCGTAGTCAATTGGAACCGATCCCTTGCTGCTCCTTTCTAAGTTGTGAGGCTTCAGGATCCGGACACCTCATGGGCAGGATATGGCCCGCGGGCATTGGGTTGAGCATCATTGGGATCCAACAGATGAGCTATCATTGTAGTGTATGTTATCTATAGCTATCACATGACATGGTTACTGTTTTAAGTTTTTGAATATTTTTTTTGATCAAACAATTTATTGAGTATTCTTGATTTGTCTCGTTCATTTAGAATACAACCCAACTTTATAAAAAAATTCTTTTCTGGGTGAGCCCCTTTCCTTTTTATAATTCCTGTCTTCATATTTTTTTAAAGACGTCGCTCAAATAATTCTCTTTAATCGTCAGGAGCAATAGCATTATATTAGCATCATTGTCCTAAGGGATTTCTTCTAGAAACAATTCAGCTTCATCCATATTGGCTGATTCATTGACTCCATTCTGTTTGTAAAAAAAAAACAAAAAAAAAACAAATTATCTCAAACACATAGGCACACAGTGTATAGATCGGACTTACACTATAGTTCTATTTCTTGAATAATATTGATTTATATGACGAATGAAATAATTTAATGACGATGAGATTCATCAGTATAAACTTTACCTAGACACTAGTCCGAATTGAATAAAAAATAAATACATTGTAACGAATCCTTCCTCTACATTTATATATTTACACCAAATCTAGATCTTGACTCTCTATCTAGTTCCCCCGTGATCTAGAAAATATATGAAAATATATACACTTGAATTTATTAAAGACAAAAGATGCTACATAGGCCCTAATAGTTAAGTCTAAGTCCTATAGAAATGTGCCACATAATATTTTGCGGGGCTTACAAAGCCCGGTCACAATCTAAAGTATAAGTGCATCACTGCTAATGAGACAATTATTTTTAGAATAGCAATACGCTTAAATAAAATTAATAAATTTATAAAAATTATCACTAAAAATTAAATAATCTTCTTATCTTACATAATACAGACGTTACTTAAAAAAAAAAAAAGAAGATAATTACGTCCTACGCGTCATGCATTTAGTCATGCATATTAACCTATGACCTAAATTCTGCCAAGTCATTGGTTTTCCTGGCTAGCTCAGGCAACCCATTCCATGCTCTAATAGCACTAGGGAAGAAGGAGTATTTGTACAAATTTGTCCTAGCATATGGGACAAGGGATGTGCCTTTCTCTTTGTGTCTTTCTGAGTATTTTATTAGATTTTGTTTTTGTATTTGAAGATTATGGTTCAGTGTTTTATGTATGATTGCTACTTTACTTTTAAGTCTTCTATCCTGAAGGCTTTCTAAATTTAGTGATTGTACTAAAGGTGTTACTCTAGTTAAATGTGAATATTTGTTAGTTATGAATCTCACTGCTCTATTTTGTGTCTGTTCCAGTTTCTTAATGTTTTCTTGAGTTGAGGGGTCCCAAACAGAGGATGCATATTCTATTATTGGCCTAACCAAGGTTAAATAACATTTTAATTTTATGTTCTTATTTGATTTATAGAAATTTCTTTTAATAAACCTTAATGCTTTATTTGATTTTTTTATAGTTTCATCAATATGGGGATTCCATGACAGTTTTTCATTTATTATAACACCTAGGTATTTTGCGTTTTTAGTCTGTGTTACTGGTTTGCCATGAATAAGATAAGTGGAATTAATTTGTTTTAGCTTTTTTGTTACTCTTAACAACTGACATTTTCTAGGTGGAAAGACATGCTTCAATTTGATTCCTATTTCTGTAATTCATCTAGACCTAATTCTCTTTGTAAAATTTCTGTATCTTGTGTTGTTTTTATTGTTCTATATATTATGCAATCGTCTGCAGATAATCTGACTTTTGTTCCTGAACTAATGCTATTTGGTAAAAAATTTATATTCATTAAAAGTGGTTGTGGACCTAAGACTGTTTCTTATCCATACTTTATAACGTATATTAATTATACCTTATAATGGTTTAGTGATCAAATCATATCCTATGATGATATGATATCTTATGATGGTATGATTGTCATGTCTTATGATGGTATGGCTGTAATGTCTTATGATGGTATGAAATATGAATGTCATATCTTATGATGGTATTACAGTCATATCTTAAGATGGCATGATTGTCATATCTTATGATGGTATGATATCTTATGATGGTATGACTGTCATATTTTATGATGGTATGATATCTTATGATGGTATGATTGCCATGCCTAAAATGTAGGTGAGATTGATCAGAATGCAACGAGGAGGAGGAGGGAATGTGTACCGGGGAGAGATAAGGAAATGGGCGAGTGATGGAGAGAGAGAGAGAGATAAAAATCTTGATCAACAGGCTGAGGTATGAATTCTGGCACCTTATGGTTCACGTGTGATAACATTAACTCCCACCCTCCTTATCCCATCTAAACACCCTCCCCCTTCCGGCATAACAATTCAGCCACGTTCGCTAGCTATCACACACACAGTGATCTAATCCAGAATAAAGATTTTTATAAGCGAGGCTAGAGTTAGCGAGAGAGAGAGAGACAGACAGAGAGAGAGAGAGAGAGAGAGAGAGAACTAGTTGGGAAAGAAAGAGAGAGATAGAGAGAGGGAAAGAGAGAGGGGGTGAATGAGAGGGAAGAGAGAAAGAAGAGAGAAATAGAGGAGCGTGGCACTGAGTTTAAAAAAACACGAAAAGAAGTAATAGATTTTTTATTTATTTCCTTGTTCCTCTATTCGTCGACAAGCTTCCTTCAAGTGTGTGCGTGTGTGTGTGTTGCGGTGTGGGTATTGTCATCTAGTGCACGTCTCTGGGGTTTGAACGCGTCGATTGACGTGATGTGGTGAGCTCTCCACTGACTGGCAGTCCGTGGTCTATTTTTAGAGAGTGTTTTTTTTTTTTAGGGTTTAGACTGTGCCAAAATGTTTGTGGCGAGTGAATAAGGTCAAAAGAGAGAAGAAATGGATTTCTCGGGACTCTGGACCGTCCATTTCTTCCAACCAATTTATCGGAACCGGAACCAGCGCTCTGGTCGTCACGTGACAGTGTGATTCTCTCATTGATCGGTAATGTGTACGTGTGCTTTTCTTTTACGTCTTAAAATGTAGCATTCTCTTATATTATCTCTCTTATATTTATATATTTTTTCGAAATACCACTTACTGATTCAACTATCAAGAGATCTTTAGAACCGCCGAACGGATTCACATGAAATTTCGTACACAGTTTCCTTCTATCTCTTAGGTATTGATATGAAACGATTTTGATAGATTCGCAGTCTGAACGCAGTCATTTGTGAAACATTGCCAGCTTTTTCTTAAACCTTTGTATATAATATATAACTATAATGACGTAAGCTGTAAAACATTCAAAATAAATTATGCACTAAAATTGGGGAAAAAAATATTTAAATTAATTTGATTTTAAAATATCATGATGACTTTTTATCTTTTACTGGTGGCTGGATTTACCTTTAATGAAAACGATATGTAAGTAATGACAAAATAAGTAGGTCACGGCTTGGTCTCTCTAGCGTGATAATTCTCGCTTGAGCGAAGAGTTAAATACTGTGGTAGCACCGTAATCCCAGAAGTACGTTGCACTAAGTGTCCAAGGCACGACCCAATCGTAGAAACGGACGACGCAATTTGCGGAGTATCAGACAGGACTGGGGGTGGAACACATTCCATCCACGTCTCTTTGTTGGGAGAAATCAAAGTGTTTAATTAGTAAAAACTACAAACCGCAAAGATTATAAATCAGATCACTCTGAGAATGGGCACCTATCATTAGTTGGTTTAATTAAAAAGGATATTTGCCGTTTTTCTGGCCACGTTACGCCTTCGTTAACAGTAGGCCATATAAACAGATGACCTATACATCATCTACCCTTTAGATTGTAAGGTAGGAATGGGGTATTTTACCTTAGTAGGCGGATATGGTAAGCACGAAAGTAAGACGGTATACTTGATATTCGACAGTCCCCCGATATGTCTCATTACAAGAAACACGATAAAAACAGAACAGAAACGGCTATTAAATCAATATATTCTTTCAAAACATGCAACCCCCTCCTCCGACATGTTATCTGGAACAGGTTAGGCCGAGCATTGACGATGATAGGGTTGAACATAGAAATTGATTATCAGCAAGTTGAGCGAGGCACAAACACACAGGCAGAGAGAGAGAGAGAGAGAGAGAGGTGAGGGGGGAACTGAGCGGCCATATTCAGCATGACTTCTAACAAAGAAAATAGATAAAGAATAAAAGAAATGAAGATTTCCAAATAGAATTGAAGACAAAATATAAGTACAAATATTAATTACGTCCGGGGCTGAGGCGATAGAGCGCTAAGCTTAGGTTCCGAGATGTGCCAGGTTCGAATCTCGGTAGAGGGTGGTATTTTCTTTTTTCTTTCTTTTTTTTCTTTTTTTTTTTTTCCTAACTTACGATACCAACGTTGATTTGACCCCATTAAATTAAATTAAATGTTGGTTTTATAAAGTTTAATTTGTATATATATATATATTTATAAAGAGCATGCATTTTTCTATAGTTAAATACCTACTATAGCATTTTCTGATTACATACAAAAAAGTTTTTGAAGTTTAACCATAACAGGGTAGTGAAACACAAATGAGCAAAATGAAAAATTCCTTTGGAACGTGAAAAATAATTACGGAGAGAAAGAGTTAAGTTTGGAACTTTCAGAACCCCCTTGAGTCTAATGTGTTTAGTTGGAGAAAGTAAAGGCGGTTGGTCGTTGTGTTGGTCACATGACTCCCTGCTCGTTACCCGTCGGTTAAAGAAATAGATCACAAGGTCTGAAAGGGGATACCTTTTGTTTTCTCTTGAATGAACGTTTCTCTCTGTCTTCATCTAGTCTCGCTCGTTTATCGGAAACTTAAAATCTACTAATAGTCAATAGTTTTCATGTCTGATTCAGGCAACCCGTTCCATGCTCTAACGGCCATTAGGAAATAATTGGCACTTATATCCCCAATGAGTAAAATGATATGAGTACCGTAAATTTTGGTACAGATGAAAACCATCACAGATGACACAAAATGGTGAACTCGAGAGACATATTAACACAATACTTAGGAAAGAAATAAGGTCAAGACTAATTAACATAATTACTTACATTGTTATATTTAAAATAAATAGTTTATAATAGTTTTAAAATTATACAACGAAATTTAAAAAGGTATATAAGATAAAGAAATAAAAATTGTGCTAAAGTTAAAAGTTAGTACTATTACTGGAACCATAAATAGTGTGAATGGAAAAGTATACATATAAAGTAAAATGTATATATCGTTTGTTCGTAGGCTGATTCTAATTATATGGTCATAACTTTCAAGAATTAGACTGAAAGTCTAGAGCATCACCAAAAACTGTCCAAACTTAATAAACACTCTAGGAAGAGGCCCAGAACTCAATAGACACTGTTTATCGATTTTTGTAGGCACTTCACATCTTCTCCAGGTCCAGAAATAGAAACAGTCAAAGTTGTCAGCTTTTTAAAGGCCTGGGATTATTGGAGGGGCCAGAAGGGATACGATTTCTAATATTTTTATCCTTAGGTTCAGTGTATAGATTACTTATGGCATCGAACAATTACAAATAGAAAAATCGATTTAAAGAATTGAACTCTCCTCTGGATATTAGAATAGAACAAAGTAAGGACGTCTGGTTACTGTTATGGAGATTATTGCGGTGTTTGCAGTGCAAGTCTTGAATATAAAGATCCTATCAGTAATCTCTCAGTCCAATGTACTACAGCACCTAGCGCAGCGGTTCTCAACCTTTTATGATTGCCGACCCCTTTTTACAATCCCCCACTAAGCCGCGACCCCCCCCCCCCACCCGCACACGCACACAGCAATAGAAGAATAGACAATAACAATCCATTTTTTCAATGGTCTTTGGCGACCCCAGGCAAATCGTCAATAGACCCCCAAGGGGGTCGCGACCCACAGATTGAGAACCCCTAACCTAGCGTATCTCTAATGGCTGCACTTGCCATACTAAGACCTCAAACTGCAACTCGTCTTTAAAAAGTATAAATAAAACAGAGCATAGGGAAAAGTTGGTATTTAAAAAGATACTATTTAACCTTTAAGTGTAATTCGACAGAAATTAAATTTAATGTCTATAATATTTGTTCTTGTAATATAGAAACCGAGAATCTGTTTGCACTTTAATGCTAGCACAATTTTTTTTTTACAAAGCTTATATCAACTCACTCTGTCTGTCTGTCCGTCTGGTAAAAAGTTTCAACTTTTAGTTTTCTCCCATTTCCAATTCTCGGATTAAGTTAAAGCTATGAACAATTATTCCTTGAACCTGACAAGACATGTGTAAATAAAAGAAATGAAACAATTTGTTAATTAATTGCTTGTGATGAATTATTTTCTTTGATTTTTTAATAAGGGAATAAATGCTACTTAATGAGAGATGGGGAAGTATATATATGGAGTTAGACTCCTTATTTCGTTTAGACACGTCATTTCTCCCACTTCCCATTCTCGGATCAAGTTGAAATTTTGCATAATTATTTTTACTCGATAACAATGCACAATTCAATCCAAAAACTAACCAGTTATATAATCTTTTAATACTAATTAATTATTTTTTTTATATAGCAGAAGGGGAGCTACAACCTCTAATTTCCAGATAAATGGCAGTAATTAGCGGTTGTTTCCCCTTTGTTTCCCTTTGTTTTTGTTTGTAAATTTGTGTAATACCGTAAACAAAAATTTGTTGAAATAAAAATATGCCTCCTAATAAATACGCATGCACAAGCTAAAATGTTTATTAAAGAAAATGATGTGATGTGAAACACAAACACACATTTACATGCAGTATGTGATAAATTACATTGTAATGGAGATTGTTATGGCGCAAAAGCCAATATAGTCAGCAGACATAAAAAAAAAATATTAACAAAAGTAACTAATTATAAATATAATGGACAAAAATTACTAATGTCTTTGGCTTAAAAATATATAATCAACACTGCATTTAATAATTTAATCCAATATATTATAATTCACTATACAAAGTATAAATTTCAAATATATGCATCACATGTATGCAAGTCTAAAAACTTGCACGCAAAAAGTGAACTATGGATGGTCTTGCATAATTTTAGTGATTTATCAATAATTAAACAAAAAAAATATTTCTTTATGGCTGGAATTGCAAATGTCACGTAATGAGTAGTTACAGTACCACTATACAATAATATAAAGAAAATTTAAATGGAAAAAAAGAAAATATGGTAACCTAAGCTTGGAGATTAAGCGGTAATGGAAGTTGTTTAAAACAGTGTTTTCCATGCTTTTTCTTCAACTGAACACCTTGTACATTCTACGTATTTAGCGGAACACTTTACTTATTTTTTAGAGAGATTAATTCACGTGGTGACCTACGATGTCATTATTCCAGTAGTTCGTGGAAAACATATTCAGACCTCGCGAAACACTAAGGTTCCTCGGAACAAAGTTTGGGAACAATTTGTATAAAATTACAGACACCTTCAAGGTCTTAACATCACTTGTTGCCTGACAGAAGGCGATACTGCTGCAGACATGCAACATGACCAGATTTTTGTTTTTCTATAACTAAGCTCGACTCTGACAGTGACAGGAAATGAATATTAGTTCGTTTTTTATATAGTAATAATAATCTTATAAGCATTATTGCAGATACGTGAAGTTGTAGCCCTGTAACTTATTAAACTTCTTAAGGAAGACCATTTCTTGTACTTTGTACTAAAAAAATCATTTTAATGTTGTCTACGGCTATTTTGTTCTCTCTAATAGCGCATTATTTATCGGCTTAACCTTCAGGACAGAAGACTTAAAAGTAAAGCAGTAATTATACATAAAACACTGAACCATAATCTTCAAATGCAAAAACAAATTCTAATAAAATACTCAGAGAGACACAAAGATAAAGGCACATTCCTCGTCCCATATGCTAGGACAAATTAGTACAAATACTCCTTCTTCCCTAGTGCTATTAGAGCATGAAATAGGTTGCCTGAGCTAGCCAGGAAAAAACAATGACTTGGCAGAATTGAAGTCATTGGTTAATATGCATGACTAAATGCATGACGCGTAGGACGTAATCATCTTCTTTTTTGAATTAACGTCTGCATTTTAGAAGATAAGATAAGATAAGAAGATTGCTATGTAGAAAGATATGCATTCACAGGTTGAGGCTAACGACTAAGTTTATAACAGCTTCGTTGACGAAAAGTTGAAGATATAGGTCAGATGATGTAAAGGTCATCTGTTTCTTTGGCCAATGGTTAACTAGTAGGGTGTCATGTGGCCAAGCACAACCGACCAACCGCCTTTTACTTTCCCAACTTAATTTAGATACCCAGTTTGGTGGACTCATTGGCGCCCTAAAAATCCCGAAATTCAAAATTCCAGTTTTCACCGAAATTCGGAAGCCGAGCGATTAACCACAGAGCGACTTGGAAAAGTCTACTAAAAACATTTTTTTTGTAGAAGACATTTCAATGTATCTCTGACAAAGTCATTCTCATCATCTTTCTCACGAAGACTAACTTTCTTATTGCGCAGCATCTTCCGAAGTATTGTTGAACTAAAAGGAAAGAGAGTCCTATATAAACATATAATTATTTAACTAACCTCCATGCAATATGTATACAATCCAGTATGGTGCCTTCCTGCCCCCTCACGAAGAGTGCGATAGTGACGTCTGAAGACATTTTCGAAGCTCGATTGCAATTGCTAGCTTTGATGCGGCGCGAAGGAAGAGACGTTTTGAGTAAAGGGTTAAGAAACATAACCTATTAACTGTAAAATATATAATTATCTCCCTTCTCTAACTAGATCTATATTTTCAACCTTGTAATCTATCTATAAAGTAGAATGTGAGGTGTATGCATGTGACTTATAGACATCAAAACCGCTTGACCAATCTTGATAAAACTTGGCAGGAATATTTTTTATTGGGTACCAACTTAGACCTTAGTATATGTAGCCCTAAAATAAACTTAGAACCCTAAAAAAAATAAAGTTGTCCGACTCTATTAAAGCTATAGTATTTTATGGATCTAGGCCATGTCTACAATATTGACATGAGAAAAGATCGAAAGAATTTAGACCTAGATCTAATTTTAAGAAATACACTTTGCGCAGATAGTTTTATACTTTAACACATAAACATATTAATTAAAGTCCATTCATTTCATATTTTGATCAAATAAACATTCAAATTTGATTTTCTAAAGCATACATCTGCGAAAGCTGCGAAGCCGAGTTGAGATAGGCCTAGATCTATATTCATTCATGAATCGCGTTCTAAAAATTATTTCGTTTAATTGTTCACTTTATGATCCCATTCATTTAACAAAGCTATCGCTCTTTTCGTTTTTAATAGATATGAAAGTATCGACTTCGGGTAAACCCATTTTCGCAAAACTAATTTTATTTTCGTAGCGAAAGAGAAATAACGTGAAAGGATCATTAGCAAAGTTTAACATACATCTAAATCCAATCCACTAGATTAGTAAACACAAACTTAGACCCGCAGGCCGCGGGTAATGTCTGGCCAGTTCTCTTATAAACAGTTGACTTTACTGCAATTGAAGAAAAAAAAACATTTTTTTAAAGAATGTTCATAGGCAAGCGACTGATAGAATTCATGCTGGCATATAAATCAATATGGCTCTCGTGTCCTTGCGTGCGTACTTCTTTTAATACCTAAAAGAAATATAGAGGTCAGCCTAATTCAAATCCGCGCGTGAGGAGTTACGTAAAGACAGGTTGCACTGTGAGTACTTGAGCCTCGTCTGAGGTAGAGTAATGAGCAGAGGGGGGGAAAAGGAATTTCCGATGATGTCAGGAGAGAATCTCTTTCGAAGTAGATCACGGCCATGTTTACGTTCTGGAGGTCGATCAGGTGCTGTTCCGGTCGTCTGCTGACTTTCAAACCGTTTTTTCCGTGTTCGCTTTGTGAATGTTGGCTCGAGGTACGGATATCATGTTCACACTTTTGGATGGATTGTTGCCTGCAAGCTATAAATAGAACGTTTCCAAATGGAAGGGAGAAGACCAAGGGAGACAAGTGAGTGCCGAAGCTACCAGACGATGCAGGTTTTCCCGTTAAAGGTGAGTACTTTCGTGTCACTGTGACGAAATCTCCCAGAGTAGTTCGTGGTCGGTGCTAGGAGGTGATGAGAAAGTGGATTGGGAGGGGTTGGGGGGGGGGAATGATGAGATGAGTTGAAACTTCAGAGTTGGTTGATACAATGTTTATGTTCCTCAGACATAAATGCACACTTATTAGCTTAAGTGCATTTTATAACTTTAAGCTACTTTCTATATAACCTTAGTACCGGTGACATAGTAAAACATAGTTTAATTTAATGTACATATTAAGAACCAAAATGTTGTCCTGAAAGAGATAATAATAATTAACCTATCAATATAAATATTGCGTATTTAATAACCAAAAAAATAGTTTTTAAATTGTATCGCGAGAAACAGTAGAAAACATCTCTTTGTTTGATTAATCTTATGATCATGTGCTGATTAAACTTAAATATTTTTTTCAGTGGCGTAGGTAGGGTATTGAGGGCCGTGGAGGGGGGGGGGCGGATTTTTTTTTCTGGAGCCCCTGCATTTTACATTAGACTTCATGACATAAGATAATGTACTTAATAAATATATAACCTCACGTCGTTCTTTCTGTGCAGAAAAGACATTTATAACATCATCTAGATTATTCTAGATCAATGCTGTCTAGTATTTTAGACTCCATGTGAATAGCAAGATTACATGGCAGTGTCGAATATTTAATATTTAATGTAAAAAAAGAATGTTTCATTCATTAGGGGATACTTTCAAATTTGGACATTGTTACCCCCACCCCAGCTGCGCCACTTCTTTTTTTTTTATATGACATGTGTAATGTATTCATCGGCATGTACAGTGGAGGTTGCCGTCTATGCTTGTTACGGTATGGAGGTGTTTGTCTGGTGTGTGTGTGACAAGGTGATGGACAGATCGAGCGCGTGAGTATGATTGTGATCGGGAAGGTTTGTGTTTTAGGTTGTAGCTTTAAGTTAATGTTGACTTAGTCTAAATGTGAGCGAAATTAATATTTTTTTTTCTCTGAAGTAATATTTGACTGTCTAGTGTATTGGCGTATAATTTGGGAGTATAGATTGACACTGCAGTATTGATCGTTCTTGCATATCCTGACTTTGCTGTGTTTTGTGATTATGACAGTTGCGTCCCTTTGAACGAGACTAAGGAAATCAAACCATACGAGAACAAGAAACTAGTTTGGGCTAGGCTTGGCGTTTCAAATTAGTGTTTCCTCAATTCAATTCTATGATTATTCTTTGTTTCCAGGCGAACTTAACAAAGAAAGTGAAGGAAAAATCTATAACGTGCCAGCTGTTAGTATGCAGTTGGCAATCTTGATAAATAATGTGAAATGTTGTTACATCTTAGAGACGAATTCAGAGAGTATGTTTCTATCGTCAATGTATGTGTCTAGTTATTTATATATGTTTTAAAATGCATCATAACGATTTCAATATAGTGGATATATGGGGGCGTCAAAACAACAACAACAACAACAAATCACATTGTTTGTGTGTGTGGGTTTTTTTTGTTTCAAGTTTCGAATATTTCTTTTGATTTGAAAATGATTACGTCATAGCCCAAAAGTTCAACATAACGACGGAGGATCTGCAGCGAGCAGGGTTTAAAATCCGGGACCATCGAGACTCCAGAAGGACAGTCCAAAGCGCATACCACAGGGCAAGGCGTAACTCATCCCTCCAGCTCTCACTTTAGAAGTTTAAATTCTGATCTGATCAAGCCAATGTACATGTATACATGAAATAATGATAAGGCTTGCCTTCGAGTCCGAAGATAAATGAGGAGTACAGTATTTCACGTGGCTACGCAGTCCCAGCTGCGATCTACATGTTTTGCGCCATCCAGCGCAGACATAACCGTTGTCCACCACTGGTTGGTTTAGGTTCTTTTTGTGCCATCATTGGCAGTTGATTTTCTCTTGGGCTCAGATTTGTATCTCGCGGCCTATGTAAAAAATTTCAAGCTATCTCGTCTCGAAGCCGCCTGCTCTCAAGTGCTCTCTTCGTGTCAGTTAAAGCAAGCAAGAGATTCGAACAGCAAGCTTTTAGAGGAGAGAGTAAAATAAGAGTTGGCTATCAAACTTTTTCTAAGGCCACCTATGACCCATGGTCATGGCAACTTGATCACATCAATCTCCTAGCGGCACTCTCTGTGAGAGGTCATCGACAGACTAGCACCATGACGCTGGTCACATTGAAAATCTATACCGTTCATCGATTATGTTCAAATTTAATTTTTTTTTCATATTGATTTTGCAATACTGTAAATTTGAGCCAGCGTATGGAGTTATTGCTGATCTGAATCAGAACACTTGCAGAACAATGGATCAAGTGTTGATCATGTCATATCTCAATTATTTTCGGCGTAACGTTTAGCCTAATGAAGTATTTTCAGTATAATTTATAAGTAAAGTTCCCCTTTCAGACCTTGTGGTCTATAGGGCAGATGATGTAAAGGTCATCTGATTCTGTGGCCTACGGTTAACGAGGGTGTCATGTGGCCAGCACAACGACCAACCGCCTTTACTTTTCCCCAAATAATGTCAGCTGGGTGGACTCAGAGGCGCCCAAGGATCCCGAAAATAAAATGCCAGTCTTCACCAGGATTCGAACCCTGGACCCCCGGTTCAGAAGCCAAGCGGTTTACCGCTCAGCCACCGCGCCTCCATTTTTTGTAGTGTATAGTAGTCCAGGCAAGCTATTTACACTATTTGCAATAAATAATGTGAGCTTAGAGGAGGATGGAGTAACAGGGGAACTCCCCAGTAGCGCTATTAAGATACACTCATGCTCTCCCTTGATCCACTGGCAATAAAGAAAACTGGATGACAGCAGATGGTCTCTGAAAGAAAAAAAGCTGGGGAGCTCTGACAGTGGTCGCGAGACTCACATCTGAGACCCAAAGAATGGTCCCTGTGGAAGTCAGGGGAAAACGAAGAAAAGAAAGCTTTAGCGGTTTTGTTTGTATCAGATGTAGCAAAAGCTTGAACGGTTTTGTTTGTATCAGATGTAGCAAAAACTTGAACGGTTTGGTTTGTATTTGATGTAACAAAAGCTTGAACGGTTTGGTTTGTATCAGATGTAGCCAAAATATGCAGGTCGCAACTGAGTAAGTCTGATGACGTGAAATACTGCATTCATCTTTAATCTTCGGAGTCGAATCCAATGCCACATAGAAAGACTTTTTATTCGAAACTAAACAGAAATAAAACGAAATATACCTTAGGAGACAAAAAAAAAAAGATCTTTGATTTTCAAAAACGTAATGGGAGACAATAACAATTATTTTATTTAAAAAAACAATCCCTCCATTATTAGGCGATACTCACAAGTAAGAGCGATCACTTTGCTCTTCACAACTAATGAAGAGAAAAAGAACAAAATTTTACCCTTCCCAATTCTCTTACCTCCCCCAAGGGATATGGAATGGAAGATTCTAATTAGGTGATATCATTAGAGATTTATAAGCATAAAAAGACAGTAGTCTAGACAAGGATGCTGGATCTAGTTTAAGATTTGGTATAGAAGATTCTAGTAAGGACGTAGAAATATGAATAGAAAGTACCCTAGACTGCTTCCTACATAAGACGGTGCGCAAACTGTTCTTCTACACGTCTATTGGTTTCTTTAACACTTTCATATTATCAAAACATTTCCAACAATGCTTGTTCCAGATGAGAATTATCTAGATCTCCAGACCATAATACATATTAAGATAGTTAATTTTTGAAAAAAAAATGATATAAGTAAAACCGATTGAGTTATCGCTGCGAGGTCTATTAGCTAGTAATATTTTTTTTCTCAAAGATAAAACTAAATTGTCAAATTTCTAGAAAAAATCTTTATAAGATCCGTGTCTAAGTTCCAGGTTATGCCCATGAAAAATATGCGCGGAGTTAAGAGGAACTGTAAAAAAAGGAAGAAACATAATCTGCAGTTTGTTTCCTCGGAATTTCAATTGGATTTGTTTCTCAATGCTAATAAAATTGGATGTGGCAAATGTTGTGCTATGTCTTTTATAACCCAGGAAACACACACAGACACACAAACACACACACACAGACACACAAACACACACACAGAGACACACAAACAAACACAAACACACACACTCAATAACACTAAATCAATCTGACAAGATGAATAGATGAAATGAACCTTGTAGAACCTCGTTGTTGGGGAGACTATTGGGGAAGCTGGTCCAGTTTGTTTGTATAATGTAGAAGCTAGTATTAACCCTTTAGACGCGTGTGGTAAACACTAGAATCGTAATTCCATTTTGTATGCACTCTTGTTAAAAAGATCTGCACTTTAAGGGTTAAACTGAAAAATGTTTTATTGTGATTAATTCGTGAAATGTGGCCTGTCAGCATCGGTCACAGCTTCTATAATTTGACGGTAGACTGTTCTTCTCGAAATATATTAGGGAGAAATATAAAGCGCTATGTGTTTAAAGACCAATAGGGACAATGCATAAAGCTTTCATTTCTGAAGATATGTTAAGGATAATTTATGGTAAACAAGCGTTGGCCATTTGGGATGGAACCCACGACTATCCCATTGATAGCCAAGCGTTTGTGTGTTGTTTTCATTTGTAATATGCATTTTCTCTCCTCTTTCTACTTCTTTCTCTCTTTCTGTCTCTCTCTTTCTCTCTCTCTCTCTATCTCTGTCTCTGTCTCTCTCTCTCTCTCTCTATCTCTGTCTCTCTCTCTCTTTTTCTCTCTCTCTGTCTCTCTCTTTCTCTCTCTCTCTCTCTCTGTCTCTGTCTCTCTCTCTCTCTCTCTATCTCTGTCTCTATCTCTGTCTCTCTCTCTATCTCTCTCTATCTCTCTCTGTCTCTTTCTATCTCTCTCTATCTTGCTCTCTTGCTCTCTCTATCTCTCTGTCTCTCTCTGTCTCTCTTCCTTTCTTTCTCTCCCTCCATCTCCGCCTTCTTTATCACACACACACTCTATCTTCCTTCTCTCTCCCTCTCTCCCTCTTTCTCCGTTCCTCCCCATCTCTATATCACACTCTCTCCCATTCTCACACACACACACACACTCTCTCTCCTCTCTCTGTCTCTCTCTCTCTCCCACTCCTCTCTCGACATCATTAAATCGCCATTAGATCAAGAGTATAAAGCTAATTTCTTCTTAGGTTAACTGTGTTGAAAGCTGTCGGTAATGGGCAGAGACAATTTTTGTCTCAAATCGACCCAATTTCTAAACTAGACTGCGACAATCGTCTTATTTCGGAGTTGATTTTCCTGTCCCAGCATTTGATTGGTTCCCGTGTTGCCATGGTTACAAATGGCGTGATTTAAGGACCTAGACAACTTGAAAATATGTCGGATTCTTCAGAGCTTTTAGGGAAATTGTTTCGTCTTCTTTTCAGTCTTAATCAATTCTTTTTCATCTTTAGCTTCTGACTTTTTAACTTCCCCGTCCCCAGGGTTCATTTCCGTCTTTTGGTCCTCTTTATTACAGCTGTTTCGTCAACCGTAGCCTTTCGAAGTAGAGATTCTTTTTTTTTAATTGTCTGTTTAGCCAGGGGCGTAGCTAGGAATTAGCCATCATTTAGGGAGCGGTAGGGCTTGATCTCCTTGGTGGCCCCTGCATTTTGCGTGATATTTAATATTTAATGTAAAAAAAAAACTTATGTGGGGGCCGCCCTCAAGTGGGGGCCCAGTGGGATTTTCATATTCTCCCCTCTCCTCCGCCCACCCTAGTTACGCCACTGTGTTTAGCGTTAGTATGTTTTCATATCTGTTAATAGTAGTAGATATAGTCATTTTGGAAGTCACATCGGCAGATGATGTTGTTAATTTTATGTTTCTTTGCCATCAAATGACCATGTGGTCAGGATAATAATTGTCTTCCTATGTAAAGAAACTTGCCTGTTTAAGTGTTATCTTTCAAACATTATGGACAAAAAAAAAGAGTCTTAATATCTTTAATTAAAATGAATTAACTTTGTCAAATCTCTCTCTCACTCTCTCTTTCTCTCTCTCTCCTTTTTCTTAATCTTTGTATCTTGTTCTCTCCCTTTTTTATTGTCTTTCATTTTCTCTGACTCAATTTCTCTCTCTCTGTTTTTCTTTCTTTATCTCGTTCTCTCTCTCTCTCTCTCTCTCTCTGTGCCTCTCCTTTATGCCTAGTTTGATGAATATAAAATAGAAACAGACGTAGAAGAAGAAGAAACAACTTAAAAAAAAAACAAAAAGAATCATTAAGAAGGCTTCAAACAAATATCGAGAAATCGGGCAAGCTGATTGGATCACATGACCCTTGAATGAAAGCGAGACTTTAATCAATGGCTTGGCTAGTTCCCCCTACCACCACCACACTCCCCCTTTTTTTTTTTTTCGCTTTCAACGTCTTCCGGCCAGCAGCAACATTCCTGAATCTCTAGACCGTAAGAATCGCCAAATATTGACCAGTGATACTCTGACCTCTTGCACAACCAGTCTGTCCACTAGGCTCACTCTCGGCATCACTCCTCCAGCGTAAATATAGTTTAATGATCTTCTATCTGGGGCTCACTGGCTCAGAATGGAGATACACAAATAACTATTCGATTAAATCTATATTGATCTTTAAAAGCTTTCTCTGGCAGACATCACGAGTACATCTTGCAGATTGAAAGTGTGAAGATCATCCACGAGGAGCGAGAACGGATTTATTTTTTTAAATTTTGACTTTTTGAAATTATTTTAGCATATGAAAAAGACTAGTTAGGTTTCCGGTAGGATTATCTATTTTAAAATTCTCGACCTGTATGGCGACATTTATGCACTACGCAAGACAGCAGGGTTTCTGTCCAGGGCTTTTGCAAGAGAGGATTTGAGCCTCTCAAGCCCTCACTATCATGGAGTTTGATGATGATGATGATGATGATGATCTATTTTAAAAGTTAAGTTCTACAGATGTGTCATAAGTTACGTTAGTGCGTTCTGAGTTATAGTGGTTTAATGATCTATTGGTGCGTCATTGAGTGAAATTTTAATGACTCATCCGAAGATTATCTTCAACAAATTATAGTCATAAAATAGATAATGTTAACAAATTTCCTCAAAAACATTTGCCATAATTAATTATAATAATAATTATTATTATAAAAGATAGAATAGAAGATTTAAAAGAATTGATTCCAATAATTTTCGTAGCTGGGGGGTAATGTACTATTTTTAGCTGCTCAATTATGTAAAGTTTAAAACTAATAGCTCTCTCACAAAGAGACAATTTTCAGGGTGATATTGCAAGTCTCAAAGAAATGGAAGCAATGTTTGAGAAAATATTACATGTTTCAAATGACGCAGGTGTTGCTAATTATACAACTTTTCGGTAAATAACGACTCCATGGTGCCAACTCGTAAATTGCAGTTCATTTCAGTGGGGTAATAGTTATCGAAAAATATTAACTGGAGCTACAGAATAAAGAAACTAACCAATAACAACCCTATGTTCATGATGCCATGCTAAATCAATCATGACCATTTTAACAGACGTCAAGTTGAGCAACGCTATTATTATCACGTCAATAACAAGTGAGTTTATATCATTCACTGTAGTATTTAATGTTGGATGTTACACCTGGTTTGCTACGAAATGCTAAAATTAAACTGACTATGTGTAACCCCAGAAGTAATATACAAACGAATCTTCTGCTCTGACATTACCAGAAGTCATGACTATAGATTTCCGATTCACGTTCGTAGCTCCAGTAGGATTCATTTCCCGACAATTTAGCTCCCAGTCATTGGACTGGAACCAGCGTGACACCAAATTATGTAGAATTTGAACTGATCATGATTTAATGAGTGGAACAAATTTGAGCAGTATTTGTCTTGTGAGATAGGAAACGTGGAATTGTATGTGAAGTGAAACATGTCGTGGTTAAAATGTCACGTTGTAAAGTAAAAATGAAATAGCTGTACACAAATGGAAGTGTAATTCTCTTATCGTACATTCTAGAAAATCTTATTGGAAGTTCATGGCACAGAGAATGTGTGGGTTATGTAGCTTGGCTGGGGTCGGGGGGGGGCACGATTTTTTTTTCTAATAATCAATTTTCAGGAAATACATTTTTGTTGCTAATCTTATAAGTTATAGATCTTTTTGAAAAAGTAAAGATTATTCTGTCCTACGCATGTCCGAGTATCACATGATGTCACGTCAAGATAGCCACAGAAAAATAAACAAAAAGTTTTTTTTTACATTTTGACTTCTAAAGCTTCGAGTTTCTACACAGCGGATTATATACTGTAAGGGGAGGTAGCTGATTTCCGGTAGCAATTACATTTATATTATAGAAGTTTGACGAGTTTGTAAAACCTATGAATAGAAGAGGCTTAGCTTATACCAGGGTCATTCAGTCAAGAAGTTTCAAGTTTCATGTTAAATCTAGATAAGTGAGTCCATAACTGAAATTGAATTTTAAATTGTATAATTAATTGATCTGTATTTTGTGTTCAACATGGTTATGTTTCTACTTGAAGGATTCAAATATTTAATTTCGTAAAGTGAAATCTTATTTATTCTCATAAACAACAAATCCTGACATACTCTTGGACATTGGGTCGTCAGTTTTAATTTCGGAAACTAGCATGACGTTTAAACTGCCCAATACCCATTAGTCTAGTCGTGCATGGTAATTAGAGACTTCAACTCTGCTAAGTCATTGGCTTTCCTGGCTGATTCAGGCAACCTCTACCATGCTGGACAGGAAGTAGGGGGAAAAATAACTTGTCCTAGTTTATATTGCACGTTATTAATTAGAATGGAGATAGTGAAATGAAATAAATAACAAAGTAAATTATGATCATTAAACTGGAGTACCCTTTGCAGACCTTACGATCATCTGTTTCTGTGGCCCACGGTTAACGACGGTATCATGGGGCCAGCACAACGACTAACTGCATATACTTTTCCCCAACTAATGTCAGGCACCCATTAGTACTGGGTAGACTCAGAGGCGCCGAAGGATCCCGAAAAAAAAATCCCAGTCTTCATCAGGATTTGAGCCCGAGACCTCCGGGTGTCATGTGGCCAGCGCAACGACCAACTGCATTTCCTTTTCCCAAACTAATGCCAGGTACCCATTAGAGCTTGGTGGACTAGGAGGCGACCTAAAGATCCAGTCATTAAAAAGCACATGCTTCACCAGGATTTGAACCAGCCAACCTTGCTCTTTACATTCATATTATGTTACTTAGTAACTTATAGTTTATTTCATAGTAACATTTGTATAATGTCACATATATTAATGATTATAAAAATAGACATCAATCTGACGAAGATTATTGTCTAACAGACAGGCTAACAATATGTCTTAATTATAAAATCTACCCTCTAACTGGGATCTAAAAAAAATGTTCAAGTTTTTTTTTTCATCATAACGGTAACTAAGCCAAAACCTTTCAATGACCAAGTCCAGCCCCAGGCAATAGGACCGTCTGGAATTTAAGAGCTTTGTTAGAATGGTCAGTGGTCGGGAGCGAGACAAACAACTTCCTTTTCATCAATTCCTTTACCTTTAGAGTAGCGAGGATTTAGTTGGAAAACTAGTAGTGCCGGATCTACCAACTTAGAGCCGCGAAAACATTCTTTACAATTGTGTTACTGACGGAGAAGGCTCACTAGGAAAAAATAAATCATACCCCCCACATCAAAAATATACATATATTTTGTCTTGCTAAAGGGGAAATACTTGTGCATCATTTCCATCGTACAATATATGCATGGAAAACAGGTGACCATAAGTGTCTCCCATCACCAGACCAAAGGATCACAAGTGCTTTAAGAACTCTTCACTAACGAAGCATGTTTCCGCTTAAAATTGTAATAAGAAATAAAATAGTTTCAAAAATCGGATAACTTAGATTGCCGACTAGCTTTAAACCACCAATTAGATAATCATGTATAGATTTTATTCTTTAGGTTTTACCGCTATGAAATTGAACGAAATCAAAAGGCATTAGATGTCTCCAATATTTCCTAGATTTTTAAAGTTCTGAACCGTAGCTACCTCGACGTTGTTAGACTTGTTTACGCCACGACCAGTTCACTGTAGGACAATTAATACACACACGAGCTGTAACTAATGACGGCCTCTTAGGCTGACCCGGAACGGACGCGTTACCTTTTGATGCCGCGTCCACTAGATTAGTTCCGGTCTTTTTGCTGGCGAAACTTTTTTACATGATCCATTTCACGGAGTCCTCGCTGCTCTTTTAGTCTCGCTACCAGAAAAATATTCAGAAAAGAGGGACATTTGGGTTAAAGGGAACTTAGGCTATTGCGTTACATAGTAATATTGAAATGACTACGCCCCCCCCCTTTTTTTTTTTGTTTTTGAAGTTACCTAATATCGGATGTTAAGTCATCGCTGACAAAGTAATTTTAATTACTTAAAAAAACAGAAATACTAGGAAGTTGGTTTATAAAATAAAGAATGTGGTGAAAAGATGCTACTTCCTAGAGAGTAGGTTTGATTTCTTTTCTGAGGATAATGCCTTGGATTAGACAGTTTTTGTCTTATGCACGTATTCTTGTATCTGCTATCGATTGGACTGAGGGCGGGAATTGTTCAAGGGCGCGTGGGAATCTACTGACCTACTGGACAGTAAGTCTGTGTCTACTTAAGTCTAAACTTTTGACATCTTGCTATGACCTAGTCTTTTTTTTTTTTTGGCCCAGTATTTCATACCACCCCCCACACACCAAATCCTTTGAAAGTGAAAGTATCACAGAAAACTCTTTTTAAAACAATTTGATAGTAAACAAAATATTGAGTTAAAACTTTAAAATACAAAAACACGACCTAGAAAGTCAAGAATATTCCCCCATCCCAAACCTTGCCAGCAATAGGGCAGATAAAGTTAAGTTCAAGTTAAGATCATCTGTTGTTGTTTTTTTCTCCTACGATAAACGAGCAGGATGTCATGTGGTCAGCACAATGACCAACCACCTACACTTTCCCCAGCTAAAGTCAAGTACCCATTAGAGTAAGGCGGACTCATGGGCGCCCAAAGAATCCGGAAATTCAAAATCCCAGTCTTCACCGAGATTCGATCCTACGAGCCCAGGTTCGGAAGTTAAGTGCTTAACCACTCAGCCACCGCGACCCCAGAAAGACATAAAAGTTTTAGGCATATTTCTAGCTCGATATTAGATAAGAGATAAAAGTTCATCCGTCCTAACGCCATTAGGGTATGTATAGGGTTTCCTGAATCAGACAATAAAACCATTGACTTTGTAAACTCGTTTGTTAAGTAAACTGTTTTACATGCTTTGGATGTTCCTTCAGAGTTGAAGATAATTTACTCCCTAGTCCAAAACCTCCCTCAAAACGATGTGGGATGGCAGCGGGCAGGGTATGAAACCTGGACCATTGAGACGACCAAACATTAGTCTAGCGCGCATACCTCACCACCAAGCAGACTTCAGAGTTAAGTCCTCAATAAACATGCACGACTAGATAAACACCTGGATACCTGTATTGTACAATATATCTGTGAATGAACTACTTTTAAATTTATATGAAGGACATCTCTTATACTACAAGCTATAACGTTAGTTCAAAATCTATCAGTGCACGTTAAAGATATATTCATATTTGAAGCACTGTAGGATTTGTGTACCTATACTGACGTTTAATTACCAGCACACGATGACTTCCTGACCACGGGCACAACTTTTTGGATCTATCACAAGGTCCTCATGGTTTGCAAAGACTTTTCTTCAGGGAACAGTACCAGGACAAAGAAGAAGAGGCAGACAGAGAAAGCGATGGGAAGACAACATGAAAGAAAGGATGGGCGTGTTGTTTTAAAAGGGATTCTATCTAAGGTAAAAGACAAGATTGGAGAAAGAAGGTCGACAGATCATATGTGATGCCCCCAAGGGTTCATCAAACTAAGGGATAGGTGAAGATGAATGAAAGAATTTGGAAAATTACCATCTTTTGTTTTGATTGCAAATTTCGTCCTTTATGGCATTGAATATAGTGGTTAGGTATTTGTTTGTAAAATGTTTTACATGTTTCGGATGTTCCTTCAGAGTTGAAGATAGTTACTTCGTGGCCCAAACCTCCCGCAGGACGACGGGGGATGGGAGCGGGAAGGGTTGGAACCCGGGACCATCGATAAGTCCGAACGACAGTCCAGCGCGCAAACAGCACGACCAGGCAGCCATATTTGTCAGAATAATCTGTTGCATAGTCTTATAAACCATTGTTTATACACTACAATCAGATCCGTGCTGTAGTTTAACCTAAGACTCTAAATACGACATATTATTGTTTACATTGTTTACTGATGACGACATTAATTGACAAATGTGAAGTGAGATGGTGAGTTTGAATATCTGATTTCTGAAGTACAACAGTACAAAGCGATATTAGAATGCGTCGATTTGAAACAACGCCAAACAGATGTACTTGGAGCGTCTAGATACAGACAATCAATTGACCAGGTTATTTATTCTGTGTTGGGTTTGTTTATATCTGGCACCTAGTCTTTGCGCATCTGAACTGCGCAGATCATGGGCACCATGACATTCTCACGGATGACCTTTCGAAACAGGTGCCAGAAAAACTCTGTGCTAAATTGCAATGCACCACTCTGGAGCACCTGTGTTCTAAGGATTGACAGTTAATTGACTTTTATGGTTTTGTGCTGTTGCATTTAAAATATTTTATAGTTCTATAGCCACAAACCCAGTAATAAACCCAGAAAAATGTATACGTAATCGAAAGTAATCGTTTTAAAGCAGGCACTGTTTTGGGTTATTTGAAGTATTTTTAAAAACT